>NC_090371.1:232240070-232583240 GCF_036365525.1 Heterodontus francisci
TGTTTAACATTAACCTCATTGCATTGATAGAATTCTACCAACAAAGGATCACTCAGCTCCTGACCTTTGATCCAAACATGGACAAAAGAGCTGAATTTCAGAAGTGAAATAAGAGTGACTGTCCTTGACACCAAGGTAGCATTTCATCGCGTGTGACATCAAGGAGCCCTAGCAAAATTGAAGTCAATGGGAATCAGAGGGAAAACTATTTACTGGTTGGAATCATACCTAACACAAAGGAAGATGATTGTGGTTGTTGGATGCCAATCAGTTCAGCCCCAGGACATCATTGCTGCAGGAGTTCCTCAGTGTAAGTGTCCTAGGCACAACCATCTTCAACTGCTTCATAATGACCTTCCCTCCATCATAAGGTCAGAAGTGGCGATGTTCGCTGATGATTGCACAATGTTCAGTTTTATTCTCCTCAGACAATGAAGCAGTCCATGCCTGCATGCAGCAAGACCGGGACAACATTAAGGCTTGGGCTGATAAGTGGCAAGTTCCATTTGTGCAACACAAGTGCCAGGCAATGGCAAACACCAACAAGAGGAAGACAAACCACCCTCCCCATAACACGGCATTACCATCACTGAATCTCCCACTATCAACATCCTGGGGGCTACCATTGACAAAAACTGAACTGGACCAGCCATATGTATATTGTGGCTACATGAGCAGGCCAGAAGCTGGGAATTCTGCGGCGAGTAACTCATCCCTTGACTCCCCAAAGCCTGTCCACCATCTACAAGGCACTAGTCAGGAGTATGATGGAATACTCTCCACTTGCCCTGGGTGAGTGCAGTTCCAACAACACTCAAGAGGCTTGACACCTTCCAAGGCAAAGCAGCCTGCTTGATCGGCAACCCATCCACCACCTTCCACATTCACTCCTTCCACCACTGGCATACAGTAACAGCAGTGTGTACCAGCTACAAGATGCACTGCAGCAACTTGCCAAGCATCCTTTGACAGCACTTTCAAACCTGTGATCTCTACCACCTAGAAGGAACACCACCACCTGCAGGTTCCTGTACAAGTCACATGCTGTACTGACTTGCAACTTCTGCTTCTTCACTGTTGCTGGGTCAAAATCCTGGAACTGTCTTCCTAACAGGACTCTGGGTGTACCTACACCACATGGACTGCAGTGGTTCAAGAAGGCAGCTCACCAACACCTCGTCAAAGGAAATTACAAATAGGCAACAAATATTTGCCTTGTCCGCAATGCCCACACCCCATGAATGTATATAAAAAAGCTTAATTTATGATCTTAAACCTAACATTAATTTATAACACAGATTTGATATGTGTACTGTAAATGCAATTTTAATACCATAAAGCTGTATAGTCAGTCACCTTGAAGAACAAGAAACAGGCAATTGTAGTAAGTCTGTGCATTATATCTCATGACAACTTGAACTGAAATCTTCTTGGCAAGAATACAAAGTAGGCACATGGCATGCCAACATTCTTTATATGAGCATCATTCTTCTCTACAGCAAATATTAGACCTTATAAGAATGTTGGCAAGTCCTAACAAAAAAAAAGTTGAAGGGAATGTTTGACTAAAACATATCTTCAAAATAATGCAACTGGCCTGAAGATTCTGCTTCATCACAGCATGTTATAATTGTTTTTCATTGCAATCATAGAAGGTAGCCACTTATGATAATTGTATATCATAAGTATGTAACTTCTTTCAAAATCATCTGATTTCTTATCATCTTTCTTGCCTCTTCCTATTTTAATGTTACGACTAGGGTGGTGCTCCTCTCAACATTCTGCTTTTGTTTCTTGTAAATTCCAAATATATCATACTACATTCCTCTTCCTCCTCCTTACAACTTCAATGCACAGTCTCCTATTCTAACTCATTCTTTCCTGGATCTTAAAGCTATAGAGCCCCTTACCTGCCCCTTAGCTCCTCCTGCGCTATGTGGGAAATCAGGGTCTTTTCCAGTGTCCCTGGTGACCATGTGTGCAGGAAGTGTATCCATCTGCAGCTACTGGCTACCCGCATTATGGAGCTGGAGCTGCGGGTGGATTCACTGTGGAGCATCCGCGATGCTGAGGAAGTCGTGGATAGCACGTTTAGTGAGGTGGTCACACCGCAGGTAATGGCTGCACAGGCAGAAAAGAGATGGGTGACCAACAGATGGAGTAGTAGGCGCAGGCAGGTAGTGCAGGAGTCTCCTGTGGACATCCCCCTCTCAAACAGATATACTGCTTTGGATACTGTTGGGGGGATGACCTCCCAGGTGAAAGCAGCAACAGCCGAGTTTGTGGCACCACGGAGGGCTCTGCTGCACAGCAGGGGAGGAAAAGGGTTGGACGAGCGATAGTGATAGGGGATTCTATTGTAAGGGGTGCAGATAGGCGTTTCTGTGCCAAAAACGAGACTCCAGGATGGTATGTTGCCTCCCTGGTGCTAGGGTCAAGGATGTCTTGGAGCGGCTGCAGGACATTCTGAAAGGGGAGGGTGAGCAGCCAGCGGTCGTGGTCCATATTGGTACTAACGACATAGGCAGGAAGAGAGATGAGGTCCTGCAAAGTGAATATAGAGAGTTAGGCAGAAGGTTAAAAAGCAGGACCTCTAGGGTTGTAATCTCAGGATTACTTCCTGTGACACGTGCTAGTGAGGGTAGGAATAGGAGGATTAGGCAAATGAATGCATGGCTGAAGAGCTGGTGTAGGCGACAGGGTTTCAGCTTCTTGGATCAAAGGGATCTCTTCTGGTGCAGAGGTGACCTGTACAAGAAGGACGGGTTGCATCTAAACTGGAGGGGGACCAATATCCTTGCGGGGAGGTTTGCTAGTACTACTCGGGAGGGCTTAAACTAGTCTCGCAGGGGGTTGGGACCCAAAGTAGTCGTCTCTCCGATGAGATAGTTGAGGCAAATGTAGAGGTTAAAGCAAGCAAGTCCAGTAGACAGGCCGGGCAGGGGCAGGACAGGGAGCGTGGAAGGTCTGGTGGGCTAAACTGCATTTACTTTAATGCAAGAAGCCTTACAGGTAAGGCAGATGAACTCAGAGCATGGATCAGTACATGGGATTGTGATATTATAGCTATTACGGAAACGTGGTTGAGGGATGGGCAGGACTGGCAGCTCAATGTTCCAGGGTACCGATCCTTCTGGCATGACAGAAGTGGAGGTAAGAGAGGAGGGGGAGTTGAACTATTGAATAGGGAGATCATCACAGTACTTAGAGAGGATATCCCGGGGGGAATGTCCAGCGAGGCCATATGGGTAGAACTTAGAAATAAGAAAGGGGTGATCACTTTGATGGGATTCTACCATAGGCCCCCCAATAGTCAGAGGGAAGTGGAGGAGCATATATGTAGGGAAATCACAGATAGGTGTAGGAATTATAGGGTTGTAATAGGAGGTGATTTTAACTTCCCGAATATTGACTGGGACTGCCTTAGTGCTAAGGGATCAGATGGGGAAGAATTTGTTAAGTGTGTCCAGGATAGTTTTCTGAAGCAGTATGTGGATGGCCCTACTACAGAAGGGCCTACACTCGACCTCCTCTGAGGAAATGAGGATGGGCAGGTGGCTGATGTGTCAGTGGCGGAGCACTTTGGGACCAGTGACCATAACTCTATTAGCTTCAAGATAGTTATGGAAAAGGATAGGACTGGTCCTCAGGTTGAAGTCCTAAATTGGGGGAAGGCTAATTTCGATGGCATCAGACAGGAACTCTCAAAAGTTGAATGGGAGAGGCTGTTTACAGGTAAAGGGACGTCTGGCAAGTGGGAGGCATTTAAAAGTGAGATAGGAAGAGTTCAGGGCTGGCATGTTCCTGTTAGATGGAGCAAAGAACAAAGAACAAAGAAAACTACAGCACAGGAACAGGCCCTTCGGCCCTCCAAGCCTGCGCCGATCCAGATCCTCTATCTAAACATGTCTATTTTCTAAGGGTCTGTATCTCTTTGCTTCCTGCCCATTCATGTATCTGTCTAGATACATCTTAAAAGACGCTTTCGTGCCCGCGTCTACCACCTCCGCTGGCAACGCGTTCCAGGCACCCACCACCCTCTGCGTAAAGAACTTTCCATGCATATCCCCCCTAAACTTTTCTCCTCTCACTTTGAACTCGTGACCGCTTGTAATTGAATCCCCCACTCAGGGAAAAAGCTTGCTATCCACCCTGACTATACCTCTCATGATTTTGTACACCTCAATCAGGTCCCCCCTCAACCTCCATCTTTCTAATGAAAATAATCCTAATCTACTCAACCTCTCTTCATAGCTAGCGCCCTCCATACCAGGCAACATCCTGGTGAACCTCCTCTGCACCCTCTCCAAAGCATCTACATCCTTTTGGTAATGTGGCGAAGGGTAAGGCTGGCAAATTTAGGGAACCTTGGTTAACGAGGGTTATTGAGGGTCTGGTCAGGACAAAGAAGGAGGCACATGTCAGGTATAGGCAGCTGGGATCGAGCGAGTCCCTCGAGGAGTATAGGGGATGTAGGACTACACTTAAGAAGGAAATTAGGAGGGCGAAAAGGGGCCATGAGATTTCCCTGGCAGATAAGATAAAAGAGAATCCTAAAAGATTCTATAAGTATATTAAAAGTAAAAGGGAGCTAGTAGGTCCCCTTAAGGATCAGTGTGGCAATCTATGTGTGGAGCCAGGGGAAATGGGCGAGGTCTTAAATGAATATTTCTCATCTGTATTTACCGTGGAGAAGGTCATGGAAGCTAGTGAGTTCAAGGGAGGGAACAGCGATATCCTGGAGCATATCAACATTACAAAGGAGGAGGTGTTGGAGGTCTTGAAGCGCATTAAGGTGGATAAATCCCCAGGGCCTGACCAGGTGTATCCGAGGATGCTATGGGAAGCAAGGGAGGAGATTGCTGGGGCCCTGGCAGAGATTTTTGTATCATCGTTAGCCACGGGTGAGGTACCGGAAAACTGGAGGATAGCTAATGTTGTGCCTTTATTTAAGAAGGGCAGCAGGGATAAACCAGGGAACTACAGGCCCGTGAGCCTTACATCAGTGGTGGGAAAGTTATTGGAAGGGATTCTGAGAGACAGAATTAAATGCATCTGGAAAGGCATGGTCTTTTTAGGGATAGTCAGCATGGCTTTGTGCGTGGCAAATCACGTCTCACAAATTTGATTGAGTTTTTGGAGAAGGTGACCAAAAGGATTGATGAGGACAGGGCGATGGACGTTGTCTAAATGAACTTTAGCAAGGCCTTTGACAAGGTCCCGCATGGTGGGGTGGTCCAGAAGGTTCAAACACATGGGATCCAGGGTGAGCTAGCAAATTGGACACAAAACTTGCTTGGTGACTGGAGGCAGAGGGTGGTCGTGGAGGGTTGTTTTTCAGATTGGAGGCCGGTGACCAGTGGTGTGCCGCAGGGATCGGCGCTGGGCCCTCTGTTGTTTGTCATGTATATTAATGACTCGGATGTGAATGTAAGGGGCATGATTAGTAAGTTTGCAGATGACACCAACATTGGTGGTATAGTGGACAGTGAAGAAGATTGTCTAAGGTTACAACAGGATATAAATCAACTGGGAAAGTGGGCAAGGGATTGGCAAATGGAATTTAACGCAGACAAGTGTGAAGTGATGCATTTTGGGAAGTTAAACCAGGGCAGAACATATACAGTGAATGGCAGGGCCCTGGGGAGTGTTGTTGAGCAGAGAGATCTTGGGGTGCAAGTACATAGTTCCCTGAAAGTGGCAACACAGGTAGACACGGTGGTGAAGAAGGCATATGGCATGCTTGCCTTCATCGGCCGAGGCATTGAGTACAAGAGTTGGGACGTCATGTTACAGTTGTACATGACGTTGGTTAGGCCGCATTTGGAGTACTGAGTGCAGTTCTGGTCGGCGCACTTTCGGAAAGATGTGATTAAGCTAGAGAGGGTGCAGAAAAGATTCACAAGGATGTTGCCTGGTTTGGAGGGCTTGAGTTATAAAGAGAGATTGGATAGGCTGGGTCTGTTTTCCCTGTCGCGAAGGAGGCTGAGAGGGGATATGAAAGAGGTATATAAAATTATGAGAGGCATAGATAGGGTAGATAGCCAGAGTCTGTTTCCCATGGTAGGGGTGAGTAAAACTGGAGAGCATAGATTTAAGGTGAGAGGGAGGAGGTTTAAAGGGGATCAAAGGGGTAAACTTTTCACACAAAGAATAGTGGGTATCTGGAATGAGCTGCCTGAGGAGGTGGTGGAGGCAGGAATAGTAGCGACATTTAAGAGGCATCTGGACAGGTACTTGAAAAAGCAAGGCATAGAGGGATAGGAATTAATGCAGGCAGGTAGGATTAGTTTAGATAGGCATTATGTTCGGCATCGACACGGTGGGCCAAAGGGCCTGTTTCTATGCTGTATGACTCTATGACTCTTACCGTCCTCAATCTCTTTCCCCCTAAGATCTTTTTATCAGTACCTTTCTTTAAATCAAGAAACTAAAATCAAGGTCAAAGCTCTTCGTGCACAGTGCCAGCAAGGTTAAAAAGAATAGAACGTAAGACAAGGTAAATCAAGAAGTAGTGGTTCGATGAGGCATTTTAGAGAATAAATGGCAGAAACTGTTTCTATTGGCAGGAGGTTGTAATCAGTGCAAACAGATTTAACCAAATTGGCAAAAGAACCAAAAAGAGATGAGAGAATTTTTTTACACAGCGAGTTGTTATGATCTGGAATGCATTGCCTAAAAGGTTGGTGGAAGCAGGTTCAATAGTAAGTTGCAAAAGGAAATTGGATAAATACTTAAATTAGAAAATTTGTAGTACTGTGGAAAGAGCAGGGGAGTGGGACTAATTGGCTTTCTCTTTCAAAGAAATGGCCCAGACACAATGGGGTGAATGGCCTCCTTCTCTGCTTTGTGATTATATGATTCTGGCATTAAGAATCATAGAGGCAAATTTTTACTTACCTGACCATCTGTGAATGGTTCAGTCAGAAAGTCGTGGGAAACTCACAATTCATGTCCATGATGTCACTGATTGATTCCCCACCTGGAAGCCAGTCGACTTGAGAGGCTGGGCCTCCAGTCAGGCAAGGAGCAGGCCAGTGAAGGCCAGAGCAGCAGATAAATCCGCACCAGGGATGGAGGGGGGATTCAAGTGGACATGGGTGGGAGGAGAGGGTTTGATAAGGGGTTGGGGGGGAGGAGAAGGGAGGACAGTGATCAATTCAGGAGAATGGGGTCAATAGGGAAGGACATCGGTCGATCCAGGGAATGGGGTCATAAAGGGGAGGGGAGTTTGATCAGGGGGAGGAGGATTTTGATCAGAGGAGATTCGATTGGGGTGGGATGAGGAGGGGGTCGATCTGGAGAGGAGGAGGATCAATTGAGGGGGTTCAGTTGGGGGTGGGGGAGGAGGGTGGTTGATCGGGGAAGAGGGAGGTCAATCAGGGAGGAGGGGATCCAATCGGGAGGGGGCAGTAGATTAGGAGAGGTCAAGCAGCAGGGTGGGGAGGAGGGGGAGTTGATCAGGTGGGATGAGTACAGGAACCTAAGGGGCATGGGGTTGAGGGCCACATGGTGGAAGGAATCGCAGGCCTGAGGGTGGCATCAGAGGCCTGGGAGTGGGTGTTGTGGTATTGCTTTAAGGGTTGTGGTATCACTTTAAGGGGTGTATCTGAAATGGCTGATCATCACCATACAGGATGTGATGTACAGACACATGTGATCTCCAAGCACTTGCTGGAAGCAGCCGCAGGAACCAGACATGTAAAATCACCTTCCCAATAAGTTAGTATCTTCAATAAAAGAACCCAACTTTTCGATTCACCGATCTTGACCGTGTGATTCCAAACGCAACAGGTAGGGGAATCCGTGTTTAGATGTCAGGGGAAGGGGGTCAGATGCTTTGGGTGGGTTGGGGGGAGTGGGGAAATGGAGGCTCAGCCTGTCAATCGGGCTGGCCTCTGGGCGGAAAGCCTATCAGTGACATCACGGACACACTGGAGCTTTGTGGAAGAATCCCAAATTGCTGATGCCCTCTGACTTTCTGACCAGCCTTCTCCTGTGGGTCAGGTAAGTAAAAACTCCCCACATGCCTCTATTAATTAAGCTACAATATCAACCTACAATTTTCCCTCTCTCCCTCTGAGCAAAAGTATCATTATGATCAGAGCCTCTGGAAGCCTAGTCATAATCAGGTCATTGGTCTGTAAATAACTGGCACCTGACCAACAACAACAACAATTTGAATTTAAGTAACACCTTTAACATAATAAAACATCCCAAGGTGCTTCACAGGGGCATTAAAAAACAAAATATGACACTGAGCCACATAAAGAAATATTAGGGCAGATGACCAAAATCTTAGTCTTAGAGGTAAGTTTAAGGAGGAAAGAACGGTAGAGACGCTGAGAGGTTTGGTAGGGAATTCTAGAGCTTAGTGCCTCGGCAGCTAAAAGTCGGGAATGTGCAAGAGGCCAGTGTTAGAGGAGTGCCAAGATCTCAGAGGATTGTTGGGCTGGAGGAGATTGCAGAGATAGGGAGGGGCCAGGCCATGGAGTGATTTGAAACCAATGATGAGAATTTGAAAATTGAGGCAACTGGGAGCCATTTTGGGTCAAAGAGCACAGGGGAGATGGATGAATGGGATTTGGTGCAACTTAGGGCACAGGCAACAGAGTCTGAGATGACCATAAATTTATAGAGGGCCAGCCAAAGTGCACTAGAATAGTCAGGTCTGAAAGTAGCAAAGACATATATGAGGGATTCAGCAGCAGATGAGCTGAGGCAAGGGCAAAGTCAGGCAATGTTATGGAGATGGAAAGAGGCGGTTTTAGTGAGCGCGATATGTGGCTGAAAGCTTATCTTGGGGTCAAATATGACACCAAGGTTGCAAACAGTTTGGTTCAGCCTCAGGCAGTTGGCAGGGAGAGGGATGTAGTGAGTGGTGATTATGATTAAATATATAAGATTGGAACCAGGTGACTGCAGTCCGATCCAGCTGGACAACAGTGGAGAGGCGGTGGAGGAGGATGGTGTGATCACCTGTGTCAAAAGCTGCAGGCAGGTCAAGAAGAATAAGGAGGGATAGTGTACCTTTGTCATAGTTACATAGAATGTCATTTGTGACTTCAATAAGAGCCATTTCGGTACTGTAGCAGGGGCGGAAACCAGATTGGAGGGATCCACACATGGAGTTTTGGGAAAGGTGGACATGAATGTGGGAGGTGCCAACACAGTTAAAGATTTTGGAGAGCAAAGGGAGGTTGGAGACGGGGCAGTAGTTTGCAAGGACGGAGGGGCCAAGGGGTAATGATGGCAGATTTGAAGGCGAAGGAGACAGAACCTGAGGGAGAGAACCTTCAATAATGTCAATAACATGGGAGCCAGGTAGGGAAGTTAGGTGGTCAATAGTATAATGGGAATTGGGTCAAGAGAGCAGGAGCTGGAATTCATAGATAAGATGAGCTTGGAGAGGGCATGAGGGGAGTTAGAAGATAAACTAAAGAAAGATGCAAGTTCAGGGCTAGAGCTGGGGAGGGCCTTAGAGGAAGTTTAGCCCTTGGGCTAGGGGACGGGACGTAAGTGGCAGAGGCAGCAGATCAGATGGCCTCAATCTTAGTGACAAAGAAATCCATGAGCTCTTCACACTTGATGTTGGAAATGAGGGTGGAGGGGACAGGGGAGAGGGGTTCAAGAAGACAGTTTGCAGTAGAGAAAAGAAGCGGGGGGTTATTTGCTTCCAGAATGAGCCTAGAATAGAACAAAGGGAACAAAGAACAAAGAACAGTACAGCACAGGAACAGGCCATTCAGCCCTCCAAGCCTGAGCCGATCTTGATGCCTGTCCGAACTAAAACCTTCTGCACTTCCAGGGACCGTATCCCTCTATTTCCTTCCTATTCATGTATTTGTCAAGATGCCTCTTAAACATCGCAATCGTACCTGCTTCCACCACCTCCCCCAGCAGCAAGTTCCAGGCACTCACCACCCTCAGTGTAAAGAACTTGCCTCGCACATCCCCTCTAAACTTTGCCCCTCACACCTTAAACCTATGTCCCCCAGTAACTGACTCTTCCACCCTGGGAAAAAGCTTCTGACTATCCACTCTGTCCATGCCGCTCATAACTTTGTAAACCTCTGTCATGTCGCCCCTCCACCTCCGTTGTTCCAGTGAAAACAATCCGAGTTCATCCAACCTCTCCTCATAGCTAATGCCCTCAAGACCAGGCAACATCCTGGTAAACCTATTCTGTACCCTCTCCAAAGCCTCCACGTCCTTCTGGTAGTGTGGCGACCAGAATTGCACGCAATATTCTAAGTGTGGCCTAACTAAGGTTCTGTACAGCTGCAGCATGACTTGCCAATTTATATACTCTATGCCCCGACCGATGAAGGCAAGCATGCCGTATGCCTTCTTGACTACCTTATCCACCTGTGTTGCCACTTTCAGTGACCTGTGGACCTGTACGCCCAGATCTCTCTGCCTGTCAATACTCCTAAGGGTTCTGCCATTTACTATATACTTCCCACCTGTATTAGATCTTCCAAAATGCATTACCTCACATTTGTCAGGATTAAACTCCACCTGCCATTTCTCCGCCTAAGTCTCCAACCGATCTATATCCTGCTGTATTCTCTGACAATCCTCATCACTATCCGCAACTCACCAACCTTTGTGTCATCTGCAAACTTACGAATCAGACCAGCTACATTTTCCTCCAAATCATTTATATATAATACAAACAGCAAAGGTCCCAGCACTGATCCCTGCGGAACACCACTAGTCACAGCCCTCCATTCAGAAAAGCACCCTTCCACTGCTACCCTCTGTCTTCTATGACCGAGCCAGTTCTGTATCCATCTTGCCAGCTCACCTCTGATCCCGTGTGACTTCACCTTTTGTACCAGTCTGCCATGAAGGACCTTGTCAAAGGCGTCACTGAAGTCCACATAGATAACATCCACTGCCCTTCCTTCATCAATCATCTTCGTCACTTCCTCAAAAAACTCAATCAAGTTAGTGAGACACGACCTCCCCTTCACAAAACCATGCTGTCTCTCGCTAATAAGTTCATTTGTTTCCAAATGGGAGTAAATCCTGTCCCGAAGAATCCTCTCTAATAATTTCCCTACCACTGACGTAAGGCTCACTGGCCTATAATTTCCTGGATTATCCTTGCTACCCTTCTTAAACAAAGGAACAACATTGGCTAATCTCCAGTCCTCTGGGACCTCACCTGTAGCCAATGAGGATACAATGATTTCTGTCAAGGCCCCAGCAATTTCTTCCCTTGCCTCTCTCAGTATTCTGGGGTAGATTCCATCAGGCCCTGGGGACTTATCTACCTTAATGCTTTGCAAGGCACACAACGCCTCCTTCTTTTTGATAACGACATGACTCAGACTATCTACACTCCCTTCCCTTGACTCATCACCCACCAAGTCCTTCTCCTTGGTGAATACTGATGCGAAGTATTCATTTAATACCTCACCCATTTCCTCTGGCTCCACACATAGATTCCCTCCTCTGTCCTTGAGTGGGCCAACCCATTCCCTGGTTACCCTCTTGCTCTTTATATACGTATAAAAAGCCTTGGGATTCTCCTTAATCCTGTTTTCCAATGACTTTTCATGACCCCTTTTAGCCCTTTTAGAATAATGAGCAGTTTTTTGTCGGACAAGCAGAACCCGATAGTGTTTGAAGTGGTCAGGCCAGATCTGACGATCAATAGCTAAACCAGTTGCCTGCCATACCTGTTTGAGTCTGCATCCCTTGAACATAAGGGAGTGGAGATGCAGGCCATACCAGGGGACCGGCCAGGGTGAGAGTGAGTAATAGTTTTAATGGCGACTAGGGCATCGAAGGTGGAGGTGACTATATGGTTAAGCAGATCGGTAGCTGCAGAAATGTTGTGGCGAATGGAGGGCCGAAAGCTAGACCGTTAGGATTTTGACAGTGCAGATATGAGTGAATTGGGGGAGAGATTTATTCCAGGGGCAGATATGGAAGGAATTAGGGTTTGCAGGGGTACACGGGATGTGGGCGGAGAACAATACCAGGAAGTGATCAGAGATGGCCTTAGCTGTGATTGATACTATAGTAGTAGCAAGACCATGTGAGATGGCAAGGTCAAGGGGGTGATTGTGAATAGGGGTTTGGGAAGTTACATGGAGGGTGAGATTAAGGGAGGATAAGAGGGCAGTGAACTTACAGGAGTGGGAGCATGATGCGTTGAAATGGAGGTCGAAATCACTAACTGATGAGATGTCACTCGATGCAGAGGCTGAGGGAGGAAAGCAATGAAGACATCTTGGTGAGAAAATTGGCATGATACTTGGCGGGCGATAGGAAATGAGGATTTTAAATGTGAGCTGGGAAGTGTGGACACAATGAGATGCTCAAAGAAGGAGAAGGTACCAGAGGAGTAAGGGGGGAGACCAAGGTATGATTTGGTTATAAGCGCCACACCACCACTGCGACGGTCTGGTGGTGAAAGGTATAGCCAGGTGTGGAGGCTTCAGTTAGGGGTAGGTGTCATCATTCCTCAGCCCGTCTCTGAGCACTCTAACCACTCAGATCACTCTGAACTGCATGGTTTTGGTGTTGTAAAAGAGGGGGGTAAGTAAAGTCAATTGAACAAAGGATGAAAATGAGAAAAAAAAAATATTTTCCATGCAAGACAGATTAAACAACACCTGCCAGCACAGGTCTTGTGTGCATTATTCCCATTCCACCTGGCTCAAGTACACTTTTACATCAATTTATCATTTTCTTGTGTAATGCTGTTCCTCATATGATAATATCCATGTGACTAATGCATTTGCACGCCTCCGACAGGTAGGCCCTAAGTGACTTGTGTTTTGGGGAGCTTCATCCCGTTACTGAGTAGTCACAGAAGAAAGCTTACAACAGTTCATCTCAAGTTATGAATCTCACTCAGAGAGGCCATATTCATGCCTCATGCAGGAAGCAGAAGAATTCAGTGGCACAGGTTTCTGAGGCTGTAGCAAGGTTTATGTTCAGGCAGATGCAGAACAAGCTGCATCCATTAAATCTAATCTGGAACTGGCTACAAAAAGAGGAGATATGTTCTGTTCTAACGATTATTTTTTAACTTGATAAATACAAAAACTTGCCTGTAAAAAAGAAGTCTTGCAAACTAGAAGTGATATGTAGCCATCTAGTTTTAATAATCAAAAGATCTATGAGTATTAGCAGTATTACTGCACACTGCTGCACATCAATATATTGGTGTTTTAGAGATGGGTTTTGTGGCAAACATTTTCTACCTCACTCCAGCTATCTGTAAAGTAGAACATACAAAGACAGAGGAAATAGTACTGTCAAAGCTGTGTTACCCCACCCCAGTATTATTTTTCTGCAGAGTAACCATAGCAACTCCTAGGTGGAGAAAAATGAAATTTAATACTATGGCAATATTAAACTGGGAATAGCTGAGTTAAAGAGAAAAATCACTTTATTGCTGCACTGCTCAAAGTACAGCGGTCAGTTTTTTCTTCATTCGTTCACAGGTTGTGAGTGTCGCTGGCAAGGCCAGTACTTATTGCCCATTCCTAAGTGCCCTTGAGAAGGTGGTGGTGAGCTGCCTTTTTGAACCACTGCACTCCATGTCATGGAGGTACTCCTCCATGCTATTAGATAGGGAGTTCCAGGGTTTTGGTCCAGCAACGATGAAGGAACAGGGATATATGTTCAAGCCAAGATGGTATGTGGCTTGGAAGGGAGCTTGGAGATGGTACTGTTCCCATGCACTTTCTGCCATTCTCCATAGGTTTAGGAGGTGCTGCTGAAGAAGCCTTAGCAAGTTGCTGCAGTGCAACTTGTAGACATACTTGGACATACTGCTGCTACATTGCACCAGTGGTGGAAGAAGTGAAAGTTTAAGGCAGTGGATGGGGTGCCAATCAAGAGGGCTGCTTTGTCCTGAATGCTCTTCCTGACTCCCCAAGGCCTGTCCGCCATCTACAAGGCACAAGTCAGGAGTGTGATGGAATACTCTCCACTTGCCTGGATGTTGTCAAGCTTCGTGAGTGTTGTTGGAGCTGCACTCATCTAGGCAAGTGGAGAGTATTCCATCACACTCCTGACTTGTGCCTTGTAGATGGCGGACAGGCCTTGGGGAATCAGGAGGTGAGTCACTCACCACAAAGTGCCAACCTCTGACCTGCTCTTGTAGCCACAGTACTTATCTGACTGTTTCAGTTAAGATTCTGGTCAAAGGTGTCTCACAGGATGTTCATGGTGGGAGATTTGACAATAGTAATGCTCGTAAACGTCATGGGGAAATGGTTCACTTCTCTTGGAGATGGTCATTATCTGACATTTATGTGGCACAAATGTTACTTGTTATCAGTCCAAGCCTGGATGTTGTCCAGGTCCTGTTGCATATGGGCACAGACTGCTTTATTATCTGAGGAGTTGTGAATGGAACTAGCACTGTGCAATCATCAGTGAACATCTCTGCTTCTGGCCTTATGATGGACGGATGGTGTTTGATGAAACAGCTGAAGGTGATGGGCCTAGGACTCTGCCCTGAGCAGCTCCTGCAGTGATGTCCTGGGACTGAGATGATTGGCCTCCAACAACCACAACCATCTTCCTTTGTGCTAGGTATGAATCCAACCAGTGGAAAGTTTTCCCCCGCTTCCCATTGACATAATTTTACAAGGCCCCCTTGATGCCACACTTGGTCAAATGCTGCCTTGATATCAAGGGCAGTCACTTTCACCTCACCTCTGGAATTTAGCTCTTTTATCCCAGTTTGGACCAAGGATGTAATAAGGTTTGGAGCTGAGTGATCCTGACGGAACTCAAACTGGGTATCAGTTAGTAGGTTATTGGTCAGCAAGTGCCGCATGATGGCACTGCCAATGACACCTTTCATCACTTTGCTGATGATTGAGAGTAGGCTGATGGGTCAGTAATTGCCCAGAGTGGATTTGCCCTGTTTTTTTGTGGACAGGACATACCTGGCCTATTTTCTACCGTGTCTAGACATGGCTAGTTCTGGAGCACAAATCTTCAGAACTACAGCCAGGATGCTGTCAGGGCCCATCCAATGCTGTCTCCAGTACATTCAACCATTTCTTGATATAACATGGAGTGAATCGACTTGGCTGAAGACTCACACCTGTGATGGTGGGACCTCGGGAGGCATCAGGTGAATCATCCACTCAGCACTATGACTGAAGATTGTTGCAAACACTTCAGACCTGTCTTTTGCACTCACTTGCTGGACTCTACCATTATTGAGGATGGGGATGTTCATGGAGCCTCCTCCTCCAGTTAGTTGTTTAATTGTCCACCACGTTCTTGACCAGGTGTGGCAGGACTGCAGAGCTTTGATTAGATCTGTTAGTTGTGGGACTGCTTCGTTCTGTGTGTAACATGCTGTTTAGCAGGCACGTATTCCTGTGTTATAATTCCACCAGGTTGGGATCTTATTTTGAGATATGCTTGGTGCTGTTCCTGGCATGGTCTTCTATGCTACTCACTGAACCAGGGTTGGTTACTTGGTTTGATGGCAATGGCAGAGTGAGGGATATGCAAGGCATGAGGTTACAGGTTGTAGTGGAACACAATTCTGCCAATGAGGAAGGTGGACCACAGCACCCCATGAATGGCTAGTTTCAACTGCTAGATTTGTTCTGAATCTATCCATTTGGCACAAGTAGTAGTTGCTCAATGGAGGGTGTCCTCATGTGAAGACAGGACATTGTTTCAACAAGGAGTGTGGTGGTCACTCCTACCAATACTTGGTCTGATACAACTGAGTAGCTTGCTAGGCCATTTCAGAAGAAATTTAAGAGTCAACCACATTGCTGTGAGTCTGGAATCACATATAGGCCAATTTTACCAGCTGTCTTGATGGGGTTTGAACTCACTTCTTTAGTTCATTAGTTCAGGCATATGGATTACTGGTCCAGTAAAATAATCACAATGCTACCACCCCCATGTATGGTTGTGACTATTTAGTTACATGTTGACAATTGGAGTCAACATCAACTTACAATTCACACATTCCAATTAAGTGGCTAAAGAACATCCATTGTCCTGTTCCAAACAATCACTTAAAGATGTTTTTCAGCTGTTCTTTGGAATATTTAAAGGATGACATTAGTTAATAGCAGCTTTATTCTCTGATTTGAGAGTGATTCTCGAAGAAAACAAAATGTGTGGGAATGCAGCTTTATATTTAGCAGTGAAAATGTTCACTGTACTGGCAGAAGAAATGACCGAATAGAAAAAGGTTTCTCAACTATTGAGGGGGTGTCATTTTAAAAATATGTAATTGCAGTGCGTCTTCACACTATCTACTCACCACTGGGATTTAGATATGAAACCAGCCCAAACTGAGGAGATGAAAACTTTCTCTTTAATAATCAAAGAGTTAGGAGGTGATCTCATTAAAACATACAAGATTCTGAAGGGGCTTGACAGGTTAGGTACTGAGAGGTTGCTTCCCCTGGCTGGGGAATCTAGAACACGGGAGCACAGTCTCATGATAAGGGTTTGATCATTTAGCATTGTGATGAAGAGAAACATCTTCATTCAAAGGGTTGTGAATCTTTGGAACAGAGGGTTGTGGTGGCTCCATCATTGAGTATATTTAAGACTGAGATAGAAACATTTTTGGTCTCTCAGGGAATCATGGGAGCATGTGGGAAAGTGGAGTTAAGGCAGAAGATCAGCCATGATCGTATTGAATGGCAGAGCAGGCTCGAAGAGCTGTGTGGTTTAACTCTTGCTCCTATTTCTTCTGTTGTTATGTTCAAAGGAATGCACAAATATAGGGAATTGCGAAAAATATTCCAATCCATCTGGATAGTCCCTAACTATTTTTAAAACATTTTTAAAAAATATTTGTTCATGGGATGCGAGTGTTGCTGGCAAGGGCAGCATACATTGCCCTGTATGCCCTTGAGAAGGTGGTGATGAGCAATGTTCCCGTTGTTGTGTGCGGCCCATATTTTTCAGTGTGCAGTCCCTTTAAATTTTTTTGTGCTACCACACACACACATTATTCATCATAGAACAAGTCTTATAGGTACCTTATAGGCTGCTGCAGGCTGTGCACCTTTACAATTAAGCAGGAATATTGTTGGTGAGATGCCTTTTTGACCGCTGCAGTCAATGCGGAGTAGGAAAATCCATAGTACTGTTAGGGAGGGAGTTCCAGGATTTTGGCCAAGCGGCAATGGAAGAATGGTATTTTAGTTCCAAGTCAGAATGGTGTATGAGTTAGAGGGGAACTTGGAGGTGGTGGTGTTCCCTCATGCCTGCTGCTCTTGTCCTTCTAGGCGGGCAAGGTTGTGGATTTGGAAGGTGCTGTCGAAGGAGCTTTGGCAAGTTGCTGCAGTGCATCTTGTGAATGGTACACACTGCTGCCATGGTGCATCAGTAGAGGAAGGAGTGAATGTTTAAGGTTGTGGTTGGGGTGTCAATCAAGTAGGCAGCTTTGTCCTCAATGGTGTTGAGCTTCTTGAGTGTTGTTGGAGCTGCACTCATCCATAATGGAGATTATTCCATCACACTCCTACCTTGTAGTTGGTGGAAAGGCTTTGGTGAGTCAGGAGTGAGTCACTTGCTGCAGAATTCCCAACATCTCACCTGCTATTGTCACCATAGTTATTATGTGGCTGCTCCAGCGGCCCCCAGGATGTTGATGGTGGGGGGGATTCAGTGGTGATAATGCATTGAATGTCAAGGGGAGGTGGTTAGACTCTCTTGTTAGAGATGGTCATTATCTGGCACTTGTGTGGTGCAAATGTTATATGCCACTTATCATTTCAAGCCTGAATGCTGAATGTCTGAATCTTTTATACTATACCTTGCTTCTTTGTCCAGCAAGTATGGCCCCAAAACTCTGTTTAGGGCCAAGCTGGATTCAGAATCAAGGATTGAGAAATGAGACCAGAACTCATTTACACTGGGTTTCAGCCACATATTTCACATCTCTCAGTGGGGCAGCCATGGGCAGATCTTCCGCCTGCTTCCCCATGACGTGGAGGCTTATCTGGAAGAGTTTCCAGGCCTGCTTAATACTTTTGGCCAGTGCATCCTCTGTAGACTTCAGCTAAACCTTTGTTAACTGAGAGCTAGAATGAGTCCAATTGAGACCTTCTAAACAACTCGAAACTTTAAACAAGAAAAAGTGGTTGATTCCCACCAGTATTGATTCCCTTCCCTCATTACTGAAGAACTTACAAGTTTTTTTTCAATATTCAGCTCCCAGGAAGGCCTTGGTTGGAACCAGCAGAGCAACTTTCAGCCATTCCGCTGTCTGTTGATGGGTTGGGGAGGTCCCATGAATGGACACATGCAGGTACTGACAGTCCACCGCAACTATACAGATTTCCTTGTCTTTACAATGTGGGATAGGCTCTCATGCTCAGTGTATGGCAGCTCTTATAGCCCACTCCACCACATTTATGTCAGCAGAGCAAGTAAATTGGAATTTAGGCCACTAACTGGCTCCCTCTTGAATTTGCTAACACTACTAAACTCTTCTGCTTCCATGCACATATTCATCACCTATTGTGTTAAGTAGTTAAATTTAAACTTTCTGTTGACCTTCCATAGAGCTTGAGTCCAATTAGCATGGTTATAAATGTTGTGGATATATCAAGCATCCAGGTAATTCCATGTCAAAGGACTGAGCGCATGATCTCCAGGACTAAAGAATTTAGCAATCTCATTTAGAAAGGTCACAAGGATTGGCCCCCTCCCTCACCTGTTGTTACGGTACATTGATGACTGTATCGGTGCCACTTCCTTTTCTCACCTTAAACTGGAAAATTTAGTTTAGTTTAGTTTAGAGATACAGCACTGAAACAGGCCCTTCGGCCCACCAAGTCTGTGCCGACCATCAACCACCCATTTATACTAATCCTACACTAATTCCATATTCCTACCACATCCCCAGCTGTCCCTATATTCCCCTACCACCTACCTATATTAGGGGCAATTGCTAATGGCCAATTAACCTATCAACCAGAAAGTCTTTGGCATGTGGGAGGAAACCGGAGCACCCAGAGGAAACCCACGCAGACACAGGGAGAACTTACAAACTCCACACAGGCAGTACCCAGAGTTGAACCCAGGTCACTGGAGCTGTGAGGCTGCGGTGCTAACCACTGCGCCACTTTGTTTCCGATTTCCACCTTTCTCTCACCTTCACATAGTCCATCTCCAACTCTTCTCTTCCCTTTCTTTTTCCCCAGAAATGGAGATAGACATCAACCAATATTCACTGTAAGCCCACAGACACCCACAGCTACTTGGACTACACTTCCTCACACCCCACTCCTGCAAGAATTCAATTCCATTCTCCAAGTTCTCTGCCTCTGTCGCATCTGTTCTGATGATGCAACCTTCCATATTAACGCTTCTGATATGTCTTGCCTTTTTCCTCATCCGAGGAATCCCCCACTATGGTTGACAGGGCCCTCGACCATGTCTGATCTATTTCATACACTTCTGCTCTCACCCATTCCCCTCCCTCCCAGAACCTAAATAGGGTTCCCCTGTCCTCACCTTCAACCCCACCAGCTTCTGTATTCTGTATTCTGTATTCACTGCCATTTCCACCACCTCCAGCGTGATGCCTCCACCGAACACATTTTCCCCTCCCCTTCCAGCATTTGAAGAGACTGCTCCCTTTGCAACAACCTGGACCACTCCTCGGTTACCCCCAACACCTCCCCACTTTCCTACAAGACTTTTCCATGCAAACGCAAAATATACTATGCAACATTTGCTCTTTTACCTTCTCCCTTCTCACCATCCAAGGCCCCAAACACTCCTTCCCAGTGAAACAGCGATTTACTTGTACTTCTTTCAATTTAGCATACTGTATTCACTGCTCACGATGTGGTCTCCTCTACACTGGGGAGACCAAATGCAGACTAGATGACCACTTTAAGGAATACCTCCGTTCAGTCTGCAAGCATGATCCTGAGCTTCCTGTTGCTTGTCATTTCAATTCTCCACCTTGCTCCCACTCTGACATTTCTGTCCTTGGCCTACGACAGTGTTCCAATGAAGTTCAACACAAGCTCAAGGAACAGCATCTCATCTTCCAACTAGATACGTTACAGCCTTCTGGACTCAAAGTTGAGCTCAGTAATTTTATATCATAACCTCTGGCCCCATAGTTATTTGTTGCTAGTTCATTTTTTTTCCTTAATCTCTTTACTTTGGGTTCAGAGAGCTTCTATCCTGCTAGTCACCCATCATCCAGACACGTCGTTTGTTTCTTTACTTGTCCCATTACCATTCCTTTTGGTTTGTTTGCATAAAACCTTTTGTTGTTTAATCTCGCCTGTCCTCCACCCTATCACAGCCCTTCCCTTTTGGTCTTTTTCCCCTCTCCCCCCCTTTCAATTGCTCAAAACCTGTTACAACTCTAACTTTTCCCAGTTCGATGAAAGGTCACAGACCTGAAATGTTAACTCTGTTTCTCTCTCCACAGATGCTGCCTGACCTGCTGAATATTTCCAACATTTTCTGTTTTTGATCCAACCCCATATCCTCGCTATCACCAAAACCGCCTAATTCCACCTCTAAAGCATCGTCTGTCTCTATCTGCGTCAGCTCACCTGCTGCTAAAACCTTCATCCATGTGCTTGCCTATTCCAATGCTCTCCTGGTCAATCTCTCACCTTACAATCTCCGTAAACTTGAGCTCATCCAACACCCTACTGCCCATATCCTAACTCTCACCAAAGACCATTCACTCATCATCCCTGTGCTCATTGAGTTAAATTGGCTCCCAGTCCAGCAACACTTCAACTTTAAAATTCTCATCCTTGTTTTCAAATCATTCCATGGCCTCACTCTTCCCTATCTTTGCAAGTTTGTCCAACCTTACAACCGTCCATGATCTCTTCACCTCCATTTCTGGCCTCTTGCACATTCCCAGTTTTTATCATCCCACCATTGATGGCCACACCTTCAGCTGTTTATGCCTTAAACTCTGGAATTACCGCCCTAAATCTATATTCCTTTGTACTTCTCTCTTCTGTTTAATGATGCTCCTTAAAACCTACCACTTTCGCATAGCCTATGACCACCTGTCCTAATATCTCCTTATGGCTCGTTGTCAAATTTTGTTTGATAATTGCCCCTTGGGACATTTTTATGTTAAATGTGCTACATAAAAGCAAGTTGCAGTTATTGTTGTTGAAGTATTAGCAACTTCAAATAAAAATTTTCTTTGTCTTACCTTAATTCATTTACCTTAAAGGAAACAACAAAATGTAATAAAATAGCACCCATGGAAATTGTGACAAATACCCCACAGTGTAATTTTATCTTCTCAGTGTCAAATTTGCATATTAGTAATTACTGGACAACTCAAATGCTGGACTTCTCAATCTAACACCCTGTTTAGATCTTGACAAAGAGCATCTTAGAATGAAGAACATTTTTATTGGATGGCATCACGAGTTAAGAAACTGCCAAACCCACTGACTTGTAGCTCCTTTTCGCTGCTTATGAAACATCATTATATTTTAATGCAATGTTGAAAATTGACTAAAAATGAGGGAGTTTCTTTATTATTTTGGTGAAAAGCAAAAAATAAATGTACGAAAATAGTTACTGTTGTAAATGATTTTAATTATTTATGGCAGCATATAGTTTAAATGTGAACAGGCATGAATAAACTTGTAATATTTCATAACCAAGTCCTGAGAATCAAACATGTCTATGTAAATTCTTAGGTATAATCTGTACATTCATCAAACACACATTAATTATTAAAAATTTTATTTATAATTTTGTTGCTCAGTTACCCTCCCTCACCTAGTTTTCCCATTTTAGGACCTCCATTTGCTCACTTCACATAAAATGTTTTGATTGTAGAGTTACAGAGTCCTCCACAGTTAGCATTAATGCACTGCATTATTAGTTGACAAGAAATGTTCATCTCCAGGGTGAGATGGGCCTGGTCAGTTTTGTGACCTTTCTGAGATAGAATTGTCCTGCTACTACATTGCATCATTCAAGAACTGGCAAAAAACTTGCCCAGTGACAGTATTTGGGAGCTCATCACCACCAGATGTTAAAATCCAGAAAGCTTGTTATGGAAGGATAATGCTGGAGCCTAGCTTTACTCTGTTTCACATTACAGACATGTAGCTCCTCACTCAAACCTTTCACCAGTCTCAATAAGTGTCTGCTTATAAGTGCACAGGTAAGACCCCAATTAACACTGTCCACCTGCATATAATCAAACAATTGATACAATTAACAGATTAACACCAGATTCCATCCTTAAATAAAATGTCTGGAGACTCTCATCAAGTTTGTGGGCTATTGGCAATGATAGAAAAAGTCACATGATTATCAATATCCTGAGATGGACTTCTTCTAAGGTTCAATCGAAAAGTTCCTCCCAATATGACAAGCCATCCCTTCCAAATGCCTGATGTTTCTGTTGTTTAGATATAGGAGCCTATTGCCATGCAATCATTGGATCATTGTTACTCTTGGCAGAAATTTAACTGCTCTTCCTAATATCATTGCCTCATACTTTGGATCCCTACTGATTATCATTTCTCAATTTTTCAACCACAGCAATGTACACATTTACTTTGGAAGAATCAAATCTGCATTTTGCTAAATAACAAATCATCTGAATTAACGATATTTTGTTATCTACAGGCTGAAGCCAGAATTGGGGTTTATAATGTGCTTTTCAAAATGAAATTATTATGGATTGTTAGCACATTTTATCTATTGTCTGTATGGAGTTATTTACTAAAATTAAACAGGCTGATAATGTTTTCTTGGTGTATTTAACAGTGCTGGTGTCTCCCTGCATTTAATAGTGAAATAATAAGTGACGTTTTGTAAATCCGAGAAATTATGACATTGTCCTATAATTTAAAGCTACTTAGTTTTACTCAGGTAGTACATTTAAAAATATTCCCAGATTTTTGATGAAGAAGGGTAGACTAACTATTGTTAACTATTTGTTAAGAAACTGACATCAGTTTTTATTTGAAATGCTGGAAACATCCTGCAAGTCAGTAAGCAGCTGAAGAAGACTTGCAATTATGTAGCGCTTTACACAACCTCAGTTGTGGGGAAACAGATAACCTTAAGGCCCTATTGCCTGAAACATTAAGTTATCCTCCACAGATTCTGACCGGCCTACTGCGTGTTTCCAACATTTTCTGGGTTTGTTTCAGATATGCAACGTTCGTAGTTTTTGATTCTTTATTTGTATTAATATTCTTAACCTGCTGATAGCCACGTAGGTCAGGTCTCCCTTCCTACCATGCCGCTCCCGTGGATGACTGATAACTCATGCATTCTGAAGGCCTTTAAAGGGAGTGCAATCTCAGACCAGCCTGCAAGCAATCAACAGCCACAGAACTCTCATAAGCTAATTGGTTAAGGTGATATCATGGAGGAACCCAACCAACACAAAGGTCCAACCTCACATGTTTCTCAGCAGGCAAGAAAACCAACTTTTTAAAAGTTATGCAAACTTTGATAATTTTTTTTTCATTATCTAATGGGTAAGTACATTGTATAAAAAAATGCTCCACCTTCCCCTTTAAGTACTTCTGCTGGCAAATAATTTTTGAGTAGCAAACACTCGTCCTGCCTTTTCAATATTTGTCTTACCTTTTGATGAATGTAAGTGCAACTGCAATATAAAGTTTATATGTGAAGAAATTAATAGAGAAAATTCCTGTCAACAATAAAGCACAATCTTGAGTAATAAACCTATGTTGTCAATGATTAGTACTTTACAATATATTAACCAATCGTGCAAACAATCACTCATTCATAGGGAGTACCTTGAATCCATGTGCATTAATATAAGTAAGAAAAATCATTGCCCTCCTTTCAATCACATCAATCAGCTTCTCAATTCCTCTGCGACCTCCCTGACTTTCCCAATAAAGTTTGTCAAGGAACAAAGACTGAAGAAGCCTTTCTCGGAGAAGTCCATTTTTTAGGACGGACACTGCAGATTCTGGAAATCTATGGAAATAAGAAAAGACATTTTATATCCTGTATACAGTTGTCTTGATTAGTGCATATTATGGAAATAATAGTCAGTTGCTAGCGTTCGCCAGAGCTGGCGGGCAGCCATAAAGGCGGGGCTAAAGTGTGGCGAGTCGAAGGGACTTAGTAGTTGGCAGGAAAAAAGACAGAGGCGCAAGGGAAGAGCCAACTGCCAGCGTTCGCCAGAGCTGGCGGGCAGCCATAAAAGCGGGGCTAAAGTGTGGCGAGTCGAAGAGACTTAGTAGTTGGCAGGAAAAAAGACAGAGGCGCAAGGGGAGAGCCAACTGTGTAACAGCCCCGACAAATAAATTTTTCTGCAACACCTGCCTGTCACTCTAGAATTGGCCTTTATAGCCACTCCAGGCGCTGCTCCACACACCACTGACCACCTCCAGGCGCTTACCCATTGTCTCTCGAGATAAGGAGCCAAAGAAAGATATATCATATACGGAGAAGAGCTAAGGTGATTGACAGCTACATAGTTGAAAGAACTTCCATTATCACATTTTCAGGGTGCCCCAAAGCATTTCACTCGCATGAAATATGTTTCAAAATGTAATCACCATTATTATAGTAAAGAAATTCAGTACCAAATTGCTCACAGCAAGGTCCCACAACAGGAATGTGATAAATGACTAGATAATCTGTGATCAGTGATGCCAATTGAGAAACAATTATTAGGAGAACTCCTGCTTGTTTTGAATAGCATCATGAGATTTTTTTAACCACCTGAATAGACAGAACAGGCTCAATTTAATAGTTCATCTGAAAGATGTCACATCCAACAACACAACATTCCTTCAGTACTGCACAGAAGTGTCAGCCTTAACAATGTGCTCAAATCCTGGAGTGGGAGCCTGGACCCACAAACTTCTGAGCATTGCCAATTGGGCCAAGGTGACCTGTGGACAAAGTATGATGAACATAGCATGTTCATTAACCAAACATAATGCAGGAATACATGTACTTGCATAATTATACTTTACTTCCAATTTTCAAATCAATCTTAGCCTAATTTTCAAAGATGCCAAATTGTAGCAGTTTGGCTTCAATTAAGGATTGATAATGACTTTTCTCACTCTGCTTCCTTTTATTCATTTCTTTCACTCATTCTCCATGTTCCTACCTCTGCAGTAAGCAGTATACATGCCATGAAACAAATGTGCTATTTAGACTTTCCAAAATTCTTGGACAAAATATTCAACATTGCACAATTTTTTCAAGGTCTCTGGAAAACCACAGCAGCCATTTTTGCAGCTTTCATGGGCATTAGACATCTTCCTGATCAGGAGTAGCCCAACTCTGGAAATGAAAACAAAATTAGCTTTTCCCAATAAAGGAACCAACATAGCCTGAGAAGCTATTTCCTGTGGGGGGTTTTTCAATTGCCAGTTTCCTGACTGTCCAGGACGTGGCTTTGTAGCTCAGTAAACCAGATGTTTGGTCACCTCTAACCTAGATCACATGAACTGAGAACTTTATTACCATAACCGCAGTCCCACCGGAAATATCAAAACATGAGTAATTGGATTGTTCAGCACCCATTTTTCAGGGTGGAGGATCCAGTATGACTTCCCACATCGGGAGAGTGCCTTGTATGAAATTGTTCCTCCTGGCTCCACATTTAAACTACTGATCAGCACTTGGCACCCTCATGATCTAAGCAGACTCACCTTGGACCTGGTGCCAGTGTCCCCATTGCCAACACCTGTCCTTCAACCACCAGGGGACTTTTGAAATCGGGTTTGACATTGCTTTGGAATCATACCAGGTGTTGCGTATTTTCTTTGAACTCCCAGAGTAGCAACCTCAATTGCTGATCTCAACAACCATCTCACCCAGCTCATTCCCCAGGGACTAACCTCTCAAACATTCTCCATATCCCCATTACACCTGCAGCTTCCCTCCCAAGTTCCACTGGTTAGTCACCAAACACCACCTTTCTCCCAGCACATTCACTCTGTGGTTATTCTTGACACATTATTGGTCGGCACAGTGGTGCAGTGGTTAGCACCGCAGCCTTATAGTTCCAGTGACCTGGGTTCGATTCTGGGTACTGCCTGTGGGGAGTTTGCAAGTTCTCCCTGTGACCATGTGGGTTTTCGCCGGGTGCTCCGGTTTCCTCCCACAGCCAAAAGACTTGCAGGTTGATAGATAAATTGGCTATTATAAATTGCCCCGAGTATAGGTAGGTGATGGTGGAATTGGGGATGTGGTAGGAATATGGGATTAATGTAGGATTAGTATAAATGGGTGGTTGATGGTCAGCACAGACTCGGTGGGCCGAAGGGCCTGTTTCAGTGCTGCATCTCTAAATAAATAAATTGAATATCTTTTCAAAAGATGAAAGCTATCATTTACCACAGCCCACAGAACTTTACCATTGACTCCAACTTCCTACCTAGCTGTTAATTTAGACTGAAGCAAGTTGCCTGCAACATCATTATTCTGTTTGACTCAGAGTTCTGCATCAAACCTACAACACTACCAAGATTGCTAACTTCCACCTACTTGCTTGCCTCCGCCATTATCCTTAGATCCACAGCTGCCGAGGTCATTCAAGTGTTTGTCACCTCTATACTTAACTTATGCAATATCCTCCTTGCTGGTCTTCCAACATCCATCTTTCAACATCTTTTATTCATCCAAAACTCTGGGTTTGCATCCTGTACGAAGTCCCACTTGCCCATCACCATTGCTTAACTGTACTGGATACACAATCTCCAATGAATTGAATTTAAAAACCTTGCCCAAGTGTGTCAACTTTGGGTGCAATTAGTGATCTGAGTGCAAACTGTGCTCAAAATTGTGCCAGTGTTCTGAAGTCTTTATTTTGTTCAAGTTTCCACTCAAGCTCATTTCCATATCACTGAACGTAAAATCTTCCACGAGCCAGTGCAATTGGATAATATTTTAGAACGTAATTTTTCTAAAAGAAATTTTTGCCTTCAAAAATATTCTTTGATATATATAAGAATGGTAACCAGGTGCAGTTTCATTAATACAGCTGAAAATGGGTTTATTGCAATAAGTAATAATTTTTGATTGGAGTATCTAGTCTATCACCTGTGAATAACCCAAGTTAAATCATTGAAAAGGACATTGAAAAGCTATTACATTGATGCACAGTCATCAGTTTAATAGCAATTTTTAAAAATATATACATATATAAAAGCTTTTAAAATGGGATTATTAATGTCCTTGATTAATTGCTTGACCAGATTAATTTTAAGAGCCTCCTCAAAGGCGTGCAAATGGGCGCAATTGGCAGAAATTCACAATGGTGATTAACTTGGGCAGGGCCAGATTCCATGAGAGATGAAGAGAGCTCAAGGAGAGATCGTGGGGAGAGATGGGTCAGGTGGAGGTCAGAAGGAGGAATGGTGTGCTGTATTTTCACATTGGGGGCAGGAGACAGAAGTCAGGACTGTTTCTGGATTCCTAATATGCCCCCGGGAGTGGGGGGTGGAGGGGGGAAGCAGATTAAGTTCATTATTTTCACGGGGGCAACCCCTTAATTGGTTTGGAAGAAATTAGCGGCCACGGGAACAGGAACAGATGCAGGACAGATGAAGTGCGGGCCCAATTTAAACTCCCCGCAGCAGCCATTAACTTTGGCTGCCATGTGAGTGTTGAAACATAGAAACATAGAAAGTAGGAGCAAGAGTCGGCCATTCGACCCTTCAGGCCTGCTCCGCCATTCAAAAAAGATCATGGTTGATCGTCTAATTCAGTACCCTGTTCTTGCTTTTTCCCCATATCCCTTGATCCCTTTGGGATTAAGATATATATCTATCTCCTTCTTGAATATATTTAATGATTTGGCCTCCACTGCCTTCTGCGGTAGAGAATTCCACAGGTTCACCACCCTCTGAGTGAAGAAATTTCTCCTCATCTCAGTTTTAAATGGCATACCCCGTATCCTGAGACTGTGACCCCTGGTTCTGGACTCCACAACCATCGGGAACATCCTCCTTGCATCTAGCCTGTCTAGTCCTGTTAGAATTTTATAGGTTTCTATGAGATCCCTTCTCATTCTCCTAAACTCCAGTGAATATAGGCTTAGTCGACCCAATGTCTCCTAATACGTCAATCCTGCCATCCCAGGAATCAGCCTAGTAAATCTTCTTTGCAATCCCTCCATGGCAAGAACATCCTTCCTCAGATACGGAGACCAGAACTGCACACAATACTCCAGACATCCTTGCTCCTATACTCAAATCCTCTTGCAATGAAGGCCAACATACCGTTCGCCTTCCTAATTGCTTGCTGCACCTGAATGTTTGCTTTCAGTGACTGGTGTACAAGGACACCCAGGTCTCGTTGCACCTCCCCCTATCACCATTCAGATAATAATCTGCCTTTCTGTTTTTACAACCAAAGTGGATAACCTCACATTTATCCACATCATACTGCATCTGCCATGCATTTGCCCACTCGCCCAACTTGTCCAAATCACTTTGGAGCCTCTTTGCATCCTCCTCACAGCTCACATTTCCTCCCAGCTTTGTGTTGTCTGCAAACTTGGAAATGTTACATTTAGTTCCCTCACCCAAGTCATTAATATATATTGTAAATAGCTGGGGCCCAAGCACTGATTCCTGCGGTACCCCACTAGGCACTGCCTGCCACCTGGAAAAGGACCCTACTCTCTGTTTCCTGTCTGTCAACCAATTCTCAATGCATGCCAGTATAGTACCCGCAATCCCAGGTGCTTAAATTTTTCTCACTAACCTCTTATGTGGGACCTTATCAAAAGCTTTCTGAAAATCCAAATATATCACATTCATTGGTTCTCCCTTATCTATTCTACTAGCTACATCCTCAAAAAGCTCCAGTAGATTTGTTAAGCATGATTTCCCTTTTGTAAACTCATGCTGACTTTGCACGATCCTGTTTATGCTATTCAGGTGTTCTGCTATCACATCCTTTATAATCGACTCTAGCATTTTCCCCACGACTGATATAAGGCTCACTGGTCTGTAATTCCCTGTTTTTTCTCTCCCTCCTTTTTTAAATAGCGGGGTTACATTTTCCATACTGCAATCTTTCGGAACTGCTCCTGAGTCTATAGAATTTTGGAAGATGACCACTATTTCCAGGGCCACTTCCTTTAGTACTCTGGGATGTAGATTATCAGGCCCTGGGGATTTGTCAACTTTGAGCCCATTAATTTCCCGAGCACTATTTTTTTATTAATACTGATTTCCTTCAGTTCCTCCCTCTCATTAGACCCTTGGTTCCCTAACATTTCCGGGAGGTTATTTGTGTCCTCCTTTGTGAAGACAGAACCAAAGTATGTGTTTAATTGTTCTGACATTTCTTTGCTCCCTATTATAATTTCCCCGTTTCTGACTGTAAGGGACCTACATTTGTCTTCACTAATCTTTTTCTCTTCACATATTTATAGAAGCTTTTACAGTCAGTTTTTATGTTCCCCGCAAGTTTACTCTCATACTTTATTTCCCCCTGCTTAATCAACCTCTTTGTCCTCCTTTGCTGAATTCGAAAATGCTCCCAATCCTCAGACTTGCTGCCTTTTCTGGCACTTTTATATGCCTCCTCTTTGGATCTAATACTATCCCTAATTTCTTTTCTAAGCCTCGGTTGAGCCACCTTTCCGGTTTTATTTTTGTGCCAGACAGGAATGAGTAATTGTTGTAATTCATGCACATGTTCTTTAAATATTATCCATTGCCTATTCACCATCTACCCTTTTAGTAAAGTTCCCCGATCTACCATAGCCAACTCGCGCCTCATACCTTCATAGTTTCCTTTATTTAGATTCAGAACCCTAGTTTCAGATTCAACTACTTCACTCTCCATCTTAATGAAGAATTCTATCATGTTATGGTCGCTCCTTCCCAAGGGACCCTGCACAACATGATTGTTAATTAATCTGTTCTCATTGCACAATACCCAGTCTAGGATAGCCTGTTATCTAGTTGGTTCCTCAATGTATTAGTCTAAAAAATCATCACGTCCACACTCCAGGAAATCCTCCTCCATAGTATTTTTGCTAATTTGGTTTGACCAATCTATATGCAGATCAAAGTCACCCATGATTACAGTTGTACCTTTATTACATGTATCTGTAATTTCCTGTTTAATGCCATCCCTTACATCTCCACTACTGTTTGGGGGCCTATAGACAACCCCCACCAATGTTTTCTGCCCCTTGGTGTTTCTTAGCTTCACCCACACAGATTCTACATCATGATTTTCCGAGCCAATATCCTTCCTCACTATTGCATTGATTTCCTCCTTTACTAACAACGCTACCCCTCCTCCTTACCCTTTTTGCCTGGATGTTCAGTTCCCATCCTTGGTCACCTTACAGTCATATCTCCGCAATCACTACTAAATCACAACCATTTATATCTATTTGCGCTGTTAGTTCATCTACCTTATCGCGAATGCTCCGCGCATCAAGACACAATGCCTTTAGACTTGTTTTTTTAACATGGTCAGTCATCCTAGTTCTATTTTGCACTACAGCCCCATTTGTTTATCGTCCTTGTTTTCTCTGCCTTCCACTTTTGCTTCTTACCTTTCTGTCTTTCATTTTTATCCTTGTTTCCCTCTCCTCTGTCTCCCTGCTCAGATTCCCATCCCCTGCCATTCTAATTTAAAGTCTCCCTGACAGCACTAGCAAACACCCCACCGAAGAAATTGGTCCCGGTCCTGTCCAGATGCAATCCGTCCAGCTTGTACTGGTCACACCTTCCCCAGAACCGGTCCCAATATCCCAGACATCTGAATCCCTCCCCACTACACCATTTCTCCAGCCACGTATTTATCTGATATATCCTGCTATTTCTGCTCTCGCTAGCACGTGGCACTGGTAGTAATCCTGAGATCACTACCTTTGAGGTCCTATATTCAGCTTGTAGGACCTCATCATTTTTTTTTACCTATGTCATTGGTATCGATATGTACCACGTCAACTGGCTGCTCGCCCGCCCCCCTCAGAATGCCCTGCAGGCGCTCAGAGGCATCCTTGACCCTTGCACAAGGGAGGCAACAAACCATCCTGGAGCCTCATTTGCGGCCGCAGAAATGCCTGTCTGTTCCGCTTACGATTGAATCCCTTATCACTATAGCCTTGCCACTCTTCTTCCTCCCCTCATTTGCACCAACCGCCCCCCCCCACTCCGCCTCCAATGCCCTTGGAGGATGTTGCTCCTCAACGCCACTAGGCCCTAAATCTGAGAGTTGTGCCCCCATTGCCAGCTCCTGCCTTCCTTGTGCTCAGCTGGTTGCCCAGTTCTTCTTGGCTGCCTTGGCTCCTGTTCTTCTACCCCCACAGTGCCAGGAAGGTAACTCTCCCCGCCACCTGCGTGGTGCCAACAGCACCTGTTTCCCAATGGCCGAGTCCCCCTCTGCATCATTGAAACTTTTATGGCTCCCAGGTAGTTCCCATGACTCGCTTCCCACTCTGTACCTGTTTCCCTTACCTGGTCTACCCCAGACAGCTGTGTAGCCTGTACACCCCTGTGAAAATCTCAACTATCCCCCATTAATGAGCACTTAATGAGCTCTTCAAGACCCTTAATTGCCTTTAATCGGGGATCAGAGGGGATCACTGTTCTGCCCTCCCCTGTCCTGATGAACATAGTCGGTGCCAGGAATGGCATTGGGAAACTAGGCATGCTGGCCATGCTGGTGTTTTCAGGCCCCAAGCGCCTCCTTTCCCATCACCAGCAAGTCCTGAAAATTCAGCCTAGGGTGTTAAGGAGAGATAGGGGTTGAAGGGACATTGGAGGTAGAGATGGGGAGATCAGAGGGAAAGAGCAGAGCAAGTTCAGAGAAAGATTGAAGGGAGAGCTGGGGGTTTGGGGGAAAGTCTGTGATCGCAGGAGAAGAAGGTCATCCTGACAGTGCAGGGTAGTCTGTTTGCTGGGAAACTCAACAGGTTTGCTTGGGTAGGCCGGGGGAAGCATTCCTGCTCTTCCTGGCCCACAAGCAGTGCTGGAAAAGCACATACCTCTTCCTTGCAGAAGTCCTCACCTCTTTTGAGCTGCTGAGTTTCCCAAGGTCTGGGAATCCCAGTATTAAGCCTGAAACACAGATAAAATCTTAGCCCTGCAGCCTCATTAAAATATTTAAATTAGCAGCCCACCTCCTGGGAGCAGCTTGGTTGCCTGTCCCCACCATACCTGCATTAAAACAAGAGGATGGATTCAAGGTGGATTGGGTTCGGGTTCGAGATACTTTACATTTTTACTTTCCACTCAACCCAAATTTACCCATTACCGAGGGTTAAAACTTCCCCCAAAAGGACCCATGGCACTATTCGAACGGCAGAAGTCTTCTCCTAGTATCCTATCATTTATCCCTCAAACAACATCACTAAAGCAGATTATCAGGTCATTATCACATTGCTGTTTGTGGGAGTTTGCTGTGTGCAAATTGGATGCTGCATTTCCTATGTTACAAAAGTGACTACACTTCAAAAGTAAAGTATTGGCTGTAAAGCATTTTGCAAGGTCGTAAAAGGTGATATCTAAATGCAAGTCCATTTTCTTTAGCAAGCTAAATAAAAATGGGTTTGTTGCAGAGCAGCTTTCATTTGTCAGTGGATTTTGTTCTTTTCAAAGTCAGCTTTAAGTAGCCTTACATGTAAAATAAACTGGCCACCTCAATTACTCTTCCGATAATAATAATAGATGACTCCGATAAAATAGTACCCAACGTTCCAAATAATTAATTATTCAGGAATTAGGGATTCAGCTTCATACTGGGCTTCATAGTTCAGATCTGGCAACGATCAAACTCTGCTCTGTTACCCTGGGAATCATAGTGCTGCAGCTGCGATTGCCTTCTCAAATTTAACAGTTTACAGTGATTTCATGTTCTATTTGCACAACGAGCTTATCCTATCTGTTATGGGAAATCTATAAATATCATCCCCATCTGGGTTATTTCCATGTTAATTTATCATCATTACTCATCAGTTAATCTGCAGATTTCGCAGTACTGAATGGGATATGGTATTTTTAACATGGCGTTAAACACATTCCATTATGCATTACTTCTTTCCCACAGGGATACATATCTTGGCACAACTAGAGTACACTGAATATTTTACTTTTTTGCCATATACAGCACTCATGGAAATACTAGTGAATTTGAACTACCGACTTATTCCACTCTGAGGTTTACCCCTTCCGCATCGCTGCGATTGACTGTTCTACTGTGATATTTCCCTTTATTCCCTACTCCCATTGACTGCTCCACTCTAAAATTCTCTCCCTTGCCTTAATGTCACTGAATGTTCTGTTCTGATAGCTCACCTCCCACAACCACTGACAGATCCTGTCTGATATTCTCTCTTCCTACCACTGAATATCCCACTCTGAGATTCCAGCTCTTCCCTCAATGCCATTGACTTTGTCACTGAAATTATTCCTCCTCCCTCACTACCATTGATTATTCCACTCTGAGATTCCACCTCCTCCCTCACAGCCATTGGCTGCCACACTCATTCGCTTTTCCTCCCACTATTGATTCCTACACTTTGATGAGGATGCTGCTTCCTCCGTTTGCTTTTCAGATTTTGCAAAACTACTCTGGAGTCTGATTTCAGTAACATGTTAAATATCCATCATTGAGCAAAATGGCTATTCTAGCACATTAAACTCATCTGGTTTAGGATTGTTTCCTTTAAGCCCGTCTTCACAATCAACAGTCGTCATTAAAAAAGCAGCTTGTGAATATCTGGTTGCTTGTTGCATATCTGAAATTAGTTCACAGGCTACTCTGGAAAGTGATTTGCAACAGGAAATCCAAAAGGGAGCAAGATACAGTGAGCCTGATTTTGAAACATGGTGCAAGAATTATGGCCTTTGGGCATTGCATCGGTGCTACACTATAGTTATGTCACGTATACAGCCTTGCTTTTTTTGAAAGGATACACATTTTCTGGTCACTGGTGTTGTGTTTGTTCAATCCAATGCAACATGTTAATGAGATATATATTATGCTTCAGATTTTCTGTTACTTCAAGGAAATGGCATCATGGACACTTTGCAGAAAACTCACTCCAAATTAAAATTAAGCTGAACAGAAATCTCTATTCTGAAACAAAAATATTCAGGAAGTCACAGAATTAATATTTTGGCATTGAAAATGTTTTTTGAGGAACCATAATAAAATATGTATATCACATTTTCTCTCATTTACATTGAGATCATTTTCACCTTCATCAATTAATGTATATTTTATTCTTGAAGTGCTTTTGTGTCCATATATCTGTCATGAATGCATGCGAACCCCCTTGTAAATTATGTTGTGCATTTGTGTATTAATGTCAACTACCATTTTATACAGCATGTTTTAAGTTTGTACTTCTGTGTTCTGATTGTCAAAATGGAGGAGAGAGGTCAGGTGGGACAGCCACTTAAAAAGAGTCTAGCTTTAGGACTCAGGAGATCCCTATCCAACCTGTGTGGACTCAAAACTGCGACCATTTGTGAGTATAGCCTGTCCTCCATTATACAGCTGCCGTGTGCTCGAGACGCATATCCCTGCAAGAATCTACAGCCTGTCTTCAAGCTGCATTGACTTTTCTCCCTAAGGCCTTTTCAACAAGAAACATTAAAGAGCAGCCACACTTTGAAAAATCCAGCAAGGAGCAAACCAACTCCAAGACGAGAAGCTGCAGTAACAGCAGAAAATGTCTGATTTTCTGATTTCTACCAATTCCCTCTCCATCTAAAATAAGGTGACACCAGCAATTTAGTGGTCTCCATTATTACCTTTGAGTGTGCAAAGAAAAAGAAATTCACAAGAGAAGAGATATCTCCAACGGCTCCTCCTCTATTCGGTGTTTCTAATCGGTGAACTCCAAATTTTGAACACTTTTTTGATATTCATGGACACGAGTTTTAACTGAAATCCATATTAGAACAAAGAACAGTACAGCACAGGAACAGGCCATTCAGCCCTTCAAGCCTGCGCCGATCTTGATGCCTGTCTAAACTAAAACCTTTTGCACTTCCGGGGACTGTATTCCTCTATTCCCATCCTATTCATGTATTTGTCAAGATGCCTCTTAGCTAGTAGTTAAGATAAATTTCTATTTAATAAATATTCTTGCCTTTTTTTATGCCTTTAACTCTTCCCTGAATGTTTGTAAGCATGCGTGGTGAAGTTAAACTCTTTCCCGAATTTAAGAGTGTGTGAATAAACCCTACTTCTTTGTTTTAACTTTAAAATCCATGTTATTGAAGTGGTCAATTATTATTAGGCTTTAAGGGAGGGAAAGAAATTCAATCACTAATCCAGTCACAGACAGGTGTTAAAAAAAAAGGGAAATTTGATCAGAGGGAAAAAAATTAAATTAACTGCCTGTTCGTAACATAGAAATTGGGAGCTCAAGTCCAGGATAAACCCATGAAAGACCAAATTTAAGAAATGAGCTGATTCAGAAATTAAAATAAACTGATTGGAAACCAAAAGGGGAAAATCTGGTAGCTGAAAAGATTGTTAAGGCAAATAAACAACCGCAGAAAAAAAACTCTCATTCTAACATTAGAAAATGGATCATTTTGATTCAAAGATGTTTTTGGAGCAAGGTGATGCAACTTCTGAAACACTGGCAACCCTGAGTACAGACCAGTTAAAAGCTATAGCTAGAGAGATACAAGTGAAACTGCCTAGAAAGGTGAAACGAACTAAGGTCCTAAAAATGCTGGCTGAGCACTTAGGGGACAGTCCATTCCGGAACAGGCAGATGAGGCATTAACTCCTGAATCTGACCCATCTCCCATAGCCAGAATGGAACTGGAAAAACTCAGGATGCAACTAGAGTTTCAGGAAAGAGAAAAGCAGTGAGAAAAAGAAAAAGAAAGAGAGAGGAAAGAGAAAAGGAAAGAGAGAGGAGAGAGAAAAGCAAAGAGAGAGAGGAGAGAAAAGCAAAGAGAGAGAGAGAAAGAGAAAGGAGAGAGAAAGGGTTTTCCAGCTACCAAAATTGGAAATGGAGCTGAAGGCTCAAGCAGAGAGAGAGGGGGGCTGCTAGGGAAAATCTCACTTCACCCGGTAACCGCCCAAATCTCCGCAAGCCAGAATCAGGCTTTGAAGCTCTTAGGTATACTAAGTTCATACCAAAATTTGAAAAGAGTGAGGTGGAATCCCTTTTTGCTACTTTTGAGAAGGTCATGAGACAGCTACGATGGGCACAAGAAATGTGGGCCTTCATAATTCAGGGTCAGTTAACAAGTAAGACTTGTTCTACGCTGACCCTGAAATGTTTGCTAGTTACAAGCAGACCAAAGCAGCCATCCTTAGTGCTTATGAGTTGGTCCCTAGAGGCAAATCACCAGAAATTCAGAAATGCTCGAGAGAAACCCATGCAGACTTATTCAGAATTCGAAAGGTGAAAGCAAATTGCTTTCGACCGGTGGGTCCGATCAGTAAAAATACAGCACACCTATGAGGAATTACGCATGCTGATGTTGCTGTAGGAGTTTAAAAATTGCCTACCCAGAAACCTAAGAGTGCACTTGGAGGAGCAGAGAGTCCACACGGCTACAGAGGCTGCAGTCGCTGCTGATTGCTATGACCTCACACATAGGCCTGGCAACTCAGGCAGATCCTTCCAAAGCCACCCCAAAAGCAGTGGGAGAATAGGAAGGGAGAGTGGGATAAAAAGGGATCCACATCTGGAAAGAGGAGTACAAACAAGGGTGCAAACAGTCCACCCCAAACCCACAAAGAGCAACCCCGGAGACCAGTGTGCTCTCACTGCAACAAAGAATGCTGGAGGCTAAATGGAAAGCCAATGGGTCTAATAGGTCTCTGCAAGGGCAGTCCCAAGGAGGATACCGCAGAAAAGAGCATAGCAGGACCGGCAGAGGCCCTCACGATAGAGCCTAGACCCTCTGAGGGTATTTCCCTATGCGTAGCTGGACTGGACAAATTCCCTGAGAGGTACCGGAGTTTTATCCGATAAGGAACTATGTTCCCCTACACTTCCGCAGAGTCAATCCTGGCCAAAGTGGTTGGAGTTTCCCTGTTGTCCTGGTCCCAAAGCCGAATGGACCCAGACAGCCTGCTATTCCCTTGCAGACTCCTTACCACCCTGCAGAGCATGCGTCTACAGTCCAAGGTACGCATCTGACCAGTTATCAGATGAGCACTCATACAGCTTTAACAACATTATTGGTCAGTAAGAAAGTGGAGCCAGAATACATTGTCCATAATTTTCCAGAGATATGTGAAAACACTCCTACAAAGGTGACACTATCAAGGCTTTCCCCAGGTGGCCCTGACTTGCTGTCCAGTGAAGCCATATCTGTAATTAAAGGTGTGCTTCAAGAGGATTTAGGGGACTCGTACAAAGAGAGAGTACCTGGAGCAGGAGTACATTCATCAAAAGCCTGCTCATCATCTGTTCCTACCTGGGATGGAGGTGGATCTGAATCCATCAGTAAGTTCATCCGGCTTGGTGAATCTGCTTGTACATAATTCCGTACGTTTTAAGGTACTTGTGGATAAGGATAAGAGTAGTCCTCGGGTGAAGGTGCTAAATTGGGGGAAGGTGAATTATAACAATATTAGGCAGGAACTGAAGAATTTAGATTGGGGGCGGCTGTTTGAGGGTAAATCAACATCTGACATGTGGGAGTCTTTCAAACGTCAGTTGATTAGAATCCAGGACCGGCATGTTCCTGTGAGGAAGAAGGATAAGTTTGACAAGTTTCGGGAAGCTTGGATAACGAGGGATATTGTGAGCCTAGACAAAAAGAAAAAGTAAGCATTCGTAAGGGCTAGAAGGCTGGGAACAGACGAAGCCCTTGAGGAATATAAAGACAGTAGGAAGGAACTTAAGCAAGGAGTCAGGAGGGCTAAAAGGGGTCATGAAAAGTAATTGGTAAACAGGATTAAGGAGAATCCCAAGGCTTTTTATACGTATATAAAGAGCAAAAGGGTAACCAGGGAATGGGTTGGCCCACTCAAGGACAGAGGAGGGAATCTATGTGTGGAGCCAGAGGAAATGGGCGAGGTGCTAAATGAGTACTTCGCATCAGTATTCACCAAAGAGAAGGACTTGGTGGATGATAAGTCGAGGGAAGGGAGTGTAGATAGTCTGGGTCATGTCGTTATCAAAAAGGAGGTGTTGGGCATCTTGCAAAGCATTAAGGTAGATAAGTCCCCAGGGCCTGATGGGATTTACCCCAGAATACTGAGGGAAGCAAGGGAAGAAATTGTTGGGGCCTTGACAGAAATCTTTGTATCCTCATTGGCTACAGGTGAGGTCCCAGAGGACTGGAGAATAGCCAATGTTGTTCCTTTGTTTAGGAAGGGTAGCAAGGATAATCGAGGAAATTATAGGCCGGTGAGCCTTACATCAGTGGTAGGGAAATTATTAGAGAGGATCCTTCGGGACAGGATTTACTCCCATTTGGAAACAAATTAACTTATTAGCGAGAGGCAGCATGGTTTTGTGAAGGGGCGGTCGTGTCTCACTAATTTGATTGAGCTTTTTGAGGAAGTGATGAAGATGATTGATGAAGGAAGGGCAGTGGATGCTGTCTCCATGGACTTCAGTAAAGCCTTTGACAAGGTCCCTCATGGCAGACTGGTACAAAAGGTGAAGTCACACGGGATCAGAGGGGAGCTGGCAAGATGGATACAGAACTGGCTCGGTCATCGAAGACGGAGGGTAGCGGTGGAAGGGTGCTTTTCTGAATGGAGAGATGTGACAAGTGGTGTTCCACAGGGATCATTGCTGGAACCTTTGCTGTTTGTAGTATATATAAATGATTTGGAGGAAAATGTAGCTGGTCTGATTTGTAAGTTTGCAGACGACACAAAGGTTGTGTGGAGTTGCAGATAGTGATGAGGATTATCAGAGGATACAGCAGGATATAGATCGGTTGGAGACTTGGGCGGAGAAATGGCAGATGGAGTTTAATCCGGACAAATGTGAGGTAATGCATTTTGGAAGATCTAATACAGGTGGGAAGTATACAGTAAATGGCAGAACCATTAGGAGTATTGACAGGCAGAGAGATCTGGGCGTACAGGTCCACAGGTCACTGAAAGTGGCAACGCAGGTGGATAAGGTAGTCAAGAAGGCATACGGCATGCTTGCCTTCATCGGTCGGGGCACAGAGTATAAAAATTGGCACGTCATGATGCAGATGTACAGAACTTTAGTTCGGCTGCACTTAGAATATTGTGTGCAATTCTGGTCGCCACACTACCAGAAGGACATGGAGGCTTTGGAGAGGGTACAGAGGAGGTTTACCAGGATGTTGCCTGGTCTGGAGGGCATTAGCTATGAGGAGAGGTTGGAAAAACACGGATTGTTTTCACTGGAACGACGGAGGTGGAGGGGCGACATAATAGAGGTTTACAAAGTTATGAGCGGCATGGACAGAGTGGATAGTCAGAAGCTTTTTCCCAGGGTGGAAGAGTCAGTTACTAGGGGACATAGGTTTAAGGTGCGAGGGGCAAAGTTTAGAGGGGATGTGCGAGGCAAGTTTTTTACACAGAGGGTGGTGAGTGCCTGGAACTTGCTGCCAGGGGAGGTGGTGGAAGCAGGTATGATAGCGACGTTTAAGAGGCATCTTGACAAATACATGAATAGGACGGGAATAGAGGGATACGGTCACCGGAAGTGCAGAAGGTTTTAGTTTAGACAGGCATCAAGATCGGCGCAGGCTTGGAGGGCCGAATGGCCTGTTCCTGTGCTGTATTGTTCTTTGTTCTTTGTACATACAGCCACAGAAAGAGCATGGACCTACCTGAATTTTATTAGAATAGTGTCAAGCAATCAGAGCAAAAATTGAAGAATGGGATTTGCTCTTTTCCTGCTCGTTCTGTCACTGTACCTGTACCTGACACTATTCGGGAAGAAATGCTGAAACCAGGAAGGTCTACTGACAATTTGCCTTCCAGAACTCATTCCACCATATTAGACACTAATGTTTTGCAGCTTGGGGAATCCATATGGTGTTGTATTGAGAACCAAATGCTGGTTTCAAACATTAGCACCCTAGCCATCCCACTAATAAAGGTACTGACACAAAAAGCAAAGGTGCTATTGACAGAGGCATGCCAGAAGGAAATTAAAAAAAAATTGAAAGCCATCTTTGTGAATGAGCCCATTCTTGTTTTCCCAGCCATCAGCAAATATTTAAGTATGAATGAGCAAATGAATGAAAACCTCTTTACGTCTTTATTTCTTTTCAATAAAAAACCATGTTGTTACGACTAGATGAGAAGGATCAAGGGGTTCCCTCTCAACCTTTCCTGGTTTAACTGTAGCAGGGTTTAAGTTTTGGAAAAATACCGTGTTCTACCTCCCCCTTAGTGAATCCTTGTTCACCACTTTCCAATTGTAAGGCAAAGAAATCAATTCAGACAGTTTTTCTTAGATTTTAATCAAGTAAGGTAGAAGTTTATTAATTATAAACTCTAATCCGGTTACCAACTACGAATATGTGACGCGACCATGCTAGCATGCATACGCGATAAACACACACGCAGATAGAGACAGGAAAGTAGAAAAGAATAATGGGGAAAAGTTTGAGGCAATAGATGGATTTCTATTTTACTGTCCTTTGAGATTGCTGTGAAGTCTTTGTTTACCAGTCAGACTTGAAATTTGTTTGGACCCAGTGCACGCTTCAACTTGTTTCGAGGTCAGAGTCTTTTCTCTCTTGAGGTTTACGTGTCTTCCATGGGTCCGGTGGCTTGGGAGAAAGTGAGAGAGAGAGAGAGAGAGAGAGAGAGAGAGGCTTCCTTATTCCAGGTTCCAGTTCCAAACTGCCTTCCGAGTCTTTCTCTGTGGCACAATTCAAAAAAAACCCAGGTTGCCCAGCAGGTTAGTCATGTGACTAGCTGGTTTGACACTTCTGTTTGTGGATTTTGCCATCTGAGCAGTGTTCCTTCAATGTCTGGTGATCAAAGTCCATTGTGGGTTAAGTGGTCCAGGGATTACTCCTTTGTCTTCACAAGCAGTCTGTTCCTATGCAAATATCCTTCCAGCCAAGTATCTGGTGATTTTTTAACAAGTCCTATCTTCACTCCAGCAACAGTTTAAAATCAATGTTAATATGACAAAAGTAATCTGCCTCATTCTTGGCAGGTGGGGGTCTGCATAACCATGTAAAGAAAAAAATTAAGTAGAATTCATTTTTTCCCTGATGGGTAAAGGTGTCATGAATGGATGCGAACCCCCTTGTAAATTATGTTGTGCATTTGAGTAATAATGTCAATTGCCATTTTATACAGCATGTTTTAAGTTTGTACTTCTGTGTTCTGATTGTCAAAATGGAGGAGAGAGGTCAGGTCGGACAGCCACTTAAAAAGAGTCTAACTTTAGGACCCAGGCGATCCCGATCCAACCTGTGTGAATTCGAAACTGTAACCGTTTGTGAGTATAGCCTGTTCTCCATTATACAGCTGCCGTATGCTAGGTACACATATCCCTATAAGAAGCCACAGCCTGTCTTCAAGCTGCATTGACTTTCCTCTCTAAGACCTTGTCAACAAGAAAAATTAAAGAGAAGCCACACTTTGAAAAATCCAGCAAGGAGCAAACCAACTCCAAGACAAGCTGCAGTAACAGCAGAAAAGGTTTTATTTTCTGATTTCTACCAATTTCCTCTCCATCTAAAATAAGGTGACTTCAGCAATTTAGTGGTCTCCATTATTACCTTTGAGAGTGCAAAGAAAAAGAAATTTGCAAGAGAAATGTCCAACAGCTCCTCCTCTATTTGGCATTTCTAATCGGTGATTTCCAACTTTTGGACACTTTATTTGATATTCTTGGACACTCGTTTTAACTGAAATCCATATTAGCTGGCAGATAAGATAAGTTTCTATTTAATAAATGTCCTTGCCTTTTTATGCCTTTAACCTTTCCCTGAATGTTTGTGAGTGTGCGTGGCGAAGTTAGACCCTTTCCCAAGTTTAAGACTGTGTTAATAAACCCTACTTCTTTGTTTTAACTTTAAAGTCCATGGCCAGAATTTTATGGCAGGCGGACGGGAGCTGGCCACTGACTGAAAAGTCAGTTGCGAGCCCGCTTCCACCTTGCCTGGGGATCCGACCCATATTTTGCGAGTCCCCAGGCTTCAATTGATGTGAAGCGGGACTACCACTTGCTTGATGTAGGAAGTCCCGCCTAATACAGCTGCTGGCTCATCAGCTGGCCAGCAGCTCTTAGTCCCAGCAGCGCCACAGGGAGCGCTGGCCACTGCTAGGACTGCAGCCCAGCATGAAGACAAGATGCCTGCGAGCCGGAAGGGAAAGTAAGGTTTGATTGCCTCACTGGGGGTAATCTGGGGGGTCTCGGCAAGGCATGGATGATTGATTGGGGGGAAGGGGGGTGTGTTAGGTCTTGGGGGTAGTTGGGTAGCGGGGGCAGCCCTCTATTGGGCACAGGGTGCCTGATCATGAGAGCCACCCCGGGACACTCGGAAGCCGCCTGCTTTCGTTAGGCAGCTTCTCCCAGCTCCAGGATGCCCGCTTGCCATGGTTTTCGCTGCCGCCGCCCTGTGTAAAGTAGCGGCAGAGGTAGTAGCAGGTTGGGAAGGTCTCCCGGTGCCTCCAGTTCCATTTTACACCCCCCTCCCCCCCCCGCCCCCACCACCACCATCCCGCCCGTTGGCCCATGTTGTTGAAGCGTTCATTTGCTATTAGGGTTTAAGGGAGGGATAGAAATTCAATCACTAATCCAGTTACGGACAGCTGGTTTAAAAAAACAGGGAAATTTGATCAGAGGGAAAAAAATTAAATTAATTGCCTGTTCATAACATATCCCATTCACTTACTCCATATATTAAAAAACCTCCTCAATAAAATCCATTGTTGAATAGGAAGTCTACATTCAACAAAACCTGTCACAGTACTCAGCTGACACTGAATCTCAAAATGTCTGACTGCTTTAGATTATGATACGAGGAACAAAGAACAAAGAAAATTACAGCACAGGAACAGACCCTTCGGCCCTCCAAGCCTGCGCCGATCCAGATCCTCTATCTAAACATGTCACCTGTTTTCTAAGGGTCTGTATCTCTTTGCTTCCTGCCCATTCATGTCTCTGTCTCTTTTCTTTCTTTTCTTTTGGGCCTCCTTATCTCGAGAGACAATGGATACGCGCCTGGCTAGATACATCTTAAAAGACGCTATCGTGCCCGCGTCTACCACCTCCGCTGGCAACGCGTTCCAGGCACCCACCACCCTCTGCGTAAAGAACTTTCCACGCATATCCCCCCTAAACTTTTCCCCTCTCACTTTGAACTTGTGACCCCTAGTAAATGAATCCCCCACTCTGGGAAAAAGCTTCTTGCTATCCACCCTGTCTATACCTCTCATGATTTTGTACACCTCAATCAGGTCCCCTCTCAACCTCCGTCTTTCTAATGAAAATAATCCTAATCTACTCAACCTCTCTTCATAGCTAGCGCCCTCCAAACCAGGCAACATCCTGGTGAACCTCCTCTGCACCCTCTCCAAAGCATCTACATCCTTTTGGTAATGTGGCGACCAGAACTGCACGCAGTCTTCCAAATGTGGCCGAACCAAAGTCTTGTACAACTGTAACATGACCTGTCAACCCTTGTACTCAATACCCCGTCCGATGAAGGAAAGCATGCCGTATGCCTTCTTGACCACTCTATTGACCTGCGTTGCCACCTTCAGGGAACAATGGACCTGAACACCCAAATTTCTCTGTACATCAATTTTCCCCAGGACTTTTCCATTTACTGTATAGTTCACTCTTGAATTGGATCTTCCAAAATGCATCACCTCGCATTTGCCCTGATTGAACTCCATCTGCCATTTCTCTGCCCAACTCTCCAATCTATCTATATTCTGCTGTATTCTCTGACAGTCCCCTTCACTATCTGCTACTCCACCAATCTTAGTGTCGTCTGCAAACTTGCTAATCAGACCACCTATACTTTCCTCCAAATCATTTATGTATATCACAAACAACAGTGGTCCTAGCACGGATCCCTGTGGAACACCACTGGTCACATGTCTCCATTTTGAGAAACTCCCTTCCAGGATGGCAAGGTTACTGATCAGTGTAAAATTAACAGGTTTGGTCAGTGCCTGAGCGTGTGGCTAATGTCAGTTGGACGCACCAGTGGAACTTCCTCACCTGTAATATTGAATTTCCAGGAGGATGTGAGAAAGACTACGCCTAATAGATAAGAAAGAGATACATAAAATAACTTTTATTTGAATACCCAACTGGGTGGCGGTCAGAAGGAAAGGGAGGAAAAGTACTTTCAGTAAAAATATTTTCCCTATCGTAATAACGGGATCGTTCCCCCATGGACTATGACTGGGAAGATTCATTTATTGAATGTACTGAGTAATATGCCAAGTTAGCACACTGACCTTTTACCTCTGGAACTTGGGCCCAAAAATTGAATCACACAGCATCAGTTTTACTGGCAAAACATAGGTGCTGAGGGTGTAATATGGCTCGCGGCATACATGGGCTTTTTCCATGCGCCACACACAATATTGGTTCAGGAGCCCTATTGTTGTCCCTGTAGTCATGCAGCCTGAAACAGAGATTAGGCTCATTACCAATGTAAATCAAGGGCTTAAATCCTATTTCAAGTCGCTCTAGAATATTGGAGCCCGACTGCTACATGCTGCGGTCAGTTTTCGCAGGCAAACAGCAGACAAACTGGTCGTCATTAAAGAGACCACTGGACAAGCTGCCAAAAAGGTAAATTAAATATTTGTTACTGACCTGAATGTGGAGCCAGAGGGAACAGGACTGCTCCTCCTGGCTCCACAAGAAAACTGCAGGTTGCTGCCAGCCACCACTTTTATTTTTTTTATTTTATTTTTTTAAATTTTTTTATTTAGAGATACAGCACTGAAACAGGCCCTTCAGCCCACCGAGTCTGTGCTGACCATCAACCACCCATTTATACTAATCCTACACTAATTCCATATTCCTATCACATCCCCACCTGTCCCCCTATATTTCCCTACCACCTACCTATACTAGGGGCAATTGCTAATGGCCAATTTACCTATCAACCTGCAAGTCTTTGGCATGTGGGAGGAAACTGGAGCACCCGGATGAAACCCACGCAGACACAGGGAGAACTTGCAAACTCCACACAGGCAGTGCCCAGAATTGAATCCGGGTCACTGGAGCTGTGAGGCTGCAGTGCTAACCACTGCGCCACTGTACCGCCCCTTACTCCCTCCTAGCAGGCCTCGCTCTTTGCCATGGAGGGCTCCAAGATCATCTTCCGGTCCAGAGTACGCTCCATTGAGCAGGATGAGATGTGCTTGCATTACTTCTTCCAAAAGGTACACAGAGAGAGCTCTGTGATCAGCAGCCTGAAGGAAGAGGATGGATCGATAATGTCTTCGCAGTCCGACATACTAAGGATCAGCAAATCCTTTTATGCTGGGCTGTACGACATGAAGCCCACAGACAGCGGAGCCTCCCAGTCCTTCCTGTCATCTATCACAGAGGTCTTAGGTGAAAGCATGAGGGAGAGACTGGACAAGCTGCTAACTCTGGATGAGCTGACAAAGACCGTCAAGTCCTTTGAGATGAGTAAAACTCCCGGAAGCGATGGCTTACCGATTGAGTTGCATTCGGCCCTATGGGACTGGGTCGGCCCAGACCTGTTGGAAGTATACGAGAGTATGCTGCTGGCCAGCAGCATGTCAGAATCCATGAGGAAAGGCATCATCACCCTCATCTACAAGCGGAACAAGGAGAGTGCAGAAATCAGAAATTGGCGGCCCATCTCACTGCTCAATGTTGACTACAAGATTCTGTCCAAAGTCATCGCCATTCGAGTCAAGTCTGCTCTGGAGTTGGTGATTCCCCCTGCCCAGACCTGCACTGTACCCGGCAGGAAGATCTCTGATAGTCTTGTGCTACTCAGGGATACGATCACCTATGTACAAGACAGGAGGGTGGACACCTGCCTCATCAGCCTGGACCAAGAGAAGTCTTTTGACAGGATATCACACACCTACATGATGGACGTGCTTTCCAAAATGGGGTTTGGGGAGGGAATCTGTAATTGGATCAACCTGCTCTACACAAACATCAGTAGCGCAGTCTCAATCAATGGGTGGGAATCAGAAAATTTCCCGAACCAATCTGGAGTCAGACAGGGCTGTCCTCTCTCCCCTGTCTTGTTTGTTTGCTGTATTGAACTCTTTGCTGAGTCTATTAGGAAGGATGCGAGCATAACAGGGGCGACAATCCCAGGCAGCAGAGGCACTCAGGTTAAAACCTCCCTGTACATGGACGATGTCGCCGTCTTCTACTAGGATCCGCTGTCGGTTTGCAGACTGCTGAGCATCTGCGACCAGTTCGAACTGGCCTCGGGAGCCAAAGTTAACCATGGCAAGAGCGAGGCCATGTTCTTTGGGAACTGGGCTGATCGATCCTTTGTCCCCTTCACCGTCAGGTCAAACTACCTGAAGGTGCTACGGATATGGTTCGGAAGGGCCAGGGGGTGCACCAAAACCTAGAGGGAGCGAGTAGCCAGGGTACAACATAAGCTGAGCACGTGGGAGCAGCGATCTCTCTCCATTGTGGGTAAGAACCTAGTCATCAGGTGCAAGGCGCTCACGTTGTTGCTGTACGTGGCAGAGGTCTGGCCCATACCCCACTCCTGCGCCGTGGCGGTTACCCGAGCCATTTTCCGCTTCACCTGGAGATCCAAAATGGACCAGGTCCAGAGGGACACCATGTTCAAACCTCTGGATAAGGGCGGGAAAAATGTACCCAAAGTCGCCCTCGTCCTGATGACTACCTTCGTGTGCGGCTGCATCAAGCTGTGCGTAGAGCCCCAGTACACAAACACCAAGTATCACTATGTGCTGTGGTTCCATCTGTCCCCGATGTTGCAAAGGATGGGCATGGTCACATTGCCGTGGAACACTTCATCCAGTTGGACCGTGCCGTACCACCTATCCTTCGTGGAAAGGTTTCTGCGGAAAAACACCTTTGACCACCAATCCATCAGGCAGTGCTCTGCACGGAATGTCCTCAAGGCCCTACGGGAAAAGGAAATGCTGGATCCTATCAGATGGTTCCCCGAGCAGACTGCTAAAGTCATTTGGCAGAATGCCTCATCACCAGAACTTTCAAACAAGCACCAAGATGTAGCTTGGCTGGTGGTGAGAAGAGTCCTCCCTGTCAGATCCTTCCTGCACGCCCGGAGTCTCACCCCCTCCACACAATCACAGAATCACAGAATAATACGGTGCAGAAGAGGCCCTTCAGCCCATCGAGTCTGTACCAATGCATTAAAGACACCTGACCTGTCTACCTAATCCCATTGGCCAGCACTTGGCCCATAGCCTTGAATGTTGTGACGTGCCAAGTGCTCATCCAGGTACCTTTTAAAGGATGTGAGGCAACCCGCCTCTACCACCCTCCCAGGCAGGGCATTCCAGACCGTCACCACCCTCTGGGTAGAAAAGTTCTTCCTCAAATCCCCCTTAAACCTCCCGTCCTCACCTTAAACTTGTGACCCCTTGTAACTGACCCTCCAACTAAAGGGAACAGCTGCTCCCTATCCACCCTGTCCATGCTCCTCATAATCTTGTAAACCTCGATCAGGTCACCCCTCAGTCTTCTCTGCTCCAGCAAAAACAACCCAAGCCAATCCAACCTCTCTTCATAGCTTATATGTTCCATCCTAGGCAACATCCTGGTGAATCGCCTCTGCACCCCTTCCAGTGCAATCATATCCTTCTTATAATGTGGCGACCAGAATTGCACACAGTACTCCAGCTGTGGCCTTACCAAAGTTCTGTACAACTCGAACATGACTTCCCTGCTTTTGCAATCTATGCCTCGACTGATAAAGGCAAGTTTTTTTTTAGTTCTTCAGTTTTAGAGATAAAGCACTGAAACAGGCCCTTCGGCCCACCGAGTCTGTGCCGACCATCAACCACCCATTCATAGTAATCCTACACTAATCCCATATTCCTACCACATCCCCACCTGTCCCTATATTTCCCTACCACCTACCTATACGAGGGGCAATTTTTTATAATGGCCAATTTACCTACCAACCTGCAAGTCTTTTGGCTTGTGGGAGGAAACCGGAGCACCCGGAGAAAACCCACGCAGACACAGGGAGAACTTGCAAACTCCACACAGGCAGTACCCAGAATTGAACCCGGGTCGCTGGAGCTGTGAGGCTGCAGTGCTAACCACTGCGTCGCCATATGCCTTTTTCACCACCCTATTAACCTGCCCTCTGCCTTCAGAGATCTATGGACAAACACGCCAAGGTCCCTTTGTTCCTTGGAACTTCCCAGTGTCAGGCCATTCATTGAATACTTCCGTGTCACATTATTCCTTCCAAAGTGTATCACCTCACAAATTCCATCTGCCACTTTGCTGCCCATTTGACCATCCCGTCTATATCTTCCTGTAACCTAAGACACTCTACCTCACTGTTAACCACTCGGCCAATCTTTGTGTCATCCGCGAACTTACTGATCCTACCCCCCACATAGTCATCTATGTCGTTTATATAAATGACAAACAAAAGGGGACCCAGCACAGATCCCTGTGGTACGCCACTGGACGCTGGCTTCCAGTCACTAAAACAGCCGTCTGTCATCACTCTGTCTCCTACAGCTAAGCCAATTGTGAATCCACCTTATCAAGTTACCTTGTATCCCATGTGTATTTGCTTTCTTGATAAGTCTCCCATGTGGGACCTTGTCAAAGGTTTTTCTGAAATCCATGTAAACTACATCAACTGCACTAGCCTCATCTACACACCTGGTCACATGCTCAAAAAATTCAATCAAATTTGTTAGGCATGACCTCCCTCTGACAAAGCCATGCTGGCTATTCCTAATCAAATTTTGCCTCTCCAAGTGGTGATAGATTCTCTCCTTCAGAATTTTCTCCAATAGTTTCCCTACCACTGACATGAGACTCACTGGTCTGTAGTTCCCTGGCTTATCTCCACAAACTTTCTTAAATAGTGGGACCACATTAGCTGTTCTCCAGTCCTCTGGCACCTCCAGAGAGGAATTAAAAATTTGGGTCAGCGCCCCTGCAATCTCCACCCTCTCCTCGCACAGCATCCTGGGACACAAATCGTCCGGACCTGGAGATTTGTCCACTTTTAAACCTTCCAAAACCTCCAATACCTTGTCACTCCCTATGACAATTTGCTCAAGAACCACACAGTCTCTCTCTAAGTTCCATATCAACATCCTCATTCTCTTGGGTGAAGACAGATGTGATGTATTCAATCAACACCCTACCAATGTCCTCTGGCTCCACCCACAAATTTCCCCCTTGGTCCCTAATGGGTCCTACTCTTTCCCTGGTTATCCTCTTCCCATTGATATACTTATAGAATATCTTGGGATTTTCACTACTTTTACCAGCCAGAGCTTTCTCATATCCCCTCTTTGCTCTCCTAATTGCTTTCTTAAGTTCCATCCTTTCTGTACTCCACTAATGCTTCCATTGATTTGCTCTCCTTGTATTTGCTCAAAGCCTCTCTTTTCCTTCTCATCGTACCCTGAATGTTTCAGGTCATCCATGGTTCTCTGGGCTTGTTGCTCCTACCTATTACCCTAGAGGGAACATGTTGGGCCTGTACCCTCCCCATTTCCTTTTTGAATGCCCCCCACTGCTCTTCTGTAAATTTCCCGACAAGTAACACTTTCCAGTCTACCTTGGCCAGATCCTGCCTTATTTTACGAAAATTCGCTCTCCCCCAATCCAAAACCTTTTTTTGCAACTTGTCTATTTCTTTCTCCATAACAAGCTTAAATTGTACCATGTTGCGGTCGCTATCACCAAAATGCGCCCCCACCAGCACATCAACCACCTGTCCGGCTTCATTCCCCAGAATTAGGTCCACCACTGCACCCTCCCTTGTTGGATCCTCTACATATTGAGCTAAAAAGTTCTCCTGTATACATTTTAAGAACTCCACTCCATCTAAGCCCTTAACACAATGACTATCCCAATTAGAACATAGAACATCGAACATAGAACATTACAGCGCAGTACAGGCCCTTCAGCCATCGATGTTGCGCCGACCTGTGAAACCATCTGACCTACACTATTCCATTTTCATCCATATGTCTATCCAATGACCACTTAAATGCCCTTAAAGTTGGCGAGTCTACTACTGTTGCAGGCAGGGCGTTCCACGCCCCTACTACTCTCTGAGTAAAGAAACTACCTCTGACATCTGTCCTATATCTATCACCCCTCAACTTAAAGCTATGTCCCCTCGTGTTTGCCATCACCATCCGAGGAAAAAGGCTCTCACTATCCACCCTGTCCAACCCTCTGATTATCTTATATGTCTCTATTAAGTCACCTCTTCTCCTCCTTCTCTCTAACGAAAACAACCTCAAGTCCCTCAGCCTTTCCTCGTAAGACCTTCCCTCCATACCAGGCAACATCCTAGTAAATCTCCTCTGCACCTTTTCCAAAGCTTCCACATCTTTCCTATAATGCGGTGACCAGAACTGCACGCAATACAATTAATGTTGGGAAAGTTGAAATCACCTAATATAATTACCCTATTATTTTTGCACACCTCTGCAAATTGCGCACATATTTGCTCCTCAATTTCCTGCTGACTATCTGAGGGTCTATAATATACACCTAGCAATGTGGCTGTCCCTTTTTTATTCCTAAACTCTATCCACAAAGCTTCATTTGATGCCTCCTCCAAGATATCATCTCTCCTTACTGCAGTGACTGATTCCTTAACTAATATTGCAATGCCCCCTCCTCTCTTACCCCCTCCTCTGTCTTGCCTGAAGATTCTATATCCCGGGATATTGAGCTGCCAATCCTGCCCCTCCCTCAACCATGTCTCCATGATGGCTACTATAACACAATTCCATGTGTCAATCCTTGCCCCTAACTCATCCGTTTTACCTGCAATACTCCTGCCATTAAAGTAGAGGCCTTCCATCCTGGTCTTACTCCCTTGAAACTTATTTCCGCTGTATTCCCTCTGACTTGTTCGCTTTCCAGTGTTTAGCTGTGTCCCTATTCTGCTATGAGGCTGCATCCCCTCCTCCTGCCAAATTGGTTTAAACTCCTCCCAACAGCACTAGCAAACCCGCCAGCAAGGATGTTAGTCCCCCTCTGGTTCAGATGTAGACCGTCCCGCTTGTACAGGTCCCAGCTTCCACAGAAACGGTCCCAGTGGTCCAGAAATCTAAAACCCTCCCTCCTGCACCAACTCTTAAGCCACACGTTCATCTGTGCTATTCTCCTATTTCTATCCTCGCAAGCACGTGGCACTGTGAGTAATCCAGAGATTACAACCCGAGAGGTCCTGCTTTTTAGTCTACTGCCTAACTCCCCGAATTCTTGATGCAAGACCTCATCCCTCTTTCTACCTATGTCATTGGTACCAACATGTACCATGACCTCTGCCTCATCACCCTCCGCATTCAGGATGCCCTGCAGCCATTCAGTGACATCCCGGACCCTGGCACCAGAGAGGCAACACACCATCCTGGAGTCACGTTGACGGCCACAGTAGTGCCTATCTGCTCCCCTGACTATAGAATCCCCTATTACTATTGCTCTTCCTCTCTTTCCCCCTTCCTGTGCAGACAGGCTGCTTGCGGTGCCAGAAGCTTGGCTCTGTCCGGACTCCCTGGAGGAACCAGCCTCATCAGCCTCCAAAATGGAATACCGATTTGCAAGCGGGACCCCAGGGAACTCCTGAACTACCTGCCTGTTTCTCTTGGACTGCCTGGTGGTCACCCATTCTCTTCCTTCCTCAAGTCCCTTCAGCTGCGGTGTGACCACCTCTCTTACGTGCTATCCACAATGCTCTCAGACTCGCGATGCTCCACAGTGTTTCCAGCCGCTGTTCTAGCTCTGAAACCCGAGCTTCCAGGAGCTGCAGCTGGACACACTTTCTGCACACATGCTGGTCCTGGGGACTGGAAATGTTCCTGGATTCCCATATGCAGCAAGAGGAGCAAACCACGGCTTTAAGCTGTCCTGCCATGACTAAACCCTTTAAATTTAAAACTTTACAAGATTATAATTTTTAAAAAACAACTAAGTCTTGCTAAAACAATGACTTACAATTCAATCCCATTTGAAAAATACCCACCAGGGCTTACTCACCAGTCAGCTGTGCTCTTTGGAAACTCTCGGCTCCCCTCACTGAGGACAGGGAGGAAATGAAAGGAGCTCCTTGCTCCGTCTTCACAATGCCCTCGAGGTGGCTGTTGTGGGGAAGAGACGGTTGCCCACCTCTTTCTGGAATGTGTCTTTGCAAAGCAGGTGTGGAAAGAGATGCAGTGGTTTTTGTTGAGGTTCATCCCAAGCAGCTCTGTAACACAGGAGCCTGTGCTCTCCGGGCTGTTCCCAGGGATGCACACCGAGATAAGCATCAACTGCTGCTGGAGGACTATCAATTCGGTGAAAGACGTTCCTTGGTCTGCCCAAAACCTGCTGGTCTTCCAGTGCAAGGAGTTGTCCATGACTGAGTGTTGTAGACTGGCACATTCCAAGGTCCAGGACTACGTTTAGTTTAGAGATACGGCACTGAAACAGGCCCTTCGGCCCACCGAGTCTGTGCCGACCATCAACCACCCATTTATACTAATCCTACACTAATTCCATATTCCTACCTCAGCCCCACCTGTCCCTATATTTCCCTACCACCTACCTATACTCGGGGCAATTTCTAATGGCCAATTTACCTATCAACCTGCAAGTCTTTGGCATGTGGGAGGAAACCGGAGCACCCGGAGGAAACCCACTGTGCTGTGGGACGCAATAAAGCTTGGGGCAGCCACAGCAAAGGCTCAATGGGGAAAGACCACTGTGTAAGGTCCACCCACCAAGGTGAGCTGAGGGGCTGGATCCATGGAAAACGCCTCAGGCTGTATCCAGAAAATATGGAATAAAAACAAGAAATGCTGGAATCACTCAGCAGGTCTGGCAGCATCTGTGGAAACAGAAGCAGAGTTAACGTTTCGGGTCAGTGACCCTTCTTCCGAATGTCTTCGAGTGATTCCAGCATTTCTTGTTTTTATTTCAGATTTCCAGCATCCGCAGTATTTTGCTTTTATTCCAGAAAATATGGGTTTGCTGCAAAATGTACATGGCATGTAAAATGAAATGGAAGGGTTGTGAGGCAACTCACTCCTGTATTGAAGGAAACTGATCTCCTTTGCATTCTTTGTATTGTCGATTTGGTGCTGTTTTGAACTGTTTCATAATGTATTTTTTACATATTTTTATGAATAAAGTATATTTTGGAAAAAAAAAGATCCTCCCCCTCATGGCAGCTCCAGTATACACATCCCCACTGGCTGATCTTCGTCTCCTTTATGACTGGCACATTGCATCTTGGAGCAGGACTGGCAACCCAGTATGCCAATTGTGTCCTGATGATGCCTGAGGACTCATATCATGCCCTCCTCTTACTCATCAATTTCGACGTAGCAGTTTGCATTTGCCACTGGATTTGCATCCGAAGTCAGGTGCAAAACAATTTCTAGGCCACAGTTCCAAATCCAATCTGAATGGATAGGTTGAATGTCTCAATTTCCTATAATGTTAAGGGTTCTGAGTGAAATGGGTTCAGACAGACCCAACTCAGTCCAGAACTGCTATCAGTGCAGACCAATAATCCAAAACTAATTGACAATGGTGTAAATTTTAGAAATCAATATTCCCTGCACAGAGGGTCACGTAACAGAAGCACAAGTTGAGAGTCCAAGCACTGAAGTTAGCATGACTGCATGACTTTTGTCCAACAAATTGTGTCGGTCACCAATCAGATATGGTGACTTCTGTGCCTGAATTCCTGATATCCGTTCTTCTGATCTGAAACTCTGTGCCTGACGTGCTAAATTGTAATTTTTAGCAAAATATCAGTTAACAAACTTTCAATTAAAAATAGCTGGTGGAACATATGAAATTGTCACACAAGCACAGTACAACACTGAAATTAGGAAGGTCGAGTCACAGCAATTTTCTGGCACAGCATTAAGGGAGCTTTACTCTATTTCTGGGAGTTGCTGATTCTGCTAATGGTGATAACTATTCCATTCTACATTACTGATTGCCTTGATAAATGTTAAAAAACAAGAAAAAAATCATATTGTTTTCACATTTAATCCAGTGTGGCTTACGGGTCCTTAACTAAGCCAAATTCAAATCCCATTCCATTGTAAGATTCATTCACACAGGTGCAGAACCTTTCCGGTCCTGTTAGGACGGGCTACAGGCAGGACCGGGGAAGAATTTCAGTGAAAGATATGCCAGGTCAGGGGGCCGACGCGTTCCCGCCTCCAGATGATCTACCAGGAGGAGGGTAATCACTGGCAGATGCTACCCACCCAGCAGCGACAGCTAGTCAATCTGCATAATGAACTCCCCATTTGTGGGCTGTTTGGGCACGCTGCCGGGATCTTCCCCCGCCCCTCATTCCCCACCACTGAAGTCCGGGCCTGGCAGGTACCTAGATGCAGCTTGCTGGGGACTGGTCTGGGAGGTCCCACAAGGTCCCCTACAATCACACCCCACTACCGGAGCTGTGGCCATCAGCAGCCATAGATGCTACTGCCAGCCAACCTATGGAGGGGTTTCCAGATGTGGCCAGAGTTTTTTAAAACAAGTCCAAACCTCTTCAGAGAGTGTCTGAAGATGGCCGCACCCATGTGCACTTCCTCCTATAGTGGCCGCACCCACCTCTGGCAGTGGGGCTGCCGTCCTTCCAAGGCTGCAACCAGTTTGAATGGGCCTGCAGCCTCAGGAACCTACCCGCCGTCCTTAGCTAGATGGCGGACCTGGAGGCAGACTCTTAATTGAACACCTCTGGAATGATCTCCCAGGACACGCTGACAGTCAGAGTGGGGTCATCACCCAGAAATGGTCCCGACTCATGCCCACAACCTAAGAGCAGAAAATTCTGCCCCACAGAACAGATTTAAAGACAGAGTTCTGAACAGGAGCAATTTTGTATATCATAAGGTTAATTTTAACTACAACTGGTTGAGAAACAGGCAGCAGTGTGTCCAGTCACCAATTTTACAAACCACCCAAGTTTCCTTTCCATTGAAGCTTTAGGGTCAATTTCAATTGTTCTCAACCAATACAATATGACTGACCTGTATGGTTGAACATTCGTTATGTGAGTTATGTAAATAAAAACCACAGCAACACTAAGTTTTCCAAGGGCACTATTTTGAAAAAAAAACTTGCAAGCACTTTTTGTAATCTGAGGATATCCTAACAATGATGTATTTTTGAAGTACAGCAGCCAAATTTGCAACAATATGATAAACTATTCTAGTGCCTGAGGGATAAATGTTGGCCAGGACAGCGGGAAGTCTTTCCTGATCTTCTCCAAATAGTGCCATGGGATCTTATTAATCAACCTGAGAGTGCAGACAGGGCCTCGGTTTAACATCACATCTGAAATGATGATCACAACCAAAAACAGCACTTCCAACGGTGCAGCACTCACTCCGTGTTGCACTGAAGGATGTTGTAGGTTACAGAGGGACATAGATAGGCTGCAGAGCTGGGCTGAGAGATGGCAAATGGAGTTTAATGCGGAAAAGTGTGAGATGATTCACTTTGGAAGGAGTAACAGGAATGCAGAGTACTGGGCTAATGGGAAGATTCTTGGTAGTGTAGATGAGCAGAGAGATCTTGGTGTCCAGGTACATAAATCCCTGAAAGTTGCCACCCAGGTTAATAAGGCTGTTAAGAAGGCATATGGTGTGTTAGCTTTTATTAGTAGGCGGATCGAGTTTCGGAGCCACGAGGTCATGGTGCAACTGTATAAAACTCTGGTGCGGCCGCACCTGGAGTATTGCGTGCAGTTCTGGTCACCGCATTATAGGAAGGATGTGGAAGCTTTGGAAAGGGTGCAGAGGAGATTTACTAGGATGTTGCCTGGTATGGAGGGAAGGTCTTACGAGGAAAGGCTGAGGGACTTGAGATTGTTTTCGTTAGAGAGAAGGAGGAGGAGAGGTGACTTAATAGAGACATATAAGATAATCAGAGGGTTAGATAGGGTGGATAGTGAGAGTCTTTTTCCTCGGATGGTGATGGCAAACACGAGGGGACATAGCTTTAAGTTGAGGGGTGATAGATATAGGACAGATGTCAGAGGTAGTTTCTTTACTCAGAGAGTAGTAGGGGCGTGGAACTCCCTGCCTGCAGCAGTAGTAGACTCACCAACTTTAAGGGCATTTAAGTGGTCATTGGATAGACATATGGATGAAAATGGAATAGTTTAGGTCAGATGGTTTCACAGGTCGGCGCAACATCGAGGGCCGAAGGGCCTGTACTGCGCTGTAATGTTCTATGTTCTATGAAGTGTCAGCTGTGATTATGTGCTCAAGTCCTAGAGTTGGGCTTGAACCTACAACGTTTAGACTTATAAAAAAAGTATGCTTCCAAGGTTGATACCTCACTTTCTAATGTTTCATTGCCATGAATATTCTAGTATGTTTTCTGCTGTGTCAGGCAAACCCCCACCGGCCAGGAACAAGGAAAATTAATTTCGTCACATGAACATTGATTTTAAACTGCTGATGGTGAAGAAAGAACTTGCTTTAAAAAAACAATTGGAAACTTTGGCTGGAGAGAGACATTAGTATGTCCACAGACAGTACTTCAAAGAACAATGGGGCTATTCCCTGCTCCAATTTAATCCACAATTGACTTTTGATTACCAGACGTTGAAGGTGGAAAGTCTAGCATTCCAGGTTAACTGCTAAGATGGCCGAAGACACAAACAGATGTAGTCAGACCGGTTTTATTACATGGCTAGCTGACTGTTGGAGTTGTTTGAATTTTGAACTTGCCACAGAGTGTTTGAAAATGAGAAAGCACTTTTCTCCTGGACTGATAAGACCTCCCTCCTGTCTGCTCTCATCTCGCTCACACCAGTATTGGAAACCATTGAAGACATATGAACACTAAGAGAGAAAGGTCTCCCACAGTGAACAAGGTTCAAGAAAAATACTGGGCTCCAATGAAAAGTAAGAGCTGTCTACAATCAAAGACTCTATGGCGAGCTGGAAACAGCACAGTAAACAAGAAACTCTTCTGAAATTGTCTCAAACCTCTCCATTTTATTTTCTTCACCTTTCTGTCCCTATTTGCATGTGTATATCATGTTTACATGCTAGCGTGGGCGCATCGTATATCCGTAGGCGTTAACCGTATTAGAGTTTAAGTTTTAATAAATTTCACTTTTCTTCTTTAAACCTGAGAAAGCCTGTTTATGCTCATTTCTTTGTCATATAATTGAAAAGCTGTGAACAAGGATTCACATAGGGGGAGCTCAAAACACAGTGTGTTTAGAATTAAACCCTGTTACAATAAGACCAGGTGAAGACAGTAAAAGACCCCTAGACACCTTTCTCACCTGGTCATAACAGCTGGAATACTGGATTTCCACTGGAATACTGGACCTTAAGGTTATTTATGCAGTCATTAGTAATATACAATGTCATTGTAAAGCATGGAGATGTTCGCTGGTGATGATGAGTGAACAAAAGGAGAATGCTATTTTCTTGAAGTCAACAGAAGGCATCACAATTTGAATTAAAATGCTATACTCCAGAAACAAACTCAAAATTCATAACTGTCATCAGAGAGCAGAGCAAAAATATTTGTGTAAAATGATTTAGAAAATGGCTCTAATTAATCACCCAGCAGGGTTTATAATTTGATAAAGCATCTTCATTGAATTAAAATACTTTATCTCTCTCTTGCCTATTTCAGCCTAACCTTGAAAGTTTCAGAAGAATAATCAAATTCAATGTATTCGTAATGGTTGAGCTTCCACTTGTGACATGTGGTTTATAAATCAAAAACTTTCTGCATAAGAAGCTTCCCTGATGTCTCCTCTGAATGCCTCTGAAGTCCTTGTCTGTTCTCAGCAGAGCAAGCATAGCACCTCACTCTCAGGTGAGCTCTTTCCTAGGCTCCCTCTGCATCACCATCTGCTGCTGCTCAATAGCGCTAGGTGCATCACCACGTGCAGACCCTTCTAAACCAGTCTCTAACCCAGCCTGAGTGTCATCCTCTGTAGGAACGCTGGATCCTCCTCAGAAGGATTCTCCTCCTCTGAAGTGAAATTTTCTATGGATTATGCCTGTTGAAAAGGACACAGAGGACAGAGAAAAGGTTTTGGATGGCACTTAGAGACTGGACAGTAACAGATGACAGGCATCACTGTGAAGCTTGATGTTGTCAAGCTGTGTGATGTACTTTTTTCTGAAGTTAATGAATGCGTACTAGTGAAACCCGCTGCCGACCAGGGTGGTGGAAGAGGAAACAATCGATCATTTCAAAAGGAAGCTGCATGACCACTTGAAGGAAATAAAACTGCAGGACTATAGGGATTGAACAGGGGAGTGGGACTGACTGGATTGCTCCACGAGAGCCGGTGTGGACTTGATGGGCTGAATTTTATGAGGCCTCTGGCATCAGGGCTCATTGTGGGCGGGCCCGGAAAATTCTTCCAGGAGAGGCACGCCACAACACCCGACGCCAAGAGGTTCCCAGCGCATTTTACTGGCAGAGAGACCGCGGTGCGGCCCCCTTGCCACTCGGCAGCAGGGCCTTCATTTCAATACTGAAATTAAGTTAAAAAGATGTAAATCAACTTACCTTGCCCCGACGGCCATCCCACGCCGATATTACGGTTGCCAGCTAGAGGTTCCGTACCTTCAGAACTCCGTTCAGAGTTCCAAGGCATGACACTGGTGGAGAAAGGGGAAGAATGCAACTTTCAGGGTGGGGGGATGGAGGGAATGGCAGAATCCTATGCGATTGGTGGTGGAGATGATGGGAAGGGGTTGAAGGGTAAAGTGGTGAAAGGTCGGGGGAGAAGGTCGTAATCTAATCTTCAATATTTTTGTCTGGAAAGGGATATTCATATCTAGCATTCTCATCATGGGGGTGGAAGAGGGGATTTGACTGATCATAAAGCTTAAACTTTAATGTTTTAACACCTGTCCCTTTAAAAATGGTAATTAAAATTCAGGGCTTGAAGCCCTTTAAAAATTGCACTGGCATCTGCGTGGTGGCGCTGGACGCTGTTGCTGTGGATGGAGCAGCCACCCCTTTCACATCATTGGGGGTGGCAGCCAGGTTGGTACAAGGGCACAACTGTAATCAATGCTCTGTGCTTTGGGAGGAGAAAATAAGCCAAGCATCATGCTCCTGATTGTTATCCCATGATCTCTGTTGGAAGTGTAAGTGTGTGGACATCAGGCAATTGAGCATGGGTGTGAAGTCTCCCGTAAATGAAAAGCTTGCCAGCAATTGCTGTCTGGCTTCACATATGCCAAATGACTATGGGGAGAAGTACCAGAGAGTGACACCAACATGGACTTGCACCCAGCAAGATGTCACACCTTCAGGAGCAGAGAAGGGGAGCAAATGGAAAAAACAGTTTGAATCAGTTGGAATTGGAATCAGTTCTGAGAAACAGGATAAACTGTCACTTAGAAGGGCACAGATTAATCAAGGATAGTCAGCATGGATTTGTTAAGGGAAGATCTTGTCCGACCAACTTGATTGAATTTTTTGAAGAAGTAACAAGGAAATTGATGAGGGTAATGCAGTTGATATGGGTCTGCATGGATTTTAGTCAGGCTTCTAACAAGGTCCTACATGGCAGACCGGTTAAAAAAATAAAAGCCCATGGGATCCTGGGAAATATAGCAAGCTGGATACAAAATTGGCTCAGTGGCAGGAAACAAAGGGTAATTGTTGACAGGTGTTTTGCGACTGGGAGGCTAATTCCAGTGGTGCTTCACAGGGTCAGTACTGGGTCCCCTGCTCTTTGTGCTATATATTAAGAACTTGGACGTAAATATAGGGGGCATGATCAAGAATTTTGCAGATGAAACAAAAATTGGTCATGTGGTTGCTCGCGAAGAGGATAGCTGTAGACTGCAGGAAGATATCAATGGACTGGTCAGATGGACAGAAAAGTGGCAAATGGAATTCAACCTGGAGAAGTGTGAGGGGATGCATTTGGGGAGGACAAACAAGGCAAAGGAATACATGATTAATGGGAGAATACTGAGAGGTATAGAGGAAGTGAGGAACCTTGGAGTGAATGCCCACAGATCTATGAAGGAAGCAGAACAGATTGATACGATGGTCAAGAAGGCATATGGAATCCTTTCCTTTGTTAGCTGAGGTATAGAATATAAGAGCAGGGAAGTTATGCTGGAACTGGATAAATCATTAGTTGGACCACAACTTGAGTACTGTGTGCAGTTCTGGTCACCTCATTACAGAAAGGATGTAATTGCACTAGAGAGGGTACAGAGGAGATTTACGAGGATGTTGCCAGGACTGGAAAATGCAGCAATGAGGAAAGATTGGATCAACTGGTGTTGTTCTCCTTGGAACAGAGGAGGATGAGGGGAGATTTGATTGAAATGTACACAATTGTGAGAGGTCTGGATAGAGTGGATGTGAAGGACCTATTTACCTTAGGAGAGAGGTCAGTGACCAGGGGGAATAGATTTAAATTGATTGGCAGAAAGATTAGAGGGGAGATGAGGAAGATGTTTTTCACCCAGAGGGTGGTGGGAGTCTGGAACTCGCTGCCTGAAAGGGCAGTTGAGGCAGACACCCTCAACTCATTCAAAAGGTGTCTGGATATGCACCTCAAGTGCCATAATCTGCAGGGCTATGGACTAAATGCTGGAAGGCAGGATTAGACTGAGTGGCTCGTTTTTTGGCTGGCGCAGACACGATGGGCCAAGTGGCCTATTTCTGTGCTGTAAACTTTCTATGATTCTAAATGGTGCTTGCAAAGAAGGTCCAGAAAATGCATGGACCAATGATCCTGGCAATTATTTTGGGCCATTGAGTATGTGAGGTCAAGAGGAGGTATCCTAATTTACATGCCCCAGGGCATTCTTTTTTTCTTTTTTACTTAATGGCTTTTGACCCACGCATAAAATGATTCCATCTACACTATATATAGTAATAACGTTACAGTGTCAGTTAACCACAATTACTTGGCTGGATTTTATCTGGCCAGCAGCCAGCAGGAGCAGGAGGCGAAGGGGCTGAAAAATCAGGGTGGACGCGCCGGTCTGGAAACCCAACGTCATGATGTAAGTTCCAGAATTTGTCAGTGGCTGGAAAGCTCCAAAGCGGCGTTGCCTCCACAACATGGCGGGACTGCAATTTGAATTAGTGAACAGCTAGTTATAATGTATCTGTATTGAAATGAAGCCAGTTTTATTGGGAGAGGTTCCTATTTAATCAACAGCACATAGGGATTACTTCCAATTCCTGGCCGTTTAAAGCTGGCGGCACCGAGGTGAGGCCTCAGTGTCGCTGCAGGAAGGCAGCCATGGGGAGCAGTGGCTAAGGGAAGAGGGGGGAACAGAGGCCTGTGATGCTGGGCTCTCTGTACGGGTGGACTCCCTCTCGGGTGCAAGGGTCAGGTGGGCTCACTCTCTTGCGCAAGGGTCGGGTGGGTTCACTCTCGGGTGCAAGTGTCGGGTGGGTTCACTCTCCCGTGCAAGGCTTGGGTGGGCTCACTCTCCCATGTAAGGGCCAGGTGGGCTCCCTCGCGGATGCAAGGGTGGGGTGGGCTCACTCTCCCGTGCAAAGACCGGGTGGGCTCACTCTCGGGTGCAAGGGTCGGATGGCTCACTCTCGGATGCAAGAGTCGGATGGGCTCACTCTTGGGTGCAAGGGTCGGATGGGCTCACTCTCCCATGTAAGGGTCGGGTGGGCTCCCTCTCGGGTGCAAGGGTCAGGTGGGCTCACTCTCGGGTGCAAGGATTGGGTGGGCTCCCTCTCGGGTGAAAGGGTCGGGGTGGGCTCCCTCTCAGGTGCAAGGGTCAGGTGGGCTCACTCTCCCATGCAAGGGTCGGGTAGGCTCCCTCTTGGGTGCAAAGGTCGGGTGGGCTCACTCTCGGGTGCAAGGGTCAGGTGGGCTCACTCTCCCATGCTAGGCTCGGGTGGGCTCCCTCTCGGGTGCGAAGGTCAGGTGGCCTCACTCTTGGGTGCAAGGGTTGGGTGGGCTCAATCTTGGATACAAGGATCAGATGGGCACACTCTTAGGTGCTGGGCTGTCTGCATGGGTGGGCACTGAGGGGCATTTGCGTATATTCAGAGGGGAGTAGCAATGGGAAGGTCCCAAGGCAAGTTCATCTCTGCAAGGATAGTGCATGGGAGTGGTAAAAATCAGCTGGCATGGGTCATATGCACCCTGTCTTTGTGGAAACCTGTGCCACAAAGCAGCTGGTCAGAGGGAGGATGGGCCAGGATCTAGCCGGGCACACCCGTTAAGCGGCACAGTGGCGCAGTGGTTAGCACCGCAGCCTCACAGCTCCAGCGACCCAGGTTCAATTCTGGGAACTGCCTGTGTGGAGTTTGCAAGTTCTCCTTGTGTCTGCGTGGGTTTTCTCCGGGTGCTCTGGTTTCCTCCCACAGCCAAAAAGACTTGCAGGTTGATAGGTAAATTGGCCATTATAAATTGCCCCTAGTATAGGTAGGTGGTAGGGGAATATAGGGACAGGTGAGCACGTGGTAGGAATATGGGATTAGTGTAGGATTAGTATAAATGGGTGGTTAATGGTCGGCACAGATTTGGTGGGCTGAAGGGCCTGTTTCAGTGCTGTATCTCTAAATCTAAATCAAAATCAAAGCTCCAATAGGGGAGCAGCAGCAGCCAGTCATGCCATCCGTACCAGAGAGTCTACAGGACTCTCCTCAGATACCTGCAACTAATACACCCGTGAAGCCCCAAGTGGATCTAGGTGCTCTCCTTTTACATTTTCGTGTGCTTCTACGTGGTGCAACCCCTGCACTGGCAGCTGAGATGGAGGCAAGCTGCTGATCGGATTGTCACTTGCCTGGGATGACTTTGGCAGGTGTCCATTGGTTACCTGAGACCTGGAGGGCCCACGCACAGGTGCAGAGGCCTCCTCAGTTATTGCATCTACTGGAACTGAGGTCACTGGTGGAGGGGTTGAGGAGCCACTGACCACACTCGGAGCGTCCTGAGGGGAGCCCCCAGAATTGGAGGTCAGGCTCTCTTCCTCCCTTTCAAGGCTCACTTGAACCTCCCTACTGATCATACAAGGATGAGGAACCTGGAGAGGACTCCAGGTGACTCGTCCCTCTCTCACCTAGCTACTGCTGCGTTGAGCTCATGACCAAAGGGATGGAGTGCAGGTCTATGCTCATCTGTTGGATCTGACTCTCCATGAGGGCCACCAACTTCTCTCGATAGAAGAAACCATGCACTCACATGCCTGAGACCTGGCAGCGCTCATGGCATGAATGGACTCCTCCACATCCGCTCATGGCTGCACATTGCCTCTGGAAGCTCTGCCAGATGTTCCTTTATCTCTCTCTCTGCAACTCCAGCATGTTCTGTGCTGCCAACATCAGAGGTTCGTCTTTAACCCAGAGCTCAGCATGGGTCAGGCATTCCACAGTCCTCTGTCAGTGGCCTCGGTTGTTAGTCTCCGTCAGCTGCTGTGTGTGTGTGTTGTGCTCTCACCAGCTTGTGACCCTGCATCTAAGCCCAAGTACATACCCATCAATGCGAGAGTATCTGCGCTGGTGGAGGGTGCAAGGGAATGATATGACGGTTCATCCTCTGATTGTTCCTCCTCCTCAGAGGTTGACTGCAGGTCCCCTGTCCCACCAGCTGCACTTGCCTCTGAAGTTACATGTCCAGCATGACCAAATACAAACATTTGTGGTAAAAACAGAAAGTGCTGAAAATACTCAGCAGGTCTGGCAGCATCTGTGGAGAGAGAAACAGAGTTAGTGTTTCAGGTCTGTGACCTTTCATCACTTCTGATGAAAGCTCACAGACCTGAAACATTAACTCTGCTTTTCTCTCCACAGATGCTGCCAGACCTGCTGAGTATTTCCAGCACTTTCTGTTTTATTTCAGATTTCCAGCATCCGAAGTATTTTGCTTTTATTTTATTACAAACATTTCTGAGTTCAATTGTTTAGACCACCTCATGCCAACCATGTGTGATATGGATCTCCGAAGTGTGGTGGAGGACACATGAACACAATCCTCACTCTCTTTTGTGGATACTCCAGTCTCATTATCCACAATTGCACAGCCGCCCTGGGCCCCCGCTAGCTCCAGAGCCTCCTCCTCTGCTGGCGTTGGAGGACACACATCAGGGATCCCACTACCAGTCCTCAATGTTTCGCTGGTATTATGGGCTTATTTCTCCTGCAAGTGGAAAGAGGGACACAGTTAAACCTCGCACATGAACAACAGGGCACATATGCTAGTGGCAGCCACTTGTCCCCCTGATAGGGTCTCCCAAATGGCTCCTCCAAACCTCTGCTCTCAGGCGACGTAATGGGGGTGAACTGTGAAAGAAAGCAGCCCGTCGCCAAGATACAGCTATGTATTGACAGGATGTGGTTATGCCTCACCCACTTGCCACTGCTTTTGTGGTCACTCCCTCTCCTGTAGCGTTCCCTCCCGCATTGCCGCATACAAGCTCCAAAGAGGATGTAGGTATAGAGGCGAAGGAGTTCATTGACCCTCTTGCAGCACCTAGTTCTGGGGGGGTGACCGTGGCTGCTGACCTCCTTTGCGATCTCCATCTAGGTTTGCCCAGTCAGGCTGGAGGATCTCTTCTTGCCATCCCTTAAAAAGAGGACTTTTCCCTTGCAGCCTTGAGGAGGGTCTCCAGGAAGGCATTGCTAAACCATGGAGCCACCCGGTGTCTTGCCTCGGACATGGTCCCAGTTTGCTTCCATTCTGTCCAGTCAGTCCACAGTCCTGGTGCAGGAGTTGCAGCAGTAGTAGTGGGGGTGGGGGGGCAGCAGCAGCAGTAGCAGCAGCAGTGTAGAGGGGAGTCCAGCAATAGCAGACAAGGGTCCAGGAGTTACAGCAGTAGCATTAGTGCATATGGGGGTCGAGGAGTTACAGCAGCAGCAGCAGCAGCAGCAGCTACAGCAGAAGGGGTTGCAAGAAGGTCCAGCAGCAGCAGCTTTAGTAGAGAAGGGTCCAGGAGTTACAGCAGCAGCATTACAAGCAGGGCTGGCAGCACTGTAAAGATGGTGCCAGCACCTGCATTCTGGTCATCTGACGCTGCCAACAGGGCATCACAGCCCACCCCCGTCCTGAATAGGATGGGCCTAGCACCTCGGTTATGTTAATTGGCTAGCCACACACGTGACATGAAGTGATGGCACCCCTTGTCTTTTACTTCTTACTCATTTAATAACTTTGATCAACTGGCACTTCTTAGTCCAAAGACAAGTCTAAGAGATTGAATGGAAAGGAAGACTGATAAAGAAACATTGGCCATCAACCTCCTAGCCTCTCTCAAGTTGTGTACCAATATCGTTGTTATTTTTATGTTTTATCTCATGGGTGATGATTCAAAGATACAAGTTAGAGAGACCAGGTGCAGGATTTTGCCTTTTGGATGGGGACCCTAACGTCAGGGTAAAATGGGGGGTCACGACCCCGCACTGTGTGGTAAACAGGCACCTGACAATAATTTTCCCCGAATTGGCCAATTAGTGGCTTGAGGGTAAGCTCACTGTCCAATTAAGGATGGCGGGTGGGCTTTCAAGGCTGGAGGACCAATAGGAGATCCTTTAGCTCAGAAGGTGCTGCAGCCTGCCGTTCAAGTAAGAGAGAGTGAGAGTGCCTCCATCTTGAGGCATCCCCTCTGTAACTTTTAAAAGTTTGAAAATAAAAAATCCCCACACGGTCAGGCCACCATTGTGGAGGGGAAACACCTCCACAGGGCAGCCTGTAGCTACAGCTGTGGTTGAGGACAGGCAGGCAGGGACGGCCTCAAAGCTTTCCAGGAGGCTGCCTCCAGGCAGATGGTTTAGTCCCCAATGCTTTGGGGGCACAAAGGCTGACTGGAAAATTTCAGTCACCCTCTGTTAATTGGCCTCAAATGGCCATTTACTTACCTTAATTAGCTACCTGCCACTCGTGGGCAGGTAACCCTTCCACCGTTGAATTCACCTCCAAGAAAATGGCCCGAGAGAGATGGTGCTGACAAACCAGCCAGCGGCACAAATTTTCACACCTGCTGCCACTGTACTTGCCTCTATTTGGGGGCAAAAATCCTGCCATAGATCTCCACTACTCTCCTCACTGTTAAATTGCAACTGAAGTGTGTCTAAAGGGCTTCAACGTGAAACACCATCATGCTGGTTATTTCAACTTCCCATTTTAAATATTATACTCACTCAGTTATTCCTTCTAGTACTTTAAAATTTAGGTTATCTTCATTTCTGTCAAAGTAGCCTTTATTGTCTACGAAGACCAAATGCCGATGATCGTGCTCTCTGTATACAATATGAACCAAGTCGATGCTTTCCTGATTGTCACATTTCATTTTCAAGCCATTTCGAACACAAGTATCCTGTTTTCTGGGTCTGAATCCACAGCAATTTCTGTCAAGACGATTATAAACCTGAAAGAAAAGTTTCTCCAAAATGATACTGAAACTGCATTGTAGTGATTATTAAGTTAATATAAACTATAAATACAGAACAAGAAGGTGAAGAATATATTATAATTCTATATATAATTAGAGCACACAGTAATCATTTCAAATACATAAGTTGTAATTTCCTGTCAAATTGCATTTAGATGTAATTTCAGAAAGAGACTGTTATATGCAGCCCCCAATATTTGGTTCCATTGCAGTGAGCCAAATTGCGCCACTGCCCAAGACAAATTCCTACTCCATAAAGTCTAATCCAGATATAACACTGAATTCCCCTCCCTTTCAAAACCAACATCAAAGTGGAACTAAGGCATTGTCTTCATCCCTCATCACAAAAGCTGTGCCTCTCCCAACTGAACCAGTTTGTTTGCAACTTTCGTGATCTTTTCAACCACAAGCTGAACTTCCGACCCATTATCCTATCCATCACAAAGACCACCTACTTCCACCTCTATAACATTGCCCTTTGTCACCTCTACCTCAGTTCACCTTCCGCTCAAAACCCCACCCATGCCTTTGCCACCTCCAATGCTCACTTGGCCAGCCTTTCGTCCCTCACCTTCCATGCGCTTCAAACCATCTAAATTTCTATTCTATCCTGCACCTCATCCCGCAAGCCCATCACCCTTGCACTGGCTCCTGGACCCCCAGGCCTCAAATTTAAAGTGCTCAACCTTGTGGTTAAATCTTTTCACTCACCCCACCCTATCTCTGCAACTTCCTCCAGTACTGCAACTCCTACCCCCTCCCCCTCACCGCTCCTGAACTCTCCATTCCTCTCCTTCTGGCCTCCTGCGCCTCTCCCTCCCTTCTCCCCACCATATGTAGCCATGCCATCGACCACCTGACCGCTACATTCTTGAATTGCTTCTCTAAAGTCTTCCATCTCTCCAACACTTTCTCCTCCTGTAATATCTTCCTAAAAAGCTGCTCTTTTATCAAGCTCCTTAATGTCCATTTCCTGATTGTGCCTCTTTGAAGTGCTTTGGAACACTGAAGGTACATTATAAATGCAAGTTATTATTGTTGAATCCATTTTGTGGGTTCCACTGGTGCTTTTACAGTATCAATTTACATTTAAATCTGGAGCATATTTTATGTAAACTTACCATATACTTTGTCTTACTGACATAAAGGATTAAAAGTATAACAGTTCAAAATGCACCGAAATAGTTTATTTCAACAACCACACGGTTAACTACTGTCAGTCCTATAGATTTCCTCCATTGGATGTGGTGAACAGAATATCAGGTAAAGCCATGTCTGGATGTGTCATCCAGCTGATTGCTTGAGAACTGGGAAAGGAGTTCCCTTGCTGATAGTTATCTGACCAAAAAAATTTCTGGAAGTTTAACTCAAAAATGGGTACCAAGTAATAGTCACCACTCTGCTTAGAACATAGAACATAGAACAGTACAGCACAGTACAGGCCCTTCGGCCCACAATGTTGTGCCGAACCTTTAACCTACTCTAATATCAATCGAACTACCTACCCTTCATTCTACTATCATCCATGTACCTATCCAAGAGTCGCTTAAATGTCCCTAATGTAACTGCTTCTACTACCACCGCTGGCAGCGCATTCCACGCACCCACCACTCTCTGTGTAAAGAACCTACCTCTGACATCTCCCCGAAACCTTCCTCCAATCACCTTAAAATTATGCCCCCTGGTGATAGCCCTTTCCACCCTGGGAAAAAGTCTCTGACTATCCACTCTATCTATGGCACTCATCATCTTGTACCCCTCTATCAAGTCACCTCTCATCTTTCTTCGCTCCAATGAGAAAAGCCCTAGCTCCCTCAATCTTTCTTCGTAAGACATGCCCTCCAGTCCAGGCAACATCCTGGTAAATCTCCTCTGCACCCTCTCTAAAGCTTCCACATCCTTCCTATAATGAGGCGACCAGAACTGAACACAATATTCCAAGTGTGGTCGAACCAGGGCCTTAAAGAGCTACAGCATAATCCCGCGGCTCTTAAACTCAATCCCCCTGTTAATGAAAGCTAACACACCATACGCCTTCTTAACAACCCTATCAACTTGGGTGGCAACTTTGAGCGATCTATGGACATGGACCCCAAGATCCCGCTGTTCCTCCACACTACCAAGAAGCCTGTATTCTGCATTCAGATTCGACCTTCCAAAATGAATCACTTCACACTTTTCCAGGTTGAACTCCATACTTTCCATCCACTACCACCCTCTGACTTCTATGGGCCAGCCAATTTTGTATCCAGACAGCCAACTTCCCCTGCATCCCATGCGTCCTTACTTTCTGAATGAGCCTACCATGGGGAACTTTATCAAACGCCTTGCTAAAATCCATATACACCACATCCACTGCTATTCCTTCATCAATGTGTTTTGTCACATCTTCAAAGAATTCAATAAGGCTTGTGAGGCATGACCTGCCCCTCACAAAGCCATGCTGACTGTCTCTAATCAAACAATGCTTTAATGGAATTTAATTTCAGCTTGAAATTGTCTTAACAGACAACACTTTTGGAAAAGGCTGGCAGGAAAGGTTTAAAGGTTTTTGTAAAAAGACAGCTTGGATTCATGGCCTATGGAGATCAGGAAAAGGAAAGGATGCTGAGCCTTGAAAAGCAGGAAGTACTGATTAATGATGCCCTTTACACAGACTTTCCATTCGAGATATCCTGAAATGGCCATGAATCCATTGTTTCTCAAATAGAATATGTCACATAACACGTGTGTTATTCTGTGACAAGGGTATTACTTCATAATCTAGAAAAGGATTATTTAATGAAATTCACGGCACCATTGATATATTTTTTACCCCATTTTCAATCTCTCTTTAGTGGTTAGCACCGCAGCCTCACAGCTCCAGCGACCCGGGTTCAATTCCGGGTACTGCCTGTGTGGAGTTTGCAAGTTCTCCCTGTGTCTGCGTGGGTTTCCTCCGGGTGCTCCGGTTTCCTCCCACATGCCAAAGACTTGCTGGTTGATAGGTTAATTGGCCATTATAAATTGCCCCTAGTATAGGTAGATGGTAGGGAAATATAGGGACAGGTGGGGATGTGGTAGGAATATGGAATTCGTGTAGGATTAGTATAAATGGGTGGTTGATGGTCGGAACAGACTCGGTGGGCCGAAGGGCCTGTTTCAGTGCTGTATCTCTAAAACCAAAAACTAAAAAAAAACTCTATGTCATCCACCATTGCCCAATTAGGGGTAAAGGAAGTTTGACCTGTACGCATCACATCAATCTATGTGGGTTCAAACCTCAGGGGATAATTTTAATCTACCCACCCAGGTGGATGGGCAGTTAAAATCACACCCCAGTCACTTTCCTGCCCTGGAGCCATCAGAAGCTGACCTGCCACTATTTTAACCTGTTCCACTAAGCAGATGGCAAGAACACATGACCAAAGATAGCAGGGTACTTTTTAACAAATAGATGGTGGGTTCCAATCAGGTCCCGATTGCAACCTTTACTCAGAGGTCAAATGGGAAGTGACAATGGTTTGCCAGGACAACCCAGTGAAGTGGATCAAGTCCAAAAAAAAAGCACAAAAACGTAATTTTACCATGCATTCTTTTTACTTTCCTTTTGAAGCCAGGCAGAGTAGGAGGACTCCTCCAGGCTGCACAATAATCAACCGGGTCCTACATAAAAATCTAAGGAAATCTTAGGCCTTTCCCCGCCATGATCTTGGTTCCCTGCCCCCACTGATCACAGGGAGCCCCCTGTGACATCCTAGTAAATAAAACTGCTACTGTGGCTGTCCCCCTCTCGAACAAGTATACAGTTTTGGATACTGTTGGGGGGGATGGCCTATCAGGGGAAAACAGCAGCAGCCAGAGCAGTGGCACCATGGCTGGCACTGTTGTTCAGCAGGGAGGGATAAAGCGCAGAAGAGCAATAGTTATAGGGAACTCTATAGTCAGTGACACAGATAGGCGCTTCTGTGGACATGAAAGAGACTCCAGGATGGTATGTTGCCTCCCTGGTGCCAGGGTCAAGGATGTCTCTGAATGGACAGGGGGCAGTCTGAAGGGGGAGGGTGAACAGCCAGAGGTTGTGGTACAAATCGGTACCAACGACATAGGCAGGAAGAGTGATGAGGTCCTGCAGGGGGAGTTTAGGGAGTTAGGTAGAAAGTTAAAAAACAAGACCTCCAGGGTTGTAATCTCTGGATTACTCCCTGTGCCACGTGCCAGTGAGGCTAGAAATAGGAAGATAGTGCAGCTAAACACGTGGCTGAGCAGCTGGTGTAGAAGGGAGGGTTTCAGATATCCAGACCATTGGGCTCTCTTCAGGGACAGATGGGACCTGTACAAGAAGGACAGGTTGCATCTAAACTGGAGGGGCACTAATATCCTGGCTGCAAGGTTTGCTAGCGTCACTCGGGAGGGTTTAAACTAGTGTGGCAGGGGGGTGGGAACCAGAGCAGTAGGACAGCTAGTGAAATAAATGAGGAGGACATAGTAAATAAGGCCAGTAGGACTAAGAGGAGGGAGATGTTGCTGAGCACAGCGGGACTTGTGGTCTGAAGTGCATTTGTTTCAATGCGAGAAGTATAACAGGTAAGGCAGATGAACTTAGAGCTTGGATTAGTACTTGGAAATATGATGTTGTTGCTATTACAGAGACTTGGTTGAGGGAAGGGCAGGATTGGCAGCTAAATGTTCCAGGCTTTAGAAGCTTCAGGCAGGATACAGGGGGATGTAAAAGGGGTGGGGGAGTTGCATTACTGGTTAAAGAGAATATCACAGCTGTACTACGGGAGGACACCTCAGAGGGGTCATGCAGCGAGGCAATATGGGTGGAGCTCAGAAATAGGAAGGGTGCAGTCACGATGTTGGGGGTTTGCTACAGGCCTCCCAACAGCCAGCGGGAGGTAGAGGAGCAGATATGTGGACAGATTTTGGAAAGATGTAAAGGGAACAGGGTTGTGGTGGTGGGTGATTTTAACTTCCCCTATATTGACTGGGACTCACTTAGTGCTAGGGGCTTGGATGGGGCAGAGTTCGGGAGGAGCATCCAGAAGGGCTTCTTGAAACAGTATGTAGATAGTCCAACTAGGGATGGGGCCATTCTGGACCTGGTATTGGGGAATGAGCCCGGCCAGGTGGTCGAAGGTTCAGTGGGGGAGCATTTCGGGAGCAGCGACCATAATTCCATAAGTTTTAAGGTACTTGTGGATAAGGATAAGAGTAGTCCTCGGGTGAAGGTGCTAAATTGGGGGAAGGCTAATTATAACAATATTAGGCAGGAACTGAAGAATTTAGATTGGGGGCGACTGTTTGAGGGTAAATCAACATCTGACATGTGGGAGTCTTTCAAACGTCAGCTGATTAGAATGCAGGACCAGCATGTTCCTGTAAGGAAGAAAGACAAGTTTGGCAAGTTTCGGGAAGCTTCGATAACGCAGGATATTGTGAGCCTAGTCAAAAAGAAAAAGGAAGCATTTGTAAGGGCTGGAATGCTAGGAACAGACTAGGCACTTGAGGAATATAAAGACAGTTGGAAGGAACTTAAGCAAGGAGTTCGGAGGGCTAAAAGGGGTCTTGAAAAGTCATTGGCAAACAGGATTAAGGAAAATCCCAAGGCTTTTTATACATATATAAAGAGCAAGAGGGTAACCAGGGAAAGGGTTGGCCCACTCAAGGACAGAGATGGGAATCTATATGTGGAGCCAGAGGAAATGGGCGAGGTGCTAAATGAGTACTTTGCATCAGTATTCACCAAAGAGAAGGACTTGGTGGATGATGAGCCTTGGGAAGGGAGTGCAGATAGTCTCAGTCATCTCATTATCAAAAAGGAGGAGGTGTTGGATGTCTTGCAAAGCATTAAGTCCCCAGGTCCTGATGGGATCTACCCTAGAATGCTGAGGGAGGCAAGGGAGGAAATTGCTGGGGCCTTGACAGAAATCTTCATTGGCTACAAGTGAGGTCCCAGAGGACTGGAGAATAGCCAATGTTGTTCCTTTGTTTAAGAAGGGTGGCAAGGATAATCGAGAAAATTATAGGCCGGTGAGCCTTACGTCAGTAGTCGGGAAACTATTAGAGAGGATTATTCAGGACAGGGTTTACTCCCATTTGGAAACAAACGAACTTAGTAGCGAGAGACAGCATGGTTTTGGGAAGGGGAGGTCGTGTCTTACTAACTTGATTGAGTTTTTTGAGGAAGTGACGAAGATGATTGATGAAGGAAGGGCAGTGGATGTTATCTATATGGACTTTAGTAAAGCCTTTGATAAGGTCCCGCATGGCAGACTGGTACAAAAGGTGAAGTCACACGGGATCAGAGGTGAGCTGGCAAGATGGATACAGAACTGGCTCGGTCATAGAAGACAGAGGGTATCAGTGGATGGGTGTTTTTCTGAATGGAGGGATGTGACTAGTGGTGTTCCACAGGGATCAGTGCTGGGACCTTTGCTGTTTGTATTATATATAAATGATTGGGAGGAAAATGTAGCTGGTCTGATTAGTAAGTTTGCGGATGACACAAAGGTTGGTGGAGTTGCGGATAATGATGAGGATTGTCAGAGGATACAGCAGGATATAGATCGGTTGGAGACTTGGGCGGAGAAATGGCAGATGGAGTTTAATCTGGACAAAAGTGAGGTAATGCATTTTGGAAGATCTAATGCAGGTGGAAGGTATACAGTTAATGGCAGAACCCTTAGGAGTATTCACAGGCAGACATCTGGGCGTACAGGTCCACAGGTCACTGAAAGTGGCAACGCAGGTGGATAAGGTAGTCAAGAAGGCATATGGCATGCTTGCCTTCATCGGTCGGGGCATAGAGTATAAGAATTGGCAAGTCATGTTGCAGCTGTACAGAACCTTAGTTGGGCCACACTTAGAATATTGCGTGCAATTCTGGTCGCCACACTACCAGAAGGACGTGGAGGCTTTGGAGAGGGTACAGAGGAGGTTTACCAGGATGTTGCCTGGTCTGGAGGGCATTAGCTATGAGGAGAGGTTGGAAAAAGTCGGATTGTTTTCACTGGAACGACGGAGGTGGAAGGGTAACATGATAGAGGTTTACAAAGTTATGAGAGGCATGGACAGAGTGGATAGTCAGAAGCTTTTTCCCAGGGTGGAAGAGTCAGTTACTAGGGGACATAGGTTTAAGGTGTGAGGGGCAAATTTTAGATGGGATGTGCGAGGCAAGTTTTTTTACACAGAGGGTGGTGAGTGCCTGGAACTTGCTGCCAGGGGAGGTGGTGGAAGCAGGTACGATAGCGACGTTTAAGAGACATCTTGACAAATACATGAATAGGAAGGGAATAGAGGGATATGGGCCCCGGAAGTGCAGAAGGTGTTAGTTTAGGCAGGCATCAAGATCGGCGCAGGCTTGGAGGGCCGAATGGCCTGTTCCTGTGCTGTACTGTTCTTTGTTCTTTGTTCATTGGTTTGAGAGATTAGTCCCTGGGCTGCACAAATTTTTTGCCGCTGACTGCAAACTTCATGCGCAGAACGGTGAGAAGTCATCTGGCAGCATTTAATTGAAGCCTGTGTATTAAAATGCCCCAGGCCTCCTCGTTGCTGCAATGGGTGACTTTTGAACTGACATGAAAACTCACCTCCTGAACACTGACCTGGCCTCAGTCTACAGGTGAAAGAGTAATGTACTAACTCACTGGGCCACTGATTGTTTAGTTGAGTCAGCAATGGTGCTCAAATGTGACTCAGATTTAACTGATCTTTGATATTTTCTCCATCCTAATAGAGAAGGAGCTCACGCTTATTGGCGTAATTATAACTATGGGTGGTCATGTAAAATGGACAATATTGATTCTGTTGGCCATTATACATATTGTCCATTTTGAGCTGTCATCCAATGTCAGAATTATCCACATGATTTTCCCAAATGGGAATGCACAAATTAGTAACACAACATGAGAGGAATCTTGAACCCAAATTCCTACGTTGTCTTTTTTGTTGTAGCACTTTGGATGCTGTTGGACAGGATTAGCATTTACATATCTTTAACACATATACTAAATCAATCGGGAATGGGTGAGTTTGAAAAATGTTATGCTTGTTCAAAAAAAGTAATTGGGCAGTCATGTGGCAGATAAAATTTAATGGGTTTTATAAATAGAGGCAATGGAGTGCAAAAGCAAGGAAGTTATGATGTCCCTTTATAAAACACTGGTTCGGCCTCAACTGGAATGTTCTGTCCAGTTCTGGTCACTGCACTTTAGGAGGACGTGAAGTCTTTAGAGAAAGGGCAGAAAAGATTGACAAGAACAGTGCCAGGATGAGGAACTTCAATTACATGGATAAATTGGCAAATTCTTCCGAAGAAGGGTCACTGACCCGAAACGTTAACTCTGCTTCTCTTTCCACAGATGCTGCCAGACCTGCTGAGTGATTCCAGTATTTCTTGTTTTTGTTTCAGATTTCCAGCATCCGCAGTATTTTGCTTTTATTTTAGAGGAAAGGATGGGAATGGAACTACTTAAATTGCTTTTGCAGAAAGCTGACACAGACCCGATGGTCAAATGGCCTACTCCTGTGCTGTAACTTTCCATTATTCTATTCTATGAATGCATTTTGACATGAGCTTGAGTACATTGAGATTGATGTGCTAGGATACAGGGAGTCAGGAGAGCTTCACAAGGACAGGGATGATGGAGCTTGACTCAGGCCACAAATAGCACGAACACCATGTTTATCAACAACATTACAATTAGTGGCCCAGTGAGTCGGTACACTGCTCTTTCACCTTTGGACCTAGTTTTGAATCCATCTAGACTAATCGGATGAAAGTGTTCATTTTTTGCTGTAAAGGTCCTAAACAAAATAATTTGGGGAACTTTCATTTCTATTCCTGGTGAGCATGGGAAATAGCATAAGACTGCCAACAAATTAGCCACTTAATTCAAGGTGTCATGCAGGCCCCCACCTACCAAGCATGAGGCATATTAACTTCGCCACATGAAATTAAATTTCAAACTGTTGTTGAAAAGGATTTGCTCTAAAAAATTGCCAGATCTTCACTGGAAAGACATTTGCATATTAACAGACAGTGCTTGGAAAGGACAAGGGACCATTCCCTGAAACATTCAACCCACGATGGACTTTTGATCACCAGACATTGAAGGTGGGGGAGATCGCATTCCAGGTTGACTGTTAAAATGGCCGAATACACAAACCGACATGGTCAAACCAGCTAGTCACATGACTAAACTGCTGGGTAACCTGAGTTTTTTGAATTTGTACAAACAGTTTGGGCAGCAAGAGAATGCTCCTGGACTTAGAAGATCTCCCCTGGCTGGCTTGCCACAGCCTCTCCTGTCTGCATGCTCCCATTTCTTTCTCGTGTAACTTCAAATCCACTGAAGACACATGAACCCCAAGAGAGAAAAGTCTCCTACAGCGAACAAGGTTTAAGAAGAAGACTGGGTCCCAATGAAAAGCAAGATCTACCTACAATAAAGGACACTACAGTGAGCTCAAAGAACCGTAACACAAAAAACCTCCTCAGATATTGCCTCAAACTTTTCCACTTTACATCTTCTGTTCTTTCTGTCTCTATCTGCATGTGTGTATCACATGTGCATGCTCGCGTGGGCGCATCGTGTATCCGTAGGCGTTAACCGAATTAGAATTTAAGTTTAATAAAATTTCACTTTTCTTCTTTAAACCTAAGAAAACCTGTTGTGCTGGTTTCTTTGCCTTATAATTGGAAAGCGGTGAACAAGGATTCACCAAGGGGGAGCTAAAAACATGGTGCCTTTCAAAATTAAAGCCTACTACAGTAAGACCAGGTGAAGGCTGAAAGGGAACCCGAGACCTTTTTCTCATCGGGTTGTAACAAAAGCAATAGGAAAACCATCTTTTTAACTAAGGATTAAGTCACATTGAGAGGAGATTTTTCTTAACGCAGTTATAAATGTGTCCCTTATAAACACAGAGGAGTAGAATTTTCAGAGGTTCCCTGATTTCCTGCCATAACTTTGGAAAACCCCAGAAAAATAGTAAATGGCTGTTTATGCTGTTTCTCTGAGATTTTCATTGAAGTTATGGTGAATTGTTATTGAAGATAATGGGACAACTTGCACAGAAAATACCAGTGACATTTTTTCGTGTATTGTTACACTTAGCATAGGGGGAAATGTTCACTCCATTGTTTTGTCTCAAAGTAGAGGAAGTGTTAATTTGCATCTTAGCTGCACTCTTATCTGTACTGGCAATATTTGATGCTGGTGTTTGGAACCAAGGCTCTGCAATTCTGTGGAAGTTCTCCCAATAACTTTGGCAGGAGACTCACAAAACCCCCATGGAAACAGTGTGAATGTCTAAAAGTTACTATTAATGCTGCTTCTCATGGAGGTCCAATGCTCTCCCACCAAAGTTATAGTCTAAGACAAGAACAATTGCAAAATTTAAGGAGGCAAAAATGTGAACTCTTCAATTCTTTGTCATTGATATTCCTCACTTTGTAGAATAAAAGCAGTTACCAAGATATAAATTTAATAAATTATCAATTAAACTGTAGGAAGAAGTTGGTGCATAGGAGGAAATATGACCAACAGGTATCAAATTAAATTTTTAAAATCATTGTTGGTCCTTTTTGGAGGAGGCATAGCCCTGCAAGAAATTACGTATATAGTGAACCGTCAAACTGTTCCTTACCTGCAGTAGAAAATCAAAAAGAGCTAGTTTGCACCATTCATAGTGATGAATATCGGTACAACTCCAGTCTGGTTTAGGAACTTTGCCATGGACCCAACACTTCCATTTTAGTGATTGCTGGTAAGACATCCAATTCAATTTGACTGCAGACTGAGTGCCATTATCAGCCATTGACAAGGAAGCATCCCAAAGAATAACAGGACGAGGTAGATCATCTTTGAAAGAGAAAAAGAATTTTAGATTTGTCTGATCTAATTTACGAGAAAGTGTACCACCAACAATAGATAACACACAATATCATCTCTGATTTTCAGAATAATCCAGGAAGCTCATTTAGTGACAGCCTGTTAGTGGAAGTTTCATGGTATGGGCTCTGTGCAAAGAAAGACCTGTATTTACCTGGCACCTTTGAAGTCCCCGGGAGAGAAAGGAAGAACAAGCCCAAACCTCAGAAAGCAAGTCCAGCCAATCAAGAAGAACAACAACTGGAACAGCCACGATGGAAGAGACAACACAAAGTGACTTTGAGACTCTCCGTCTGTGAAGGTTACAAAAATCCATACCACTCAGCATTTTATTTGGCCTACTTATCTCGAGAGACAATGGATAAGCGCCTGGACGTGGTCAGTGGTTTGTGAAGCAGCGCCTGGAGTGGCTATAAAGGCCAATTCTAGAGTGACAGGCTCTTCCACAGGTGCTGCAGAGAAATTTGTTTGTCGGGGCTGTTACACAGTTGGCTCTCCCCTTGCGCCTCTGTCTTTTTTCCTGCCAACTACTACGTCTCTTCGAATCGCCACACATTAGCCCCGTCTTTATGGCTGCCCGCCAGCTCCGGTGAACGCTGGCAACTGACTCCCACGACTTGTGATCAATGTCACAGGATTTCATGTCGCGTTTGCAGACGTCTTTAAAGCGGAGACATGGACGGCCGGTGGGTCTGATACCAGTGGCGAGCTCGCTGTACAATGTGTCTTTGGGGATCCTGCCATCTTCCATGCGGCTCACATGGCCAAGCCATCTCAAGCGCCACTGACTCAGTAGTGTGTATAAGCTGGGGATGTTGGCCGCCTCGAGGACTTCTGTGTTGGAGATACGGTTCTGCCACCTGATGCCAAGGATTCTCCGGAGGCAGCGAAGATGGAATGAATTGAGACGTCGCTCTTGGCTGACATACGTTGTCCAGGCCTCACTGCCATAGAGCAAGGTACTGAGGACACAGGCCTGATACACACGGACTTTTGTGTTCCGTGTCAGTGCGCCATTTTCCCACACTCTCTTGGCCAGTCTGGACATAGCAGTGGAAGCCTTTCCCATGCGCTTGTTGATTTCTGCATCTGGAGACAGGTTACTGGTGATAGTTGAGCCTAGGTAGGTGAACTCTTGAACCACTTCCAGAGTGTGGTCGCCAATATTGATGGATGGAGCATTTCTGACGTCCTGCCCCATGATGTTCGTTTTCTTGAAGCTGATGGTCAGGCCAAATTCATTGCAGGCAGCCGCAAACCTGTTGATGAGACTCTGCAGTCACTCTTCAGTGTGAGATGTTAAAGCAGCATCGTCAGCAAAGAGGAGTTCCCTGATGAGGACTTTCCGTACTTTGGACTTCGCTCTTCGATGGGCAAGGTTGAACAACCTGCCCCCTGATCTTGTGTGGAGGAAAGTTCCTTCTTCAGAGGACTTGAACGCATGTGAAAGCAGCAGGGAGAAGAAAATCCCAAAAATTGTGGGTGCGAGAACACAGCCCTGTTTCACACCACTCAGGATAGGAAAGGGCTCTGATGAGGAGCCACCATGTTGAATTGTGCCTTTCATATTGTCATGGAATGAGGTGATGATACTTAGTAGCTTTGGTGGGCATCCAATCTTTTCTAGTCGTCTGAAGAGACCACGTCTGCTGACGAGGTCAAAGGCTTTGGTGAGATCAATGAAAGCAATGTAAAGGGGCATCTGTTGTTCACGGCATTTCTCCTGTATCTGACGAAGGGAGAACAGCATGTCAACGGTCGATCTCTCTGCACAAAAGCCACATTGTGCCTCAGGGTAGACGCACTCGGCCAGCTTCTGGAGCCTGTTTAGAGCGACTCGAGCAAAGACTTTCCCCACTATGCTGAGCAGGGAGATTCCACGGTAGTTGTTGCAGTCACCGCGGTCACCTTTGTTTTTATAGAGGGTGATGATATTGGCATTGCGCATGTCCTGGGGTACTGCTCCCTCATCCCAGCACAGGCATAGCAGTTCATGTAGTGCTGAGAGTATAGCAGGCTTGGCACTCTTGATTATTTCAGGGGTAATGCTGTCCTTCCCAGGGGCTTTTCCACTGGCTAGAGAATCAATGGCATCACTGAGTTCCGATTTGGTTGGCTGTCTGTCCAGCTCATCCATGACTGGCAGAGGCTGGGCTGCATTAAGGGCAGTTTCAGTGACAACATTCTCCCTGGAGTACAGTTCTAGGTAGTGCTCAACCCAGCGGTCCATTTGTTTGCGTTGGTCAGTGATTATGTCCCCTGATTTAGATTTGAGGGGGGCGATCTTCTTGATGGTTGGCCCAAGAGCTCTCTTAATGCCATCATACATTCCTCTGATGTTTCCGGTGTCTGAGGCCAGCTGAATATGACTGCATAGGTGTTGCCAGTAGTCGTTTGCGCAGCGCCTGGCTGTTCTTTGTGCAGTGCTTCTGGCTGCTTTAAGTGCTGCGGATGTTAAATCGCTGGGGGCTTTCTTGTAGTTCAACAGTGCAATGCGCTTAGCAGCTATGACAGGTTCCAGCTCTTCATTATGAGATTGAAACCAGTCTGCATTTCTCTTCGCACTTTTGCCGTCGGTGGTCAAAGCTGACTCATAGATGGCATCTCTGATGTGGGCCCACTTGGTCTCAGCATCCCCTGTGGGAGTGTTTTGAAGGGCTGTTACAAGTGAATTTAGAAATTTTTGTAACAGCTGTGGGTGAGAAATTCTGCTCGTGTTGATGCGCGGGTGGCCCTTCTGCTTGGAATGATGCAACTTCTTTGGTCTGAGTCTAACCTTGCTGCACACCAGGGAGTGGTCGGTGTCGCAGTCCGCACTGTGGAAGCTGCGTGTGATTTGAACACTGTTTAAGGCGGCTTGCCTTGTGACAATGAGGTCTAGCTGGTGCCAACGACACGATCTTGGGTGCCTCCATGAAACCTGATGACAGGGTTTAGTGTGAAAGAACGAGTTGGTGATGCAGAGGTTATGATAGGTACACAACTCAAGCAGTCTCTGCCCGTTCTCATTCATCCTTCCAACGCCATAGTGCCCAAGGCAGGAGGGCCATGAGTCATGGTCGGCCCCAACCCTGGCATTAAAGTCCCCCAGCAGGAATAGGTGTTCGGTGTTGGGGATGCTACTAATGATATTATGGAGTTCATCGTAGAACTGGTCTTTAGCTTCAGGAGTGGAGCAGAGTGTTGCAGCATAGATGCTAAGTAGGTGTACTGGACCAGAGGTGGTGAGCAGCTGGATGGACAGTATGCGTTCCGAGCCATTTGAGGGAGGCTCGATCATGCTGAACAAGGAGTTTCTGATGGCGAAGCCCACTCCATGCTGTCTTGGTTCTTCAGGATCCCTACCTTGCCAGAAGAAGGTGTAGTCTTGCTCTGCTGGAGATCCACTCGCGGGGAGGCGAGTCTCCTGAAGTGCTGCAATGTCTACATTGAGTCGACTGAGCTCGTTGTTAATGATGGCGGTCTTCCAAGAATCGTTGATTTGTGTAAGGTCTTCCGACAGGCCAGGACACATAGTTCTGACGTTCCAGCTTGCAAAGCCAAGGGCTGGTACCTTCTTTCCTTTTTTCGTGTTGTTTGGTGCGGTGTATCAGTCCACCTTTCGGGCAATGACCCTGAGCTCCAAGCACCCATTGAAGCAGGCAGACTGTGGCGGGACAGAACCTTATTGACTGGGGGCTGCCCGGTTTGAGGTGGGCGGTAGCTGTCCAGTGAGGTGCGATGACCTCTCCCACCGACAAGGGCAACCCGTGGCGCCCAGTTTCTATGCCAATTTATCTGGACTTATAACCCGCAACTGCTGCCTTCCGTGTTGTTTCAGTCGCTGTGAGGCAACTATGGAGTGACCTCTCCATGGCGTATGCCTGGGCGAATTTATGGAGGTTTGAGAGTTGCCCAGTCGTCAAAACCCCCCCTCTCGGCCTTTCTGGTGGGGTCCAAAGGAGGGCAGAGCACGACGTTTGGCACCGGTACGGCTGCAGGAACTGCCAGAAAATGCCAAAGGTGACACATGACCGCCTACGGGGTTCTGCTCCGGGTTATCTGTTAGGGTTCGCTCCCTTAGCCTTGGTCTCTCCCGAGACGCCCACAAGGCAGTGGGGTTGTTAGGGCCCCTACACAGGTGTAGGATGATGCCGGTGGGAGGAGGGGATGCGAGGGGGAGGGGTGGAGGGAGGGGGTGCGAGGGGCAGCTGGGAAGAGGGCTGTAAGGGGGTGGGGGGGGTGCAGGGGAAGGGGGTGCTGGGGGAAGATGGTGCGAGGGGGGCTCTGGGACGGGGTTGTGAGGGGGTGAGCTGAGAGGGTGTGAGCAGGGAAGGGGGGAGGGTGGAAGGGGGAGGGGAAGGGGGGGGAAAGCGGGTGCAGGTAATAAGCCATTTCCTCAGTGCCCACCATCGACGTCCGGAAAGCTCATCCACGTCCTTCGGGAGGTGAAGCATCTTTTGGCAGATTTACAAAGGTGATTATATTCGTTAAGGGTTTTTTGATGTGCTTTATATAAAGGCATACAGCATTGCCGACAGTGCGCTGCAGATGCTCTCCGAGCCATCTCCCGCGGGCGCTTTGAAGTTGGGGCCGGGGAGCCGTTCGTGGATTTTTTGAGTGTTCGGGGCACCTTTTCTCAAGACTTCCCTCGGGTCCCGCTGCTCCTTCTTCACCTCAATGGCCTTACCGCACGCCGTGGCTGCAGACACTCTGGACAGTGAAGACAGCAGGATCGGAGATTAAAGTATCGACAGCTGTGCTCTTCAGTTTCGTCCGGATCAATTTCGTTGAGAAAACAAACAGCAGGTGTGGCGGGGGGAGGGCAGTGGGCCCAGGTAACATAAACTAAACTAACTGTTAGCTTTTAGTTAGGGCTAAAATGAACTGATTTACAGAGCCAAGGGAGTTTAAACAGTTTAAGAGGGTAGATTGGGGGAGAAAACACTAGGAATGGGAGCAGATGGCCATGGATAGAGTTGAACAGCAAGAGAGCTTCCGAGGGAGCTTACAGCCCAGGAGCCATCTTTGGGATTATGCTGAGTTGTAACCACTAGAACTCCACAACACCTCCGCAAATCCAAGACTACAAATATCAAGGTCTGCACCTTTAAAAAAGACTTTCCTCCTGACATGATTCAACAGGTTTACTGTAAACCACGAACACTTACCTCACTTTGGACTTTAAACTACATCCTAATCTTTTCTCTCTATCTATTCTTGTGTTAGTGTGTGTGGGTGAATGAGTGTGTGGGTGAGGTTGCAACCATTTCGTAAATAGTGAAATAAATAGTTTTTTTAACCTATGAGTAAACCTGTCATTTGTCTGTTTATCTGACCTGAAAGATGCTCAAGGGCTAAAGCATCATTTTTAGCAAAACACAATTGCTGTAAGTTGGGAGGTGAACAGTGGGAAACACTTGCACTCCTTTCCCCCTGTCCATAACTATAGGAGCAGTAGCACAGTGGTAATGCTACTGGACAAGTAAGCCAGAGGCCCGGACTAATCCTTCGGGGACAATAATTCAAATCTCACCACGGCAGCTGGAGGATTTTAAATTCAATTAATAAATAAATCAAGAATAAAATACTCGTCTCATTAATAATGATCATTAAACTCCTGGATTGTAGGAAAAACCCATCTGGTTCACTAATATCCTTCAGGGGAGCAAATCTGCCATCCTGACCGGGTCTGGCCTATATGTGCCTCCAGACCCACAGCAATGTGGTTGACCACTAACTGCCATCTGAAGTGGCTGAGCAAGACATTTAGTTGTATCAAACTATTACAGAAAAGTCAACGCCCTCCCGAACAGCACTATGGGTGTCCCTGCACCATGTGGACTGTAGCAGTCCAAGAAGGTGGTTCACCATCACCTTCTCCAGGGCAATTAGGGATGGGCAATAAATGCTAGCCTTGCCAGTGATGCTCACATCCCAAGAGTGAATAAAAAAGAAATAATGTTTATGAAATGTCTTGCCTCTTAAGGGCGGGACACTCGCATGACATGCTAACCGCCATTGTAAAAACGCATGCACTGCAGATTGGGACACATTCCCCATTTTTACATTTCTAACCTGACTCTCTCCCGCCCGTTGTGGGGGATTGTTAATGTCGAGGCCTTAAACTAATTATTTTCTGACTCAGAAGTGAAAGTGTTGTCAAATGACTGGAAATGGGGAAGCCAGGAACAAAGTGTTACCTCAGAGAAATGGTAGTTGGGGGATAATCTACAGTGATATGGATAAAACCTTTTAGGAGCAACAACAGTACACATACACTTCTAATAAAATTAAGGTGAGAATTTATTCAACACAAGAATGCCCATGAAGTGGGCGGCACAGTGGCGCAGTGGTTAGCACCGCCGCCTCACAGCTCCAGCGACCCGGGTTCAATTCTGGGCACTGCCTGTGTGGAGTTTGCAAGTTCTCCCTGTGTCTGCGTGGGTTTCCTCCGGGTGCTCCGGTTTCCTCCCACAAGCCAAAAGACTTGCAGGTTGGTAGGTAAATTGGCCATTATAAATTGCCCCTAGTATAGGTAGGTGGTAGGGAAATATAGGGACAGGTGGGGATGTGGTAGGAATATGGGATTAGTGTAGGATTAGTATAAGTGGGTGGTTGATGGTCGGCACAGACTCGGTGGGCCGAAGGGCCTGTTTCAGTGCTGTATCTCTAAACTAAACTAAACTAAACTAAACTAAAAAGAACATTTCAAAAACTCCATAATTAGCAAAACTAATGGAAAAAATGTGTCTGGTGTCATTAGTTTAGTTAAAAATATTAATGCTGAGAGAAGTATGATGTTTTTATCATTGAAGCAGTGGGGAATTTGCAGAATAGCTCATATATTTCTGATGAGAACAATTTCTATTTAACTGCATACTGCGAACAGTCACACAACAACAGCTTGTATTTATATAGCATCTTTAACATAATAAAACATCCCAAAGCGCTTCACAGGAGCACTATAAAGCAGAATTTGACACTAAGCCACATAGGAGATATTAGGGCAGATGGCCAAAAGGTTGGTCAAAGAGGTAGATTTCAAGGAGTGATATAAAAGTGGAAAAGTGAGGTAGAGAGGAGGAGAGGTGGAGGGAGGGTATTCAGAGCTTAGGGCTGAGGCAGCTGCAGGCACAGCCACCAATGATGGAGCAATTAAAATTAGGGATGCTCAACAGGCTAGAATTAGATGAAGGTTCTGAAGAAGGGTCACTGAGCTGAAACGTTAACTCTGCTTCTCTCTCCACAGATGCTGCCAGACCTGCTGAGTATTTCCAGCCGATGCAGCAACGTTTGGAGGTGCTCCCACCACCACCCCCCAACCCACCCCCAGCACCTCCATGACGAGGCCAACTGCCACAGGCATCTCAGTCCCAGACAGGCACTAGCAGCAGCCTGCCTCCACCTCATCCTCAGATGCCAGGGGAGCAACTCGTAGGAGTTGTCATGAGTGGAGGCCACCGCATCAGTCATGTCACTTTGTTGGTCACTTGAGTGTTTCTGTTGCAAACAATATTAAACTGCAATTTGATAAAGCACTGGGAATGTTGCTTCCCTAAAACATCCTTATGTGTCTTCATTTCATCATGGTGAAAGGCAGGGAAAACAGTGTTGACAAAACAAAGGAGTGTGTTGGGGAAGTGTGTGTCCGGTGGAGAATCTGGAGCCTTGCAGTGCTTGCGTATTTGGAAAGCTGCTGACTTTTGTTCTTAACAGATGCTTGTCATCACTCAGATGAAGGAGACTCTCTTCTTCAAATATCCTGCACACTGATTATCGCTCAGGTGAAACGTGTCTGGATCACAGTGGCCCTAGCATCCCTGCCATCCTGATAAGTGCTCTGCCTCCTGAGCCTACCATGGCGACATCCCTGCAAAGTATGGGGACCGTTCTCCAGTTCTCCTTCAGCCACCTCCTCGTCCTTGTTTTCTCCTTCCCCTTCCTCATCCTCTTCCTCCTCTGAGGAGCTGTGCCATTCAAGTGCTTCTTCCTCTTCAAGGTCGTCATCTCTCTGGTGAGCCATGTTATGAAGTGCACAACTGGCACAATGCATGAGACCCTTGAGGGAATTTACTGGAGGGCACCACCCAACTGGTCAAGACACCTGAATCTTATCTTTCGGAGGCCGATGGCCTGTTCAGTGATGCTTAGGTGGGATCGGTTGTAGGGTGTCTCAGCTTCAGTGGCAAGGTGACGCACCGGAATCAGCAGCCATTGCCTCATGGAGTAAGCCTTATCCACTAACAGCCATCCACGGATTTCCGATGGCTCCATGAAGGATTGCCAAAGGATGAAGGCATCATGGCAGCTTCCAGGATAGTGTGCGCTCACCTGCATAAAGCTCCTGCTGTGGTCGCAGACCAGCTGAACATTTAGGAAGTGGAATTCCTTTGTGTTGAGGAATCTCCCTGGCTGGTTAGGCGGTGCCCTGATGGCTACATGGGTGCAATTGGTGATCCCCTGCATCTGACGGAATCCAATGAGGGAGGCAAATCCCACTGCCCTTTGAGCTTGAGTGCCACTATCCACCTTGAATTCAATGTAATCCCCTGCCCTCTCAAACAGAGCATCCATTACTTCTGTGATGCAATGATGTGCTGCTGCCCACGAGGTACCACCAAGGTCTGCTGCCGCTTCTTGGAAGAACCTGGTGCAAAATTTGCAAAGCCACTGTGACCTTTACAGCCATGGGAAGGTCATGGCAACGGTTCCTGCGAACTCTCGGATGACCCTCAATGAGGGCACACAAGTCAGCAACCATCTGCCTGGACAGGCACAGTATTCTGTTCCGACAGGGCCAGGCAGCTTTTCCTTAGGCCGCAGACCCTCTGCTGAGGGAATCACCTTTGTTGCCTTCCTGCCCCTCGTTCCTGATCCATATGCCTCTGTCGCCCGGGGTCTGCCTCTTCCCCTGGATATGCTGCTCCTCATCGCTAGTCGATCCTATCTCAGAGTAGTTTAATCCCATTTCCTGTTCTGTCCTTCCTTGCTTTCTATTGGAATGTACAGTCTTCCTGGCCCCACTCTCAGGAATACGTGAGGCCCATAAGCAGAGGGACCCATCCACTTTCCCTGCAAAAGCTGCCCCCCAACCCCTCAAAATGACTTGGTCAGGATTAAGGAGGTATGATAGATAATTCTCCCGACTCTGTACAACTGATTTGCCTGTGAATGAGGGCCTTCCCTGTTTAATGGAGCCTCTTGTTGCTGTCCGGTGTTCTGACTGGCTCCCTATTTTGTTTGTGCCTCCTCCTCCCTGTCATGGTTCAGACCCTGCCTTCTCCCCAGGCTTCTGAAAGAAAATTGACAACAAGCTGACAACAAGCTCATTATGTGGCTTCACTGGCCATTTAGCGATCATGGGCGGGTTGGCTCCTCCGGCTCTTTGTGCAGCCTTTTAAACTTTGAGCAATACGTTTTCACATTGGGAAACCATTATGTCAACACAAGTGGCAGGTTTTAATGATCGGGCACCCCATTCCTGCCCTCTCATTTAAATAAAAACTCTGCCCAGAGGTGTAGGAGCAGGAAGAGAAGCTATTGCAGCCACCTCCAGATCACTGGACCTTCCAGTTCTTGACTATAGGTACAAAAATATCACCTTATCAATATGATCATAAGGGGACAATGGGCTGAATTTTATGCTGCCCCAGCGGATCGGTAGGTGGCGTGGGGGCAGCTTAAGATTGAGCGGCAGGCTCCGGGAGGCCTACCCACTCCGCTTCCGCCTCCGGACAAGTTTACGGCGTCGGGCGGGGGGTGGGAAAGGGCCCGCCCGCCCGAGGCCAATCAAGGCCCTTAAGTGGCCACTTAACGGCCACTTAAGGGTCCTCACCCGCCTCTGCGGGTATTTTACCCATGGTAAGCGGGTGTGCTGGGGACGTGAAAGGCCACCCTGCGATAGCTGCCGGTCTTTCCATGCACCGAGGCGGGGCGGCATGGCAGTCGGGCACAGGGTTGAGGGCTGCCCCTGCCTCGCAACCCACCGCCGGGACTCAAGACACCCTCCTCGGCCCCAACGACCACTCTAGCCTCACCTGGGAAGGACCGATCCCACTGGTGAAGCATGCCCCTACTTACCTTCCCTCCTCAATCCATGGCGTTGGCTGGGCTGCACCCGGTGGCACTGCTGGGACTAAGAGCTGCCGGCCCACTGATTGGCTGGCAGCTCACTGAGGCAGAACATCCTCCCTCAATTGGGTGGAAGCCCCACCTCAGGATAATTAAAGCCTGGGGATCCATAAAATACGGACGGATCCCTGGGTTAGGTGGAAGCGGGTTCACCACCGACTTTCACGTTGGAGTCTGGCTCTCGTCCAACCACTGTAAAATTCCAGCCAATATTTCAACTGAAGCTTTGATGTAAAAAAATTACTGTACTACCGCCTTTGATGTCATATTGTCATCAGCGAAAATGCCACAAAATCAAATTTAAAAAAGGGTGTTTCCTATCGATCTTTAAGCTTATGAGTGAGCTGCTGCCAAAGAGATCTGTAAACTGCACAGCCTATGTAAGAGTAACAGTTGTCTCCAGACAAATGCCCAAAGAAAGCAGAGATCTGATCAAAGCATAGAACTCCGTTCTACCAGAATATTTTACATCCACTGCATTTGTATATGATTTCCAAACCAAATAGCATTTAAGTACAAAGGACAAAGTCAAACTTGAGTGGCTGCAGAGCATTCTGAGGGGGAAGGGTGGACAGGCAGCAGTCGTGGTCCATATTGGTACCAACAATATCGGTAGAAAGAGGGCTGAGGCAGAGGCCTGCTCAGGTCAGGAAAAAAGAACCTGACCCGAACCCGACCGAACCACCCCGGACCCGAGCCCGACCCTGCCCGAGTCCCTCCGATTTTGCCCTGAGCCCGACCCGACCCGAACCTACCCCGACTCGACTCGACCCAAGCCTGACCCGACTGTCTCTTTACTCACCTTCGGACTCGGAAACTCCATGAAGCTGCAGTGCATGCGCGATGACGTCATCATGACGTCACTCACTCACTGCGCAGACTCAGTTTCATCCCAGACTCCCAGCTCAGGTAAGTTTTTTAAATTTCAATACTTACCAGCAGAGCACTTACTGTGTGTGTCAGGCTCGACCCTACTCGACTTGACTTGGACTCGGCCCAACCCCACCCAAGCCCAAACGTCATACCCTGAAGATGGACCGACCCAACCCGAACCCGACACATCATCAGGTCTCGTCGGGTTAGGGTCGGGTAGCAGGCCTCTAGGCTGAGGTCCTACAGGCAGAGTTTAGGGAGATAAGAAGGAAACTAGCGAGTAAAACACAGATGCACAGAGAATTCGGAGAGACAGATATCCCTGCAGTCGAAAAGAGAAAGGTATTAGGTGGGGTCAGAGTAAGAGGGAATGTAATATGGTCTAAATTAGTTTTAATGTGCATGTATATGAATGCACAGAGTGTGATAAATGAGATTGGTGAGCTGCAGGCACAGTCACATGGAAATTAAATGTTATGGTGATAATGGAGACCTGGCTCAAAAAAGGGCAGGTCTGGGTACTAAATATTCCTGGATACAAGGTGTTCAGTCAAGATCGGGAAAGAAAAACAGGAGGAGGGGTGGTAGTATTGATTGAGGAGAACATTACAGTGCTGGAGCGAGAGAATGTCCTAGAGGGGTCAAGGACAAAATCATTTGGTTACAGCTAAGAAACAATAGAGGTGCCATTACATTGCTAGATGAATTTGTTAGGCCACCAACTAGTGGGAAAGATATAGAGGAACAAATTTGCAAGGAAATTACAGAGCAGTGCAAGAATTATAGAGTAGTTCTGATGGGGGACTTTAATCTTAAATAGACTGGGACAGAAATAGTGTAAAGGGCAGAGAGGGACAAGAGTTTTAGAGTGTGTTCAGGAAAATTATCTACATCAGTATGTTTCCAGTCCAACAAGGAAGGAGGCATTGCTGGATTTGCTTCTGGGGAAAGAGGTGGGTCAAGTGAATCAAGTGTCAGTAGGGGATCATTTAGGGGCAGTGAACATAGGTTTTGGTTAGCTATGGAAAAGGACAAGGAACAATCCAGAGTCAAGATAATTAATTGGGGAAGGGCCAACTTCAATGGAGTGAGAACAGATCTGGCCCAAATAAATTGGAATCAAAGATTGACAGGCAAAACTATAAGTGAACAATGGGCTGCCTTTAAAGAGGAAATAGTTCAGGCACAGTCAAGGTACTGTATCACGAAAGGAAAAGATAGGGCAAACAAAACCAGAACTCCCTGGATGATGAAGGAGATAAAGAGTAAGATGAAGCAGAAAAAGGCTGCATATGACAGATGTCAGGTGGATAATACAACTGAGAACCAGGCTGACTATAGAAAGTTCAGAGGGGAAGTGAAAAAGCAAATAAGAGAAACAAAAAAACAGTATGAGCGGAGACTAGCAGGGCTGCCCGACCACGAGGTCAGCAGCCAATTAGGCTTGTTAAGATAAAAACAAAATACTGCAGATGCTGGAAATCTGAAATAAAAACAAGAAATGCTGGAAATACACAGCAGGTCTGGCAGCATCTGGAGAGAGAAAAGCACAGTTAACATTTCAGGTTAGTGACCCCTCATCAGAACTGACAAATATTAGAAATGTAAAAGGTTTTAAGCATGTAAAGCAGGGGTGGGGCAAGAGATAACAAAGGAGAAGGTATTGATAGGACAGGATCACAGAGAGTAACTGACCAGAAGGTCATGGAACAAAGGCAAATGGTATGTTAATGGTGTGCTGAAAGACAAAGCGTTAGTACAGAGAGGATGTGAAGTGACTGTAAAGCAAAAGCACTCCAAGCACCAACATTAAAAAAAAGCAAAACAGTGGGTAGAAACTTGTTAAGAGTCTTGTTAAGCACTTTTAAGGGAGGCCGACTTGGATTATCTAGTTGGCCTCCAGTTTCTTAATGTGATGGGGGAGCTTAATTGCCTGTAGGTGGGCACCCAGCAGCAGGCTGGGATGCCAGCATTCCAGGTAGGGCTACAGGTCCTGCCTGCCTCTCTGGGTGTGTGTGCAGTCAAAGGCCACCCTGTAGAGGGATCTGCCCACTCCCCTGTGGCATCCCCCCACCCCCACCACCTCTGTTTTTTAATTGATTTTTGATTTTTTTAAAGTTGTTCCAGGTTGAAGCTCTCTCTGTTACTTACCATTCATTGCAGATGGCTGCTCCTCTCAAGTTGGAAGGCCTCAGATAGGCCCTTCAGCTTCAAGAGCCTGCCTGCCACCTTTAATTATACAGAGAACCTGTCTGTGTGCTAATTAAGAAGCCACCCCAGTCAAAATCCTAAAGAGTGACAATTTCCCCCCAGTGGTGAGTTCGGGAACCAGAAATAGTCCGGGCTCCTGTTTCCCACTCCCAAAGCGGAAATTCAGCCCAGGGTCATGCTTGCGGACTGAACAGAGGTGCTCTGCAAAGTGATCACCCAATCTGCGTTTGGTCTCCCCAATGTAGAGGAGACCGCATCGTGAGCAGTGAATATAGTATACTGTATTGAAAGAAGTACATCACTGTTTTACCTGGAGTGCTTGAGGCCCTGGACAATGGTTAGAGAGGAGGTATAAGGGCAGGTGTGGCATCTCCTCTGCTTTCATAGGAAGGTGCCATGCGAAGGGGAGGAAGTGTTGTGGATAATTGAGGAATGGACCAGGGTGTAGCGCAGAGAACAGTCCTTTCAGAATGTTGAAAGGGGACGGGAGGGAAAGACATATTTGGTGGTGGTATCACGCTGGAATTGGCAGAAATGGTAGAGGATGATCAATTGAATGTGGAGGCTGATGGGGTGGAAGGTGAGGACAATGGGAACCCTATCATGGTGCTGGAAGAAAAGAAAGGGGTGAGAGCAGAAGTGCAGGAAATGGAGCAGACATGGTCAAGGATCTTGTCAACCATGGTGCGAGTGAATCCTCGGGTGAGGAGAAAGGAAGACATATCAGAAGCATTATTATGGAAGGTGGCATCATCAGAATAGATGCGACGAAGACGGAGAAACTGGGAGAATGAAATAGTGTCTGCCCGGGAAGATGTGCAGTCAAGGTGGCTGTCCAAGTCACTGGGGTTATAGCTTTTACGTTACATGTAGAAGCTACAGATTTCGTGCAAAGCGACAATTGCTGAACAGAATTAGCGGAGACTTGTAGTCAACATTGCAGCACTTATCAATGCTCATGAGATCAGTGGAGTAAGGCACAATTTCATGGCTTTCAAGGCTACTACAAATCACAAGCAAAACTGAAAAAGTGAAAGTTGATTTTCCTTCTGTTATACACAATATACACACTAGCTTCAAGCACAGATTAAGCAAGCTACAACATGTCATGAGGATTGGGAAAGCACTTAAAGAACAATGACTGAAACACATTTGCCCATACAAAGGTACATCAAAACATTACCAAAGCAATCTCTAAAGAGATACATGAACTATACTCCTTAAGTAACCTATATTGGACTTTTCTGAACAAATATATTTTCACTAACATCCCTTCACATTTCTCACTTTTTCAGTTATTTAGTATTTTCCTATTTAATTGATTAAATGACAATGGATACAAAATTGGGCTCAGTAGTCACGACTGTTTGGGTGCAACAGCCATCTGGGACCAAAATGGTGTCTGCTGCGGATATACACAGACATCTGCCATGAATCGCTCCGGATGCATCTTTGGGTGTGCAGCTAACATCCACCAGAAGTATGCAGAACAAGCAGATCACGACATCAATCAGCGTGCAGCATTGATTTGATGCCAGCGCTGCCATTTTGGAGTTCAACACTCTAGCCGATGTCCTCAGATAGCTGGGCATGTGTTAAGCAGCAGGAATGACTCCCACCCACCAGCACTAACCAGCACTACTGAAAAGGATCTTAAAGTTAGTTGCTGATTGACTTCTTCTGGCTGCTGCTAAGTTTTTATATGTTATTGATGCTTCCCAAGAATGTTTCAAGTTTCAAAAGTCTAAAGGGAATTGTGTTGCAGGTGCTGCAGGACTTTTTGTTGACTTCAAGGCTATTGCTAAAACCAGTTGCTGCCAAATGTGGATGTGCTAATAGACCTTCGCCTTCAAATAGAGCATGACTGGGGGATGAACAGAGGCCAAACAGAGCAGGAAAAGCTGCTGGAAGAGAGAGGAGTAAGGACAGAGGGCTCTGAGCAGAAGGCTGTTCAGGCAGCAATTCTCAGACCTGAACCTCAGCAAGGAACAATGTGAGAGATGTCTGTGCTTCGCTAAGGGTGTCCTCATTGAAATCTGCCATGTGCTGCAGTCACAACTCCAGCCTCAAAGCAAGGCAAGGACTGCACTGCCAGTGGCTGTGAAGGTGCCAATGGCAATGAACTTTTATGCATCAGGTTCCTTCCAGGCTGCAGCTGGAGATATTTGCAATATCTCACAGTTTGCTAAAGGGAGGTCACTGAGGCACGTCTATTCAAAGACAGCTGACTATATTTCATTCTCTCTTGCAGCAAACAAGCAGGCAGAGCGAGCATGAAGGTCCACTAGGAGTGCAGGCTTCCCTAATGATATATGGTGTCATTGACTGCACACATATTGCTTTGTGGGCAACGCATGTACCAGAACCGAAAGAGATTCCACTCCCATATTGCATGCAAATGTAAACTAATCATACTTGTATATTCCCTTAGTGTGGAAGAGGAGGAGGATGAGGAAGACGAAGGGAAGCGGCAACCTAGACAACCCCTTCCTGCTGGGGCTGTACATGAGGAACTAAATCAAGTGTGCTACTAGTAACCTCAACCCCACTTCTCCATACACCAACATTTTCATACATTAGCATCCCTCTGTCACTGACCATCACATTGTCCTCTTAGCCACAATGTAGAAATAAAGGCCACCACAAAATAAACATTCCAAACATAATTTATCAATGAAATCAGGTTACATTGCATACAAACATAAACTAATTGTACTTGTGCAGTCCCTTAATGCCTGTCTTATGGGTGCCTTTGCCTGTCTGAGTGCTCCTACGCAGTGTTACCCCAGTGGCTGCAGCATTTTTTTTATTCTTTCACAGGATGTGGGTGTTGCTGGCTAGGCCAGCATTTATTGCCCATCATTAATTGCCCTTGAGATGGTGGTTGGTGGAAGGCTGCTAAAATTTAGTGGAGGAGACTGCAGATTTCTTTGGAGGATAACCTCAAGCAGCTCTTGGCCTAGAAGGCCCAGCTTCACATGTACCATATCAGCCTGGATGGTAGGCAATGGGAAGGGCACTGGCAGAGTGGCAGTGGTGCAAGCAGGAATGCAGTCATGGTGAGAGAGGACAGCAGGCTGGTGCTCCCTAGAACTACTCCCCTGGGAAATTCTAGCAATCTGTATAAGATCAGATTGCTGGACTGCTGTGAGACCCTGCAAGCCCCTTTGAACAGTGCTATCCACTGCCATGATGATAACAGTCTGAGTTTACATGGAGGCAGGCTGCCCTTGTGTGACTTCACTCTGAGCTTCCAATGCAGCACTTAAACTTCTGGTGGAATCTACGTGTGCTGCAAGTAGTTTAGTGCTTATTGCAAAATGCTATTTTTATAATTATAGTACAGAAATATTATATAGTATAACTTTATTCCTGCTTTTGGCATGATTAACCCAAGTTCACGATTTTGTGGTGAGTTGAATCATAGCTGTAATGTATCATTGTAAATTACAAAAACACCAAACAACCCAACCATAAAAGCATATCTGACTTAAATAAACTAAACCACAATTCAGCATATTTTTTGTATGCTAAATATGTGCATAATAAGAGAACATTCAAAGTAACTATTACAAGTAGGGAAATTAGTGTTGGTTTACTTTCCACATAATTAAAAATTTAACTACTTGAATTCAGAAGACTATTTCTAATTTCAAGGCTTCCCAAACATATATTGAATAATTTCTCTTCAAAAAATCTGTAATTTTGTATCCTGCCACTGTTAACAATTTTATGTTTCTAAGAATTTTCTTAATGGACTTTGTGGGGTAGAATTTCTGTTGGGCCTCCCGAACTCCCACTGTGACTATGATGGAAGATCAGTGAAACCCTGAAAAAATGGCATAAACAGGTATTAGCACCTTTTCTCCAAGCCTACTGCCAAGGTCATACCAGATCAGGAGAACTCCTGTGGATATTACTGGTGCATTATGTTTAATGTCACTAATGCTGAGCTGATATGTGTAGAATAACTGTGTTTATTTCTAAAAAACCGGGTGGGAGGAAACCGGGTGCTCCGGTTTCCTCCCACATGCCAGCATTCGCCAGAGCTGGCGGGCAGCCATAAAGACAGGGCTAAATTGTGGCGAGTCGAAGAGACTTAGTAGTTGGCAGGAAAAAAGACAGAGGCGCAAGGGGAGAGCCAACTGTGCAACAGCCCCAACAAACAAATTTCTCTGCAGCACCTGTGGAAGAGCCTGTCACTCCAGAATTGGCCTTTATAGCCACTCCAGGCGCTGCTTCACAAACCACTGACCACCTCCAGGCGCGTATCCATTGTCTCTCGAGATAAGGAGGCCCAAAAGAAAAAGAATTTCTAAAATAATTGGTTTGATAGGAATTTGCCTAATAACTTTACTACTGTAAACTATTCATTTTAAATAGATTCATATTAGTTATTTTAGCCTGTCCAAAATGGATCTATCATTTGATATTTTCTGCTTTCCACATTGCCAGCAGATGTAGTGAGAACACCAAACAAATTCCAGTAGGCAGTGTCTGCTAAATAGTTGGCCCTGGGCGATGCAACTTAAGACATGCACTCCCAGCTCTGAAAGGGTGCAGCTTGCTTAAGGGAAGTCTGGTGAAACTGTTGACAGGGAAACAGTGAATTGAAAACCCCATTCATAACAAAAACATACAGCCTCCCCTCTAACAGGAATGTTCAGTCTCATACCTGTCATATATCATCTGCTGCACATGAATTGTGGGGATTTATAGTCACAGACATTTTTAGATACACAACAGTATAGTTTCACAAACTAACTTTTATGCACAGTGGTGCAGTGGTTAGCACTGCAGCCTCACAGCTCCAGCGACCCGGGTTCAATTCTGGGTACTGCCTGTGCGGAGTTTGCAAGTTCTCCCTGTGTCTGCGTGGGTTTCCTCCGGGTGCTCCGGTTTCCTCCCACATGCCAAAGACTTGCAGGTTGATAGGTAAATTGGCCATTATAAATTGCCCCTAGTATAGGTAGGCGGTAGGGAAATATAGGGACAGGTGGGGATGTGGTAGGAATATGGAATTAATGTAGGATTAGTATAAATGGGTGGTTGATGGTCGGCACAGACTCGGTGGGCCGAAGGGCCTGTGTCAGTGCTGTATCTCTAAAACTAAAACTAAAAGGGATAGAAACACATTTGACATAAATAGATATAACATTCTACCTAACTATATCAATTATCTGGTACAAGTTATGTGATTTTGTGGATGCATATGGAAAAGAACTAAGATGCAAGAAGATTAAGGTATGCATTTTTTCCAAGATCATTCATAAAATAATGCACATGAACGCACTTTGCAACACAGGGGGTAAAAATTCCACATTTTGGAACTTGCGACCTGTAAGGTTGTCATAAAATACAATCAGCTTACAAACATATAGGAATGCTAATTTTCCTCTCAGCATGCCCATGCAGACCAGCATTTGCAAGTTTAACAGACAGTTTTGAACCAATCTCAGCTGAACAACAATGATTAAAGTTTACAACATTAGCCATCAGAAAAAGAGCCCCATAACCTCTTTCAGAAATTTATTTTACCAATAGAGATGTGCCAAACAGGAATTTTGAAGACAGTCTGGAATAAACAGATTAGCAAGGTGTATTTTACTGATGCAGTACTAAGTTCAGTTGTACTGCAGATGGTGTCCAGGAGTACAGTAATATTTGACTCCAGCACATGCCATACAACCCACAAACAGAAACCAAGTCTGGGAAAAGTTCACTAGCTTGGTCAACGTCATGCCCACCATCCACAGAAGGCAGCGGGTGGTTAGGAAAAGAACATTGTACACCAAGAAGAAAGCCAAGGAAAATCTTTCTTTCAATTAGAAATCAGAAGTGATTGTTCCCAAGAAATCAAGGGGAGCACAGAGAAGGGGAGTAAAGGACATCATTCCATGTGCATAATCGCAAGGTGAGAAGTAGTATATGGTCTACGTGGGAGAAGATCATGAAATATGCACAGTTAACAAATACTTTTCTCCTACCAAGAATATAATAAGCATGCTGATTTCAGCATATTTGCTTGTATAATCTTATTACCCATAGGGCAACAGTAAGTTTACAGAATGTGCGCAGTTACCACAGTACCCCTGCAACTGTAATATGTAAGTCTATGTAATGTTTTCTGTAGGTGCTTGTTTATGTGATGGGTGAGCAAGTTCAGATATATAGCAGCCACATGAGCATATACTGTTGCTCCGCTTTGAGATTCCCTAAGCTGAAACAATCCATCCACTCCCTGCTCCTGAACTGCCATAGAACAATCTTCAATGATGTTGTGCTATAGCTGAATTTTGGTGAAGACTTGGGGTCAATTTTCCTCAGGCACAGTTTGACTGCTGAAGTAGGGTCGAATGAGATTTCTGCCTATTATCCTGAACCTAGCTAATTTTCCTGGGTTATGGGTCATTTTTTTGCAGCGTGGTTGCTCAGTGGGATCCCTGCTAAGAAGAGGGAACTGGCTGCTGCAAAGTAGGAAATGTAGGTAGCACTTTCTCGGCCGCTTTGCAAAGTGCCACCATTGCCAGCAAAAGTTCTGAAAATCGGGTTCCCAAAAATCCCCGGGTACCCCACCAACCCCCAACCACCCGAATCGCAAGTGTCAATTCAGCATGTTCCCTGCTGGTAGTCCTTCTAAGCAAGAAGCATGGTAAATATGATTGGTGAGCTGCAGGCGCAGATAGCCACATAGGAAGATGTTGTGATGATAACGGGGACCTGGCTCAAAAAAGGGCAAGACTGGGCATTAAATATTCCTGGATCCAAGGTTTTCAGGAAAGATACGGAAGGAAGGAAAGGAGGAGGGGTGGAAGTATTGATTAGGGAGAATATTACAGTACTGGAGACAGAGGATGTTCTGGAAGGGTCGACAGATTCCATTTGGTTAGAGTTAAGAAATAATAGAGGTACCATTGCACAACTGAGTGTATTCTATAGGCCACCAACCAGTGGAAAAGATATAGAGGAGCAAATTTGCAAGGAAATTACAGAGAGATGCAAAACTATAGAGTAGTGATAGTGGGGAACTTTAATTATTCTAATATCGGCTGGGATAGTAATAGTGTAAAGGATAAAGACGGGGAAGCATTTCTGAAGTGTGTTCAGGAGAATTTTCTGGCCCAACATGGAAGGATGCATTGCTGGATCTGGTGCTGGGGAGCAAGGTGAATCAGGTAGATCAAGTGTCAGTGGGGGAACATTTTGGGAATAGTGATCATTGTTTCATAAGGTTTAGGATAGCTATAGAGAAGGACAAGGAGCATTCTATGGTAAAAACTACTTAATTGGAGAAGGGCCAATTTCTGTGCAATGACAGCGGATCTGTCCCTGGTAAATTGGAATCAAAGATTGGCAGGCAAAACTGGAATTGAACAATGGGCTGCCTTTAAAGAGGATATGGTTCAGGTACAGTAGAAGTACATTCCCATGAAGGGGAAAGGTAGGGCAACCAAAGCCAGAGCTCCCTGGATGACAAAGAAATAGTTGAAGCAGAAAAAGGGTGTGTATGATTAATGTCAGGTTGATAATACAAGTGAGAACCAGGCTGAAAATAGAAAGTTCAGAGGGGACGTGAAAAAGAAAATGAGAGGCAAAGAGAGATTATGAGAATTGAGAGGCAGCTAACATAAAAGGGAATACAAAAATCATCTATAGGCATATAAATAAAAGAAGAGTAGTAAGAGGAGGGATTGGGCTAATTTGGAACAAAGAAAAGAGGATCTATGTATGGAGGCAGAGAGCATGGCTGAGGTACTAAATGAGTACTTTGCATCTGGTTTTACCAAGGAAGAAAATACTGCTAAAGTCAGAGTGAAAGAGAAAGTAGTTGAGGTGGATGAGTTAACAATTGCTAAAGAGGAGGTTTAGTTTAGAGATACAGCACTGAAACAGGCCCTTCAGCCCACCAAGTCTGTGCCGACCATCAACCACCCATTTATACTAATCCTACACTAATCCCATATTCATACCACATCCCCACCTGTCCCTATATTTCCCTACCACCTACCTATACTAGGGGCAATTTATAATGGCCAATTTACCTATCAACCTGCAAGTCTTTGGCATGTGGGAGGAAACCGGAGCACCCGGAGGAAACCCACGCAGACACAGGGAGAACTTGCAAACTCCACACAGGCAGTACCCAGAATTGAATCCGGGTCGCTGGAGCTGTGAGGCTGCAGTGCTAACCACTGGCTGTACTTAAGTTTGATAAGTCACCAGGACCAGATGGGATGCATCGAGAATGCAAAGGGAAGTAAGGGTGAAAATTGTGGAGGTACTGGGCATATTCTTCCAATTCTCCTTAGATATGGAGGTGGTGCCAGAGGACTGGAGAATTGCATATGTCAAACCCTTGTTCAAATAAGGGTGTCAGGATGTACCCAGCCACTACAGGCCAGTCAGTTTAACCTTTGTGGTGAGAAAGCTTTTAGAAGCTATAATCTGGGACAAAGTTAACTGTCACTTGGACAAGGGTGGACTAATTATGGAAAGCCAGTATGGATTTGTTAAAGGCAAATCATGTTTACCTAAATTGAGTTTTTTGATGAGGTCACAGAGAGGGATGATGAGGGTAATGCGGTTGACGTGGTGTACATGGACTTCGAAAAGGTATCTGATAATGTGCCACACCATAGGCTTGTCAGCAAAATTGAAGTCCATAGAATAAAAGGGACAGTGGCAGCATGGATACAAAATAGGCTGAGTGACAGGAAACAGAGTCGTGGTGAACAGTTGTTCTTCTGACTGGAGGAAGGTATACAGTGGTACTAGGACCCCTGCTTTTCTTGATAGATATTCATGACCTAGACTTGAGTATATAGGCCACAATTCCAACATTTGCAGATGACACAAAATTTGGAAGTATTGTGAACTGAGAGGAGGATCATGATAGACTTCATACGAACATACGAATTAGCAGCAGGAGTAGGCCACTCAGCCCTTCAAGCCTGATCCGCCATTCAATAAGTTCATGGCTGAACTGATTACTCCACATTTCCACCTACCCCCGATAACCTTCCACCCCCTTGCTTATCAAGAATCTGTCTACCTCTGCCTTAAAAATATTCAAAGACTCTGCTTCCACTGCCTTTTGAGGAAGAGAATTCCAAAGACTCACGATCCACTGAGAGAAATAATTTCTCCTCATCTCTGTCTTAAATGGGCAACCCCTTATTTTTAAACAGTGACCCCTAGTTCTAGATTCTCCCACAAGGGGAAATATCCTTTCCACATCCACCCTGTCAACACCCCTCAGGATCTTATATGTTTCAATCAAGTCGCCTCTTACACCTCTAAATTCCAACGGATACAAGCCTAGCCTGTCAAATCTTTCTTCATAAGACAGCTCGCCCATTCCAGGTATTAGTCTCGTAAACCTTCTCTGTACTGCCTCCAACGCATTTACATCCTTCCTAAAATAAAGAGACCAGTACTGTACACAGTACTCCAGATGTGGTCTCACCAATGCCCTGCAAAGCAGAAGCATAACCTGCCTATATTTGTATTCAATTCCCCTCGTGATAAATGATAACATTCTATTAGTTTTCCTAATTACATGCTGTACCTGCATACTAACCTTTTGCGATTCATGCACTAGGACACCCAGATCCCTCTGCATCTCAGAGTTCTGCAATCTCTCAACATGCTTCTTTTTTATTCTTCCTGCCAAAGTGGACAATTTCACACTTTCACATATTATACTCCATTTGCCTGGTCTTTGCCCATTCATTTAACCTATCTATATAGCTTTCCAACCTATCTTTGTGTCATCAGCAAATTTAGCAACCATACCTTCGGTCCCTTCAATTAAGTCATTTATATAAATTGTAAAATGTTGAGGCCTCAGCACAGATCCCTGTGGCACACCACTTGTTACATCTTGCCAAGCAGAAAATGACCCATTTATGCCTACTCTCTGTTTCCTGTTAGCGAGCCAATCTTCTATCCATGCCAATATGTTACCCCCTACACCATGCGCTTTTATTTTCTGCAATAATCTTTGATGTGGCACCTTAGCAAATGCCTTCTGGAAATCTAAGTACAATACATCCACCGGTTCCCCTTTATCCACAGCACATCGAACTCCCTCAAAGAACTCCAATAAATTGGTTAAACATGATTTCCCTTTCACAAGACCATGTTGACTCTGCCTGATTACCTTGAATTTTTCTAAATGACCTGTTATACCATCTTTAATTAGAATTAGAATATTACAGCACAGTACAGGCCCTTCGGCCCTCGATGTTGCGCCAACCTGTGAAACCATCTGACCTACACTATTCCATTTTCATCCATATGTCTATCCAATGACCACTTAAATGCCCTTAAAGTTGGCAAGTCTACTACTGCTGCAGGCAGGGAGTTCCACGCCCCTACTACTCTCTGAGTAAAGAAACTACCTCTGACATCTGTCCTATATCTATCACCCCTCAACTTAAAGCTATGTCCCCTCGTGTTTGCCATCACCATCCGAGGAAAAAGACTCTCACTATCCACCCTATCTAACCCTCTGATTATCTTATATGTCTCTATTAAGTCACCTCTCCTCCTCCTTCTCTCCAACGAAAACAACCTCAAGTCCCTCAGCCTTTTCTCGTAAGACCTTCCCTCCATACCAGGCAACATCCTAGTAAATCTCCTCTGCACCCTTTCCAAAGCTTCCACATCCTTCCTATAATGCGGTGACCAGAACTGCACGTAATACTCCAGGTGTGGTCTCACCAGAGTTTTGTACAGCTGCAGCATGACCTCGTGGCTCCGAAACTCGATCCCCCTACAAATAAAAGCTAACACACCATATGCCTTCTTAACAGCCCTAATAACCTGGGTAGCAACCTTCAGGGATTTATGTACCTGGACACCAAGATCTCTCTGTTCATCTACACTACCAAGAATCTTTCCATTCGCCCAGTACTCTGCAGTCCTGTTACTCCTTCCAAAGTGAATCACCTCGCACTTTTCCGCATTAAACTCCATTTGCCATCTCTCAGCCCAGCTCTGCAGCCTATCTATGTCCCTCTGTACCCTACAACATCCTTCGGCACTATCCACAACTCCACCGACCTTCGTGTCATCCGCAAATTTACTAACCCACCCTTCTACACCCTCATCCAGGTCATTTATAAAAATGACAAACAGCAGTGGCCCCAAAACAGATCCTTGCAGTACACCACTAGTAACTAAACTCCAGGATGAACATTTGCCATCAACCACCACCCTCTGTCTTCTTTCAGCTAGCCAATTTCTGATCCAAAGCTCTAAATCACCTTCAACCCCATACTTCCGTATTTTCTGCAATAGCCTACCGTGGGGAACCTTATCAAATGCCTTACTGAAATCCATATACACCACATCCACTGCTTTACCCTCATCCACCCTGTTTGGTCACCTTCTCGAAAAACTCAATAAGGTTTGTGAGGCACGACCTACCCTTCACAAAACCGTGCTGACTATCTCTAATGAACTTATTCTTTTCAAGATGATTATAAATCCTGTCTCTTATAACCTTTTCCAACATTTTACCCACAACCGAAGTAAGGCTCACAGATCTATAATTACCAGGGCTGTCTCTACTCCCCTTCTTGAACAAGGGGACAACATTTGCTATCCTCCAGTCTTCCGGCACTATTCCTGTCGACAATGACGACATAAAGATCAAGGACAAAGGCTCTGCAATCTCCTCCCTAGCTTCCCAGAGAATCCTAGGATAAATCCCATCTGGCCCAGGGGACTTATCTATTTTCACACTTTCCAAAAATTGCTAACACCTCCTCCTTGTGAACCTCAATCCCATCTAGCCAGTAGCCTGAATCTCAGTATTCTCCTCGACAACATTTTCTTTCTCTACTGTAAATACTGACGCAAAGTATTCATTTAACGCTTCCCCTACCTCCTCTGATTCCACACACAACTTCCCACTTCTATCCTTGATTGGCCCTAATCTAACTCTAGTCATTCTTTTATTCCTGATATACCTATAGAAAGCCTTAGGGTTTTCCCTGATCCTATCCGCCAATGACTTCTCGTGTCCTCTCCTTGCTCTTCTTAGCTCTCCCTTTAGATCCTTCCTGGCTAGCTTGTAACTCTCAAGCGCCCTAACTGAGCCTTCACGTCTCATCCTAATATAAGCCTTCTTCTTCCTCTTGACAAGCGCTTCAACTTCTTTAGTAAACCACGGCTCTCTCGCTCGACAACTTCCTCCCTACCTGACAGGTACATACTTATCAAGGACACGCAGTAGCTGCTCCTTGAATAAGCTCCACATTTCGATTGTTCCCATCCCCTGCAGTTTCCTTCCCCATCCAACGCATCCTAAATCTTGCCTAATCGCATCATAATTTCCTTTCCCCCAGCTATAATTCTTGCCCTGCGGTATATACCTGTCCCTGCCCATCGCTAAGGTAAACCTAACCGAATTGTGATCACTATCACCAAAGTGCTCACCTACATCTAAATCTAACACCTGGCCGGGTTCATTACCCAGTACCAAATCCAATGTGGCATCGCCCCTGGTTGGCCTGTCTACATACTGTGTCAGAAAACCCTCCTGCAAACAGCTTCTAACAGTTTCCTAAGACAGATGTTAAGCTAACTGGCCTATAGTTTCCTGCTTTCTGTCTCCCTCCCTTTTTGAATAAAGATGATACATTTTCTATTTATCAATCTAACAGAACCTTCCTCGAATCTGGGGAATTTTGGAAAATTAAAACTAACGCATCAACTATCTCACTAGCCACTTCTTTTAACGCCCTAGGATGAAGTCCATCAGGACCCGGGGACTTGTCAGCCCGCAGTTCCAACAATTAGTTCAGTACCACTTCCCTGGTGACTGTAATTTTCTTGAGTTCCTCCCTCCCTTCCATTTCCTGACTTACAGCTAATACTGGGATGTTACTTGTTTCATCAATAGTGAAGACCAATGCAAAATTTTCAAAAGTTTCAATTCATCTGCCATCTCCTTATTATCCATCATTAATTCCCCAGACTCATTTTCTATAGGACCAAAGCTCACTTTGATAACTTTTCTTTTTTAAATATCTATAGAAACTCTTACTATCTGTCTTTATATTTCTACCTAGCTTTCTCTTGTACGCTAATTTTACCTTCCTTATTAATCTTTTAGTCATTCTTTTCTGTTTTCTGTCCAATTTTTTGACCTGCCTCCCACCTTTGCGTAATTATAGGCTTCTTCTTGAAGTTTGATACTATCTTTAACTGCTTTAGTTAACCACGGAAGGCGGGTCCCACCCTTGGAATTTTTCTTTCTTGTTGAAATGTATCTGTTCTGTATGTTCTGAAATATCCCCTTAAATGTCTGCCACTGCATCTCTACTGACCTATCCCTTAGGATTAAGGATTAAGGAAAATCCCAAGGCTTTTAATACATATATAAAGAGCAAGAGAGTAACCAGGGAAAGGGTTGGCCCACTCAAGGACAGAGATGGGAATCTATGCGTGGAGCCAGAGGAAATGGGTAAGGTGCTAAATGAGTACTTTGCATCAGTATTCACCAAGGAAAAGGACTTGGTGGATGATGAGCCTTGGGAAGGGAGTGCAGATAGTCTCAGTCATCTCATTATCAAAAAGGAGGAGGTGTTGGGTGTCTTGCAAAGCATTAAGGTAGATAAGTCCCCAGGGCCTGATTGGATCTACCCTAGAATACTGAGGGAGGCAAGGGAAGAAATTGCTGGGGCCTTGACAGAAATCGTTGCATCCTCATTGGCTACAGGTGAGGTCCCAGAGGACTGGAGAATAGCCAATGTTGTTCCTTTGTTTAAGAAGGGTGGCAAGGATAATCCAGGAAATTATAGGCCGGTGAGCCTTACGTCAGTGGTAGGGAAACTATTAGAGGGGATTCTTCGGGACAGGATTTACTCCCAGTTGGAAACAAACGAACTTAGTAGCGAGAGACAGCATGGTTTTGTGAAGGGGAGGTCGTGTCTTACTAATTTGATTGAGTTTTTTGAGGAAGTGACGAAGATGATTGATGAGTGAAGGGCGGTGGATGTTGTCTATATGGACTTTAGTAAAGCCTTTGACAAGGTCCCGCATGGCAGACTGGTACAAAAGGTGAAGTCACACGGGATCAGAGGTGAGCTGGCAAGAAGGATACAGAACTGGCTCAGTCACAGAAGACAGAGGGTAACAGTGGATGGGTGTTTTTCCGAATGGAGGGAAGTGGCTAGTGGTGTTCCGCAGGGATCAGTGCTGGGACCTTTGCTGTTTGTAGTATATATAAGTGATTTGGAGGAAAATGTAGCTGGTCTGATTAGTAAGTTTGCGGATGACACAAAGGTTGGTGGAGTTGCGGATAATGATGAGGATTGTCAGAGGATACAGCAGGATATAGATCGGTTGGAGACTTGGGCGGAGAAATGGCAGATGGAGTTTAATCCGGACAAATGTGAGGTAATGCATTTTGGAAGGTCTAATGCAGGTGGGAAGTATACAGTTAATGGCAGAATCCTTAGGAGTATTGACAGGCAGACAGATCTGGGCGTACAGGTCCACAGGTCACTGAAAGTGGCAACGCAGGTGGATAAGGTAGTCAAGAAGGCATACGGCATGCTTGCCTTCATCGGTCGGGGCATAGAGTATAAAAATTGGCAAGTCATGCTGCAGCTGTACAGAACCTTAGTTAGGCCACACATAGAATATTGCGTGCAATTCTGGTCGCCACACTACCAGAAGGACGTGTAGGCTTTGGAGAAGGTACAGAGGAGGTTTACCAGGATGTTGCCTGGTCTGGAGGGCATTAGCTATGAGGAGAGGTTGGAAAAACTCGGATTGTTTTCACTGGAACGACAGAGGTGGAGGGGCGACATGATAGAGGTTTACAAAGTTATGAGCGGCATGGACAGAGTGGATAGTCAGAAGCTTTTTCCCAGGGTGGAAGAGTCAGTTACTAGGGGACATAGGTTTAAGGTGCGAAGGACAAAGTTTAGAGGGGATGTGCGAGGCAAGTTTTTTTACACAGAGGGTGGTTTGTGCCTGGAACTTGCTGCACAGAGGGTGGAAGCAGATATGATAGCGACGTTTAAGAGACATCTTGACAAATATATGAATAGGAAGGGAATAGAGGGATATGGGCCCCGGAAGTGCAGAAGGTGTTAGTTTAGGCAGGCATCAAGATCGGCGCAGGCTTGGAGGGCCGAATGGCCTGTTCCTGTGCTGTACTGTTCTTTATTCTTTGTTCTTTGTTCTTAACCTGATTTGCCAGTTCACTTTAGCTCTGCTTTCATGCCCTCATAATTGCCCTTATTTAAGTTTAAAATACTAGACTTGGACCCACTCTTCTCTCCCTCAAACTGAATGTAAAATTCAACATATTATGATCACTGCTACCTAGGGGCACCTTAACTATGAGGTCATTAATTCATCCTATTATTTTATTATATCCTTAAAGAGGATATGTCCACTGCTATGTCCAGACTGGCCTAGAGAGTGTGGGAAAATGGCGCACTGACACGGAACACAAAAGTCCGAGTGTATCAGGCCTGTGTCCTCAGTACCTTGCTCTATGGCAGCGAGGCCTGGACAACGTATGTCAGCCAAGAGCGACATCTCAATTCATTCCATCTTCGCTGCCTCCGGAGAATACTTGGCATCAGGTGGCAGGACTGTATCTCCAATACAGAAGTCCTCGAGGCAGCCAACACCCCCAGCTTATGCACACTACTGAGTCAGCGACACTTGAGATGGCTTGGCCATGTGAGCCGCATGGAAGATGGCAGGATCCCCAAAGACACATTGTACAGCGAGCTCGCCACTGGTATCAGACCCACCGGCCGCCCATGTCTCCGCTTTAAAGAAGTCTGCAAACACGACATGAAATCCTGTGACATTGATCACAAGTCGTGGGAGTCAGTTGCCAGCGTCCGCCAGAGCTGGCAGGCAGCCATAAAGGCGGGGCTAAAGTGTGGCGAGTCGAGGAGACTTAGTAGTTGGCAGGATAAAAGACAGAGGCTCAAGGGGAGAGCCAACTGTGTAACAGCCCCGACAAACAAATTTCTCTGCAGCACCTGTGGAAGAGCCTGTCACTCTAGAATTGGCCTTTATAGCCACTCCAGGCGCTGCTTCACAAACCACTGACCACGTCCAGGCGCTTATCCATTGTCCCTCGAGATAAGGAGGCCAAAGAAGAAAGAGGTTCTAGACAGGCTGGTGGAATGAACAGACATGTGGCAGATAAAATTCAATGCAGAGAAGTGTGAAATAATACATTTTGGTAGGAAGAACATGGGGAGGCAATATAAAACAAAGGGGACAATCCTAAAGTGGGTGCGGGATCAGGGAGACCTGGGGCTATATGTATACAAATCTTTGAAGGTTACAGGGCTGATTGTGAAAGTGGTTAAAAAGACATATGGGATCTTGGGCTTTATAAAGAGAGGCATAGAGTACAAAAGCAAGTAAGTTATGATGAACCTTTATAAAACACTGGTTCAGCCTCAACTGCAGCATTGCATCCTATTCTTGGCACAACATCTTAAGAAGGATGTGAAGGCTTTAGAGAGGGTGCAGAAATTTTTTATGAGAATGGTTCCAGGGTTGAGGGACTTCAATTACGTGGATAGATTAGAGAAGTTCTCCTTGGAAAAGAGAAGGGTGAGAGGAAATTTGGTAGAGGTGTTCAAAATCATGAAGGTGCAATGAGAAGCTTTTTTATGTTGTCTGATGCAACATAAATGAGATGCATGGAGTTCAGGTAGCTGAAGATCTCAAAACAGGTTTATTAAACAGCTAACAACTATATCCAGTGCAGAGCTATCTATTTGCAGGTCTTGCCTCTTGGTGTTACAGTTACAGAATGGGCCTGGCATGTAGTCACATGACTACATCCTGGTGCTTGGCTCATTAGCATACTCCGATCTTCAAGGTACATTACTCTTAAAGGCAATCACACAACAGAAGGGTCTAGGAGAGTAGATAGAGAGAAACTGTTCTTATTGGTGGAAGGGTCACGAACCAGAGAACATCAATTTAAGGTGACTGGCAAAAGAAGAAATGACAACATGAGGAAGAACTTTTTTACGCAGCAAGTAGTTAGGATCCGGAATGTACTGCCTGAGAGTGTGGTGGAGGCAGATCCAAGTGTCGCTCTGAAAAGGAAATTGCATGAGTACCTGAAGAAATATAATTTGTAGGGCTACGGGGAAAGGGTGTGGGAGTAGGACTCACAGAGTTGCCTTGCAGAGAGCTGGCATGGACACAATGGGCTGAATGAGCTCCTTCTTTGCTGTAACCATTCTATGATTTAATGAGGGCAAAAGACCCACAATAGTTTTGATCTCAAATTACGTTCTCCACCGCCATGCCTCTCCTGCCAGTCTCTGGAGTTGGTGGTCATTAAAATGGAGGGAGGGAGATCAGTTGGGTTAATTGGCCCTCCAGAGCCACACCTCCCTCCAACCCCTTTAGTTAAATGTAACAGAGCAGAAAGCCAAAAGATCCCTCTGGTGGCAGGTTAAGGGGAATTTACAGTGGCTCTTGCACATGGTAGACAATTTCCTTTCTGCATTCTCCTCGCCTATTTTTGGGCAGTGTAACAGAGGAAAATCCACATCCCTAAACTGGCCTCTTAAGTATGCAAAAAATTGCAACATGGACTCTTTAATTTAGATAGTCTCCTTCTAATGGGAATCTGGACTTTTTCCAACACTTTCAGCAACCTGTTTCCAAGGCTAGGCGCAGGCATTGAAAACTTTGACAAATTGGACTCGATAGTGCCCATATTTGGGGTGCTATGAGTGCCCTTAGGATTCCAGCATGGCGTTCCTGATGCATGTGCACACTTCTGATGCTAAGCGAGCTGGATGCTATCTTGGTAAAGTTAGTGGCTGTGCACTTGGCATCTGCCGGACATATGCAGAGCAGGCAGATCATGACGTCAATCAGCATACATTGCTGATTTCATGCTAGTGTTCCAGATTATGCCCTATCTTAAGCTCACACAGTTGAACAGATGTTAAGCCAAGGACCACTCACTGGTGCTACTTACAAGTTCGCTGCCAGTTGATTTTTTTCTGGCTATTGTTACAATTCTACATGTTTTTAGTCCCTTCCATTATTGTTATAAGTTGCAAAGGTTGTGGTTGTTGGAGGTCAATCATCTCAGCTCCAGGACATCATTGCAGGAGTTCCTCAGGGCAGTGTCTAGGCCCAACAATCTTCAGCTGTTTCATCAATGGCCTTCCTCCAATGCAAGGTCAGAAATGGGGATATTTGCTGATGATTTCACAGTGTTCAGTACCATTCGCAACTCCTCAGATACTGAAGCAGGCTGTGTCTGCACGCAGCAAAGCCTGGACAACATTCCGGCTTGGGCTGATATATGGTAAGTAACATTCATGCCACACAAGTGCCAGGCAATGACCATCTCCAACAAGAGAGAATCTAACCATCTACCCTTGACATTCGACAGCATTACCATCAGTGAATCCCCCACTATCAACATCCTGGAGGTTGCCATTGGCCAGAAGCCGAACTGGACCAGCCATATATATATTGTGCCTATAAGAGCAGGTCAGAGGCTGGGAATTCTGCAATGAGTAACTCACCTCCTGACTCCCCAAAGCCTGTGCACCATCTACAAGGCAGAAGTCAAGAGTGTGATAGAATATTCTACACTTGCCTGAATGACTGCAGCTCCAACAACATTCAAGAAGCTCAACACCATCCAGGATAAAGCAGCCCGCTTGATGGGCACCCCATCCACCACCTTAAACATTCACTCCTCTGCCATCTCCGGTGCCTTGCTGGGGTAGTGGTTTCTGGTTGCAGATTATCAGCTCCAGCACCAAGGTTTTTAAATGGATTATGTATGACTGCAGGACTGGCTGCCGTTTAGATGCCAGCATCTGCTGACTTGTCAGCCCACGTCCTCCACATCATTGGTGGGGGGGTGGCGGTGCAGCCCGACCCGGGCATGCTGATGAGCCCCCACACTTAAGATCGCAGAAGCTCCGTAACATGCGGCCCGAGTGTGCAGGCCGCCGTTTTTCACGGCTGCCGCCAATTTCGGCAGCTGGCCTATAGAATCCAGCCCCGTGTGTCAGGTTCATGACATGAAACACCTACTCATCTTCTGGCTGAGAATCACTCTACTCTGAGTCTTGTCTCAGGTCTATCTCACTGTGGATTTCATGTATCAACTTGAATTTATGCAAATAATAAATAGTTTTCTTTAAAGCACTGACTGGAGATCTGAATTTATTTTTTTAAAGACATTTTTAAAAGACAAGCTGCCAGCAAAGTCATTCTTTCAGCTTAGTTTGCAACACTATATCCTACACTGCAGTGCTTGTGAGAAGAAAGATGAAATGTCTGCTCAGTCCCCAGCAAGAACCAAGACCCAGGAAGTTTAAAGGAACTGCTTATTTTTTCAGCAAGCAGAGAAATACTGCTAACTGCTATGTTGGAATAACTGAGTGACATTCATGTGACAAGCCCCTCCCCATCTGTGGTTTTAAGTTGGCGATTTTCTCTGCAGCAGAGGGGAAGCAAATGGACTCTGACATAAGCAGATCTAAGTGGGGGTCTCTCTCTCTCTCTCTCTCTCCATTCCAGCTTGAAAGCTTTCAAATCCTGCCTGTTGATTGACCACCTGTGTATAGTCGGGCTACAATTAGAAACCTCGTTGGAGGAAACTATCCGCATTGCTATCTCCAAGAAACTAGCCGAACCAGTCATCTACCTCTTCAAACTAAAAGCCTCAGGACCACTGAAATCAGCTAGAAGCCAGCTGAATCACCAAACGCCACAGACTATATACCTTTTTTATGGACTCTAACTCAACCAATCTACCTTTCCCCACACTGTAACCTATTTGTGTGTAAACCTCTAGCGTGTGTGTGAGAGTGAAAGTTGACACATTGTTTGTTATTTTATTAGTTAAGTTTAGGTGCAATAAGGTTAACCTCTTTCTTTGTTAACTCAAAAAAACCTGTCTGATTACTTATTTGCTATGATCACAACAAGAAGCAATCAAACACCTGCTGAATTGGCCAGTACATCAACTTTAAGAAAGAATTAAACCGGTTGTGGTCAAACAAGAAGAGGGAAAAGAGGGAAACCCTTCAATTCCTCCTCACTTGACCATAACAATGTGGTTTACTTGGATTTTAGCAATGCTTTAGACAAGGTCCCACATGTTAAAAAAAAAGCTCATGGGATGCAGGGAAATGTAGCAAGCTGGATACAAAATTGGCCCAGTGGCAGGAAACAAAGGCTAATTGGTGATGGGTGTTTTTGCAACTGGAAGGCTGTATCTCGTGGCATTCTGCAGGGTTCAGCTCCAGATCCCTTGCTTTTCATGGGATATATTAATGATTTTGATGTAAATGTAGGGTGCATGATCAAGAAGTTTGTAGATGACACAAAAATTGGCCGTGTGGCAGATAGCGAGGAGGATAGCTGTAGACTGCAGGAATATATCAATGGACTGGTCAGGAGGGCAGAAAAGTGGCAAATGGAATTCAACCTGGAGAAGTGTGAGGTGATGCATTTGGAAAGGTCAAACAAGGCAAAAGAATACAAGATTAATGGGAGAATATGGAGAGGTGTAGAGGAAGTGAGGCACCTTGGAGTCAGTGTCCATAGATCCCTGAAGCTGGCAGGAGATTAAGAAGGCATATGGAATCCTTTCCTTTATTAACCGAGGTACAGAATATAAGAGCATGGAGGTTATGCTGGAACTGTATAAATCATTAGTTAGGCCACAACTTGAGGACTGTGTGCAGTTCTGGTCACCTCATTACAGAAAGGGTGTAAATGCACTTGAAAGGGTACAGAGGAGATTTGCAAGGATGTTGCCAGGACAGGAAAAATGCAGCTATAGGAAAGATTGGATAGGCTGGTGTTGTCCTCCTTGGAATAGAGGAGGCTGAGGGAATATTTAATTGAAATGTACAAAATTGGGTGGGGCCTGGATAGTGTGGAGGTGAAGGGCCTATTTACTTTAGCAGAGGTCAGTGACTAGGGGGCATAGAGTTAAAGTGATTATTAGAAAAATTAGAGGGGAGATGAGGAAAATTATTTGCACCCAGAAGGTGGTGGGGGTCTGGAACTCTCTGCCTGAAAGCGTAGTTGAGGCAGAAACCCTCAACTCATTTAAAAAGTGTCTGGATGTGCACCTCAAGCGCTGTAACCTGCAGGAAATGCTGGAAAGTGGGATTAGGCTGGGTGGCTCATTTTTCAGCTGGCACAGACATGATGGGCCAAGTGGCCTCTTTCTGTGCCATAAACCTTCTATGATTCTATGATTCTCACACTTGCGTGTGAAGGTGGTGCACAACCGAAGGCAGCAGTAACTAACGGGAGGGCGAAAGGTGTGCCTTCATGCTGTAACTCCCATGGAGGAGACTGTGATGGGCATTATCGGAAGGGCCATTACTGAGGCCGTGGCCACCAGTGGGGCTGAATCTTTTGAGGATGATGGTATTCTCATACCCCACTTCCTCCTCATGCCACAATCTCTTCTGGCTTTAAAGGTACAGATGGCACCTGTTAGTTTTCCCCATCCTCTTACCACAGCCTTATCCTTGTGCATATTTTCTTTCAGATACCCAAGAAGTGCAGCCTGGCCAAGCAGCGGAGGAAGATCAAGAAACAGTGATGATCAAGACACACTGTTACTTGATTTCACAATCACACTTAGATGAGTTGGATGGGTCAAATGAGAGGAGAAGGCTCATGGGTGTATCCATCGAAATGCTTGGTGCATTGGGAAGTCTGCCCGAAAGCCCGCATTCAATGTCAAGGAGGCTGGCACCAACTTGGCATAGAGCTTTGCATGGACCTTGGAGCCATTCCTTTCCAGTGGTGACCAACTCAATCAACAAGCTTGTGTACCCTACCATGATGCAGCGTCTCAGTTTCCATTGCAGCACAAGCAGATTCTACCAAAAGTCTGAGTGCTGCCCTGGAAATTCAGACTGAAGTCAAGCAAGGTCAGCTTGCTGCCATGAAAGTTCAGACTGCTGCCATCATGGCTGTGGATACCAGTAGGGATACCCCTCTGTAGTTACCACAGTCGGTCTTATCGCCTTTTTCGAAGATGGTCACAATTACGCCATCTCGGCATGCTATCCTCCTTCCTCGATGATGAAACTCAGCATCGCCTCCAGTGTTCCAGTGCAGCCTTCAGTCGTCTGAGGAAAAGAGTGTTTCATGACAAAGATCTCAAACCTGGCACCAAGCTCATGGTCTACAGTGTTACCTGCCCTCCTGTTTAAGTCAGAAACATGGACACTGTACAGCAGACATCTCAAAGCCCTGGAGAGATATCACCAGCGGTGCCTCCACAAGATCCTGCAAATTCAATGGCAGGACAGGCGCTCCAATATCAGTGTCCTCTCTCAGGCCAACATCTCCAGGATAGAGACACTGGTCATGGCTAGTCAGTTACGCTGGGCGGGCCACATCATCCGCATGCCTGAAACAAGACTCCCAAAACAAGCTTTCTACTCCGAGCTCCGTCATGGCAAGAGGCTACCAGGAGGACAGAGGAAAGGCTACAAGGATGTCCTTAAAGCCTCCCTGAAAAAATGTGACATCTCCACTGATTCGTGGGAATCTCTTGTTCGAAACCGCCCAAAATGGAGAAGAAGCATCCACAAAGGCCAGTTTGAACAAAGTCGACATGCACAGGCAGTGACCAAGCACAAACAGCGGAAGGAGCGTTCGGAAATACGAGCATCCCATTCACTCACCACACCAAACACCACGTGCGCCTCCGGTAGCAGAGCGTGAACTACCTTTGCTGTGCGAATGAGATCGCTCATCCTCTTGTAGCACTGGATCCAGTCTTAGCGGGTGACCTCATCTGCAATCTCCATCTAGGCTTGCTTGGCCAGGCGGGAGGGCCTCTTCGTACCATCACAGAATTGGACAACACAGTCACCAAAAGACCCACAACCCTGGAGTGGAATAAAGTCATTCTCGCTCCCGAGGGGCTGCCTGAGAAGAAGGAGGATACCAGTGTTCAAGAAGTCTTGGAGGGTGTCACAGCAGTCCAGCAATCTGTCCTCCAACAGATTAGTAGGTTTGCTCAGCTGCCACCTTGGGGGAGTGGCTCTGTGGAGCACAAACTTGCTGTCCAATGAGGATGACAGCATTTTTCCTCCCATTACTGGGCGAGGAAGGGTGGCCCCACGGTTCAGCAATGCCTCCCTGTTCACTCTCCTCCAGGCTGCATGGGCAAGGCAGGAGGTCCTATTCCCCAGCGATGGTAAGAAGAGGCCCTCCCGCCTGACCAAGCAAGCCTAAGTGGAGATTGCAGAGGAGGAAAGCTGCCGTGGGGTCACCCGCTGAGACTGGATCCAGTGCTACAAGAGGATGAGTGATCTCATTCGCACAGCAAAGGTAAGTGGCATTATTTTCTGTGGCTCCATCTGACCTGGGTTTGCCCACACAGAAATGCACATGGGTGCCGTTGTCATGTCAAAGATAGGGAGGTCAGGCAAGGAGGATTGATGGGTGTATCCAAGGGTGGCTGCATGTGTGAAATAACTCACCCTCATTTACACCCCAGAGCATGGCACCTACATGACAGGCTAAGTCCCTCTGACACACCGATTGTCACCCACCTTTTGTTGTAGCGTCCCTGTTGTGAAAAGCATCATGTTGTTTGGCAATGTTATACATCTGCATCCTTGCTCTTCCAGGCAAAGAGGGCGCACAATGCGAGGGAGTCCTCCAGGACTGGCACAAGGGTGCTAAACATCCGACCACTATCCCAAGCTGAGGAGGAGGCCCTCAAGCTATGTGGTGGTCAGGGAGGACATTCCATTTCAAAAGTGGAGCTTGGGGTCCCAGGTGAACATACATCTCTTTGACAAACGCAATGAATATTGCCAGCATGTACCGATTATGCGTCCTCCCATTACATCATTGACCTGAGAGAAATGCCAATTTATTGAACAACATCATCGCCATGCCAGTATACATGATGTGACACTGCCACAATGTACCTTCCTTTAAAAAATTCAGGGATGCAGGCAAGCTTTATGCAGTATAAACGAGCTTTAAATAGTGCTAGCATGCATCGGTTTTGGGCCCCTGCTGATGTGTGCAGGCAGTGAACAGCACGGCTAGTGCAGGCTGCATGCAGAAATTATGTTAATGAGCAGTAGCATGAAGATGCCATGCTGCCTGATGCAATCCCAGGCCAGACTGAATCTATGATGCCACCATTTGCAGCAAACGTTCCTCTACTAAAACTGCGAGTTGAACAGCTCTGGGCCGAATGGGGTCACCTTACAAAAATAATTCGAGACTGTACTGTGATCAAAATCAGACACTAAAAAAAACCAACAGTCCTCCACCAAAATCTGGACTCTGTCCCCAATCCCAGTCATACTCTCAATTCCCAATCCCAGTGTCTGCTCCAATCTCACTGTCAACCCCAGTCCTCATCTCAACTCTAACTCAAATCATAATTTTATGGGGCAATTGCACTGCACATTTTGCATCGATGCAAACTGATCAAACATAAAACGAACAGTGCAACTGTTGTTCAACTTCACCCAAATGATTTAGGCTGCAGTTAAATTGTGAATACTGATCTGAAATCAGTTAGTTTTAGTGTTCACAATGGTTACATAGCCTGAAGTGGTACTGCCACGCAGGTTTCTTGAATTCTTCAAGGGCTTGGACATCTTCTTCTCTGGCCTCCTTGTCTCAGGAGACAATGGGTAAGCCTGGAGGTGGTCAGTGGTTTGTGGAGCAGCGCCTGGAGTAGCTATAAAGGGCAATACTAGAGTGACAGACTCTTCCACAGGTGCTGCAGATAAAATTGGTTGTCAGGGTTGTTTCGCAGTTGGCTCTCCCCTTGCGCTTCTGTCTTTTTTCCTGCCAACTGCTAAGTCTCTTCGACTCACCACACTTTAGCCCCGCCTTTATGGCTGCCCGCCAGCTCTGGCGATCGCTGGCAACTGACTCCCACGACTTGTGATCAATGTCACTTCATGTCGCGTTTGCAGACGTCTTTAAAACGGAGACATGGACGGCCGGTGGGTCTGATAGCAGTGGCGAGTTCGCTGTACAATGTGTCTTTGGGGATCCTGCCATCTTCCATGCGGCTCACATGGCCAAGCCATCTCAAGCGCCGCTGACTCAGTAGGGTGTATAAGCTGGGGATGTTGGCCGCCTCGAGGACTTCTGTGTTGGAGATACGGTCCTGCCACCTGATGCCAAGGATTCTCCGGAGGCAGCGAAGATGGAATGAATTGAGATGTCGCTCTTGGCTGACATACGTTGTCCAGGCCTCGCTGCCATAGAGCAAGGTACTGAGGACACAGGCTTGATACACTCGGACTTTTGTGTTCCATGTCAGTGCGCCATTTTCCCACACTCTCTTGGCCAGTCTGGACATAGCACTGGAAGCCTTTCCCATGCGCTTGTTGATTTCTGCATCAAGAGACAGGTTACTGGTGATCGTTGAGCCTAGGTAGGTGAACTCTTGAACCACTTCCAGAGCGTGTTCACAGATATTGATGGATGGAGCATTTCTGACGTCCTGCCCCATGATGTTCGTTTTCTTGAGGCTGATGGTTAGGCCAAATTCGTTGCAGGCAGCCGCAAACCTGTCGATGAGATTCTGCAGACACTCTTCAGTGTGAGATGTTAATGCAGCATTGTCAGCAAAGAGAAGTTCCCTGATGAGGACTGTCTGTACTTTGGTCTTCACTCTTAGACTGGCAAGGTTGAACAACCTGCCACCCGATCTTGCGTGGAGGAAAATTCCTTCTTCTGAAGACTTGAACGCATGTGAGAGCAGCAGGAAGAAAATCCCAAACAGTGTAGGTGCGAGAACACAGCCCTGTTTCACGTCACTCAGGATAGGAAAGGGGTCTGATGACGTGCCGCTATGCTGAATTGTGCCTTTCATATTGTCATGGAATGAGGTCATGATACTTAGTAGCTTTGGTGGACATCCGATCATTTCCAGTAGTCTGAAGAGACCACGTCTGCTGACGAGGTCAAAGGCTTTGGTGAGATCAATGAAAGCAACGTAGAGGGGCATCTGTTGTTCACGGCATTTCTCCTGTAGCTGACGAAGGGAGGAACAGCATGTCAATGGTCGATCTCTCTGCTCGAAAGCCACACTGTGCCTCAGGGTACACATGCTCAGCCAGCTGCTGGAGCCTGTTGAAAGCGACTCGAGCGAAAACTTTCCCCACGATGCTGAGCAGGGAGATTCCACGGTAGTTGTTGCAGTTACCGTGGTCACCTTTGTTTTTATAGAGGGTGATGATATTGGCATCGCGCATGTCCTGAGGTACTGCTCCCTCATCCCAGCACAGGCAAAGCAGTTCATGTAGTGCTGAGAGTATAGCAGGCTTAGCACTCTTAATAATTTCAGGGGTAATGCCGTCCTTCCTAGGGGCTTTTCCGCTGGCTAGAGAATCAATGGCATTACTGAGTTCCGATTCTGTTGGCTGTACGTCCAGCTCATCCATGACTGGCAGAGGCTGGGCTCCATTGAGGGCGGTCTCAGTGACAACATTCTCCCTTGAGTACAGTTCTAGGTAGTGTTCAACCCAGCGGTCCATTTGCTTGTGTTGGTCAGTGATTGTGTCCCCTGATTTAGATTTGAGGGGGGGCGATCTTCTTGATGGTTGGCTCAAAAGCTCTCTTAATGCCATCATACATTCCTCTGATGTTTCCGGTGTCTGAGGCCAGCTGAATATGACTGCATAGGTGTTGCCAGTAGTCATTTGCGCAGCGCCTGGCTGTTCTTTGTGCAGCGCTTCTGGCTGTTATAAGTGCTACGGATGTTAACTCACTGGGGGCTTTCTTGTCGTTCAGCAGTGCAATGCGCTTAGCAGCTATGACAGGTTCCAGCTCTTCAAAGTGAGATTGAAACCAGTCTGCATTCTGCTTCATGCGTTTGCCATCAGTGGTCATAGCTGACTCATAGATGGCATCTCTGATGTGAGCCCACTTGGTCTCAGCATCCCCTGTGGGAGTGTTTTGAAGGGCTTTTTCAAGTGAATTTAGAAATTTTTGTAACAGCTGTGGATAAGAAATTCTGCTCGTGTTGATGCGCGGGTGGCCCTTCTGCTTGGAGTGATGCAGCTTCTTTGGTTTGAGTCTAACCTTGCTGCACACCAGGGAGTGGTCGGTGTCGCAGTCCACACTATGGTAGCTGCGTGTCGTTTGACCGCTGTTTAAAGATTCTCGCCTTGTGACGATGAGGTCCAGCTGGTGCCAACAATGTGATCTTGGGTGCCTCCAAGAAACCTGGTGACAGGGTTTATTGTGAAAGAACGAATTGGTGATGCAGAGGTTATGATAGGTACACAACTCAAGCAGGCTCTGTCCATTCTCATTCATCCTTCCAATGCCATAGCGCCCAAGGCAGGAGGGCCATGAGTCATGGTCAGCCCCAACCCTGGCAATCAAGTCCCCCAGCAGGAACAGATGTTCAGTATTGGGGATGCTACTGATGACATTATGGAGTTCCTCGTAGAACTGGTCTTTAGCTTCAGGTGGGGAGCAGAGTGTTGGAGCATAGATGCTGAGTAGGTGTACTGGACCAGAGGCGGTGAGCAGTCGGATGGACAGTATGCGTACTGAGCCATTTGAAGGTGGCTCTATCATGCTGAGCAAAGCGTTTCTGATGGCGAAGCCCACTCCATGCTGTCTTGGTTCTTCAGGATCCCTACCCTGCCAGTAGAAGGTGTAGTCTTGCTCTCTTAGAGATCCGCTCACAGGGAGGCGTGTCTCCTGAAGTGCTGCAATGTCCACATTGAGTCTACTGAGCTCGTTGTTAATGATGGCGATCTTCCGAGAATCGTTGATTTGTGTAAGGTCTTCCGACAGGCCAGGATGCTTGGGCAACTCACAACCCCCATACATTCGCCCAGGCATGCGCCATGGAGAGGTCACTCCATAGTCGCCTCACAGCGACCGAAACAACACGGAAGGCAGCAGTTACGGGTTCTAAGTCCAGCTCAATTGGCGCAGAGATTGGGCACCACGGGTTGCCTTTATCGGTGGGAGAGGTCATCGCACCTCACTGGACAGTCAATAAGGTTCTGTCCCGCCACAGTCCACCTGCTTCAATGGGTGCTTGGAGCTCAGGGTCATTGCCCGAAAAGCGGACTGCAACACCGCACCAAACAGCACGATTAAAAAAAGGAAAGAAGGTATCAGCCCTTCGTTTTGCAAGCTGGAACGTCAGAACTATGTGTCCTGACCTGTCGGAAGACCTTACACAAATCAACGATTCTCAGGGCTTGTACATAATAATATGATATGATCATAATATGAACTGCAGTTTGAACAGGCATGTTCATATACACAGAAACCACTGAAGGTGAAAAGATAAAGTAAATTTTGCTAAATGCATGGGCTACAGAAACAATGTTAGTAATTTCTTCCTGCTTTGTTACTGAGTTGCAATTAGGGACAGCAAGGCAATCAGAAGCCCTGAGTAGATCCAGTAAACGGACATCTATGCAATGGTATTAGCTGATCACTTAACATCAAATCTCATTCTCCTCATCACATTTAATTGAGCCTTAAGGGTGATAAAGACCATTTTTTGTAACTCACGCAATGAATAGCCAATGATGATATATTATTTTGCTTAGTGAGAGGAGAGAGCAGCATGAGGAAAGCAGAGAATTTGTGACTCTGCTATAATAAGAGTGATAATGCAAGTGATGCACAGTAAACTCCGACCTCAGCGCTCACCTTCTCACCTACTCCACTCACCTATTCATCGTCATGACTGAGGTGGGAGAAGGAGAAGTTGATGCTGAGTTCAAACAAAATGAAAATATCATTCGACTGCTCAGATATTATATTTGGGCGGCACAGTGGCACAGTGGTTAGCATTGCAGCCTCACAGCTGCAGGGACCCGGGTTCGATTCTGGGTACTGCCTGTGTGGAGTTTGCAAGTTCGCCCTGTGTCTGCGTGGGTTTTCTCCGGGTGCTCCGGTTTCCTCCCACAAGCCAAAAGACTTGTAGGTCGGTAGGTAAATTGGCCATTATAAATTGTCACTAGTATAGGTAGGTGGTAGGGAAATATAGGGACAGGTGGGGATGTTTGGTAGGAATATGGGATTAGTGTAGGATTAGTATAAATGGGTGGTTGATGGTCGGCACAGACTCGGTGGGCCGAAGGGCCTGTTTCAGTGCTGTATCTCTAATCTAATCTAATCTAAAGACTTTGCTGCAGCCAAAATATAATAAGTTTGTTTCTGAGTTTTCATACAGCTCATAGGCTGAGATAGCATCTGTGTGTTAGGAAATTATAACCTGCGTTATCTATCATTTGGTCAACAATTTTTAGGTTACCTTTGGTAAACATGTGTGTATGTGTATGGTAGCGATACCATAGAGTGACACAGTGGCGCAGTGGTTAGCACTGCAGCCTCACAACTCCAGCAATCTGGGTTCAATTCTGGGTACTGCCTGTGTGGAGTTTGCAAGCTCTCCCTGTAAACTGTGTGGGTTTTGGTTGGGTGCTCTGGTTTTATCCCACAACCAAAGACTTGCAGGTTAATAGGTAAATTGGCCATTATAAATTGGTAGGGGGATGTGGTCGGAATATGGGATTAGTGTAGAATTAGTATAAATGGCACAGACTTGGTGGGTTGAAGGGCCTGTTTCAGTGCTGTATCTCTAAATAAATAAATAATTAAGCAGATTGTATTGCGAATCAGTGTCTAATACCCCAAACTGATCCTTTACATAGGGCCCCCACAAAGCAAATATGCTGACTTAAGGATGTTAAACCAGTACCGAACTATACATTTTAAAGTGCCAGTATGTATACAACATGGTTTATTCCACTTCTTTCTTCCTATCCTCATCCTAATACCCAAGGAATAAAAAGGAACATAAGTTTGAGAAATAAATTGTGAATTCAATCTTTTCTTTTCTTTTGGGCCTCCTTATCTCGAGAGACAATGGATACGCGCCTGGATTGTGAATTAGGCTTCAGATATATACACATAGAAGTATAGCTTATGAATATGACTTCCAATTGTGCATTATTTGAGGAAGATTTATTTTTAAAGAAAATGGGTATTAAAGACATAGAGTCATAGAGTCATTTACAGCACAGAAGGAGGCCATTCGGCCCCTCGAGTCCATGCCAGTTCTCCACGGAAGGTTCTTCCTCACATTCCCCCTCCATCTCTTGCCCAAAACCTTCAATCTGTGTGCCCTAGTCCTTGTACCATTTGATAATGGGAACAGCTTTTCCTTGTCTAACTATATTTAACTATAGGTTATACATATTGGTTTATTATTCTCTGAAATACAATATGGTGCCCATATTATATAGTAAATATTAATATTTTATACAGTACAATTTATAATGTGTCAGCTGTGGCTCAGTTGGTAACACTCTTGCCTCTGGGTCAGAAGATTGTGGATTCATGTTGCACTCCTGAGATTACATGGTTATTATCACATTGCTGCTTCTGGGAGTTTTTTGTGCACAAAATTGGCTGCTGCATTTCCTAAATTACAATAACGACTATACCGCAAATAAAAGTACTCCATTGGCTGTAAAGTGCATGGTAAAGTCTTGAGATTATGAAAGGTTCCACATAAATGCAAGTACTTTTGTAGTTTCCCATTTCTGGGAACATATTGGTGAATTTATTCCGTACAGTCTCGCATAATTATGCGGCAGCAGGAATGGTGTGCGGGAGGCAGAACTTAGTCAAAGGATCTTATTATCATTTTTTGATGCGCTTCCTGCCCAGCAGCCGGCCAAACTGACAACCTATCCGGGAATTGGGAGGAAAATCTAATGGCATGAGACCTCAGCCAGGGGCCATTGAAGATGATTCCTTGCAATCAGTTGAATTGGAAGGCAAACAAATGGGACTGGAAGGGTGGAGGTCATGACTGTGGCAATGGGAGGAGAGAAGTTGTGATCACGCAGGGTAGTGAGAGAGACTGCAATAAGCAAAAGGAAAAACAAAAAATTCATTGAGGTGCCGGGGGCAACACCCTACTCCTTGTAGCCTACAAGGAGTGCCGGAAAAATCACTTACCTGGTGGAGCGGGAAACTCCCACCTCCCACCTCGCCGTGTTTCCTAAGGGTTGATGAGGAAAATGAAATTGATATGGTGTATATGGGCTTCCAAAAGGCATTTGGTAAAGTGTCACACAATAGGCTTGTCAGCAAAGTTGAGGCCCATAGAATAAAAGAGACAGTGGCAGCATGGATGTGAAGTTGGCTGAGTGACAGGAAACAGAAAGTAGTGCTAAACAGTTGTTTTTAAGACTGGAGGAAGGTATACTTTGGGGTTACCCAGGGATCAGTTGATATCTTGATAGATATTAATAACTTAGACTTGGGTGCACAGGAGACAATTTTAAAATTTGCGGATGACACAAAACTTGAAAGTGCTGTGAACAATGAGGAAGATAGTGATAGACTTCAGGAAGATATATGCTGGAGAAATGGGCAGACACATGGTAGATGAAATTTAATACAGAGAAATGTAAAGTAATACATTTTGGTCAGAAGAATGAGGTGAGGCAATATAAAATAAAGGGTACAAATAAAGGGCGGCACAGTGGTGCAGTGGTTAGCACCGCAGCCTCACAGCTCCAGCGACCCGGGTCCAATTCTGGGTACTGCCTGTGCGGAGTTTGCAAGTTCTCCCTGTGACTGTGTGGGTTTTCGCTGGGTGCTCTGGTTTCCTCCCACAGCCAAAGACTTGCAGGTTGATAGGTAAATTGGCCATTATAAATAGCCCCTAGTGTAGGTAGGTGGTAGGGGAATTGAGGGAAGATGGGGTAGGAATATGGGATTAATGTACGATTAGTATAAATGGGTGGTTGATGGTCGGCACAGACTCGAAGGGCCTGTTTCAGTGCTGTATCTCTAAATAAATAAATTCTAAAGGGGGTGCAGAAACATAGAGATCTGGGAATAAAGGTACACAAATCATTGAATGTGGCAGGGCATGTTGAGAAAGTGATTAAAATGTTAGTGGGATCAAGACAATTTCGGGATAAGGCATGGTGATCAATAAACAATTGACTTTCTGTTTTCAAAAACCTACAAGAAAACCTGTCGTTATCTGTTTATTTGAAAAATACAATACAAAGGAGCTAAGCTCTTAATACAAATACACTTTCTGCGGTCAGGTGGGAAGTTGAACAGAGGGAACCACCCATGTCACACCAAGTGGCCTCAACAGAGGCCAATAGTCTCAGCTCCAGGATATCTCTGCAGGAATCCCTCAAGGTAGTGTCTTAGACCTATGCTCGGCTGCTTCATCAATGACCTTCCCTCCATCATAAGGCTAGAAGTGGGGATGTTCACTGATGATTGCACAGTGTTCAGTACCATTCACAACTCCTCAGATAATGAAGCAGTCTATGTCCACATGCAGCAAGAACTGGACAATATTCAGCACTGTGCTGATAAGTAGCAAGAAACATTCACGCCACACAAGTGCCAGGCAATGACTATCTCCAACAATAGAGAATCTAACCACCACCCCTTCATGTTCAAAGGCATTACCATTGCACAATCCCCCACCATCAACATCCTGGGGATTACCACTAACCAGAAACTTAACTCAACCAGCCATATAAATACTGTGGCTACAAGAGCAGGTCAGAGGCTAGGAATTCTGCAATAGCCCACCTCCTGACTCTCCAATGCCTGTCCATCATCTACAAGGCACAAGTCAGGAGTGTGATGGAATACTCTCCACTTGTCTGGATGCATGCAGCTCCAACAACACTCAAGAAGCTTGACACCATCCAGGACAAAACAGCCCTCTTGATTGGCACCCCATCCACCACCTTCAACATTCACTCCCTACACCACTGGTGCTCAGTAGCAGCAGTTAAAGGCCTGTTCGGGTCTGTAAATGAGACCCGACCTGAGCCTGACAGAACCCCATTCGACCCCGAGCCCAACCCGACCCAAGTCCTTCTATTTTTTCCCACGCCCAACCCGACTATAAGTTAACTTACCTTCCATTTTTGACTTTGTTCCTTACCTGCACAAGCTTAAAATAACTGTAACAAAACCACCTTTAAAGTCCAAAAAGTAAATTAACATTGGAGTCACTTACCTAAGGTGGTGATGGAACGTGTCCGATCTGGCCCAACCTGACCCGAGCCCGAATGCCTGACCTGGAAGTGTGACCTGACCCGACCCAAACCCGACACATGTCGTCCGGTCCTGTCGGGTTCGGGTCGGGTAGCAGGCCTTCAGCAGCAGTGTGTACCATCCACAGGATGCACTGCAGCAACTCACCAAGATTCATTCGACAGCTCCTTCCAAACCCGTGACCTCTGCCACCTAAAAGGAAACGGGCAGCTGGAGCATGGGAACACCACCAACTGCAAGCTTCTGTCCCAGTCACAGGCAATCCTGACTTGGAAACATATCGCCATTCCTTCACAGTGACTGGGTCAAAATCCTAGAACTCCCTCCCTAACAGCACTATGGGTGTACTTACACCAAATGGACTGCAGCGGTTCAAGAAGGCAGCTCACCAACATCTTCTCGAGGGAATTAGGATGGGCAATAAATGTTGACCTTGCCAACAATGCCCACATTTCATGAACAAATAAAAAAAACTCTTGTACTCTTAAATACCTATGTATAAAAAACAAATTTCTATTGGCCTTTTTGGTCCTCAGCTCAGTATTAAATGATCAACCCCTTATCCTGAGTCTGTGCCCTGGAATTTTAGGTTCCCCAGCCACAGGAAACAACTTCCCAGCATCTACCCTGACAAGCCCCTTAGAATGTTTGCTAACGATACAAAGCTGGGTATAAATGTAAGCTGTGAGGAGGACATAAAGAGGCTGCAAAGAGATATAGACAGGGTAAGTGAGTGGGCAACAAGATGGCAAATAGAGTATAATGTGGGGAAGTGTAAGGTTATTAACTTTGGTAATAAGAATAGCAATACAGAATTTTTTTTTAAAGAAGCTTTTAAAAGTTGATGTTTAGAGACACTCGTGTGTGGATGAGGGAAGGATAGAAAACCAAATCAGTCTGGATAATTGGTTTCAACGTGATCTCCTAAATTGTAGTTCCAGTGTACAGGCTGTTGAGAGTAGTGAGGTAGGGGATAAGGTTACAGGGACGCAAGAGGGCACTGGCAAGCAAGAACTTGGTTTAAAGTGTGTCTACTTCAACGCCAGGAGCATCCGGAATAAGGTGGGTGAGCTTGCAGCATGGGTTGGTACCTGGGATCCTGATGTTGTGGCCATTTCAGAGACATGGGTAGAGCAGGGGCAGGAATGGATGTTGCAGGTTCCGGGATTTAGATGTTTCAGTAAGAACAGAGAAGAGGGTAAAAGAGGGGGGGGTGTGGCATTGTTAATCAAGGAAAGTATTACAGCGGCAGAAAGGACGTTTGAGGACTCGTCTACTGAGGTAGTATGGGCCGAGGTTAGAAACAGGAGAGGAGAGGTCACCCTGTTGGGAGTTTTCTATAGACCTCCGAATAGTTCCAGAGATGTAGAGGAAAGGATAGCGAAGATGATTCTCGACAGGAGCGAGAGTAACAGGGTAGTGGTTATGGGGGACTTTAACTTTCCAAATATTGACTGGAAATACTATAGTTCGAGTACTTTAGATGGGTCTGTTTTTGTCCAGTGTGTGCAGGAGGGTTTTCTGACACAGTATGTGGACAGGCCAACCAGGGGCGATGCCACATTGGATTTGGTACTGGGTAATGAACCCGGCCAGGTGTTCGATTTAGATGTAGGTGAGCACTTTGGCGATAGTGATCACAATTCGGTTAGGTTTACCTTAGCGATGGGCAGGGACAGGTATATACCGCAGGGCAAGAATTATAGCTGGGGGAAAGGAAATTATGACGCAATTAGGCAAGATTTAGGATGTGTAGGATGGGGAAGGAAACTGCAGGGGATGGGCACAAACGAAATGTGGAGCTTATTCAAGGAGCAGCTACTGCGTGTCCTTGATAAGTATGTACCTGTCAGGCAGGGAGGAAGTTGTCGAGCGAGGGAGCCGTGGTTTACTCAAGAAGTTGAAGCGCTTGTCAAGAGGAAGAGGGCGGCTTATGTTAGGATGAGACGTGAAGGCTCAGTTAGGGCGCTTGAGAGTTACAAGCTAGCCAGGAAGGATCTAAAGGGAGGGCTAAGAAGAGCAAGAAGAGGACACGAGAAGTCATTGGCGGATAGGATCAAAGAAAACCCTAAGGCTTTCTATAGGTATATCAGGAATAAAAGAATGATAAGAGTTAGAACAGGGCCAATCAAGGATAGTAGTGGGAAGTTGTGTGCGGAATCAGAGGAGATAGGGGAAGCATTAAATGAATATTTTTCGTCAGTATTTACAGTAGAGACAGAAAATGTTGCCGAGGAGATTACTGAGATACAGCCTACTAGGCTAGATGGGATTGAGATTCACAAGGAGGAGGTGTTAGCAATTTTGGAAAGAGTGAAAATAGATAAGTCCCCTGGGCCAGATGGGATTTATCCTAGGATTCTCTGGGAAGCCAGGGAGGAGATTGCAGAGCCGTTGTTGTTGATCTTTATGTCGTCATTGTCGACAGGAGTAGTGCCGGAGGACTGGAGGATAGCAAATGTTGTCCCCTTGTTCAAGAAGGGGAGTAGAGACAGCCCTGGTAATTATAGACCTGTGAGCCTTACTTCGGTTGTGGGTAAAATGTTGGAAAGGGTTATAAGAGATAGGATTTATAATCATCTTGAAAAGAATAAGTTCATTTGCGATAGTCAGCACGGTTTTGTGAAAGGTAGGTCGTGCCTCACAAACCTTATTGAGTTTTTCGAGAAGGTGACCAAACAGGTGGATGAGGGTAAAGCCGTGGATGTGGTGTATATGGATTTCAGTAAAGCATTTGATAAGGTTCCCCACGGTAGGCTATTGCAGAAAATACGGAAGTATGGGGTTGAAGGTGATTTAGAGCTTTGGATCAGAAATTGGCTAGCTGAAAGAAGACAGAGGGTGATGGTTGATGGCAAATGTTCATCCTGGAGTTTAGTTACTCGTGGTGTACCGCAAGGTTCTGTTTTGGGGCCACTGCTGTTTGTCATTTTTATAAATGACCTGGATGAAGGTGTAGAAGGGTGGGTTAGTAAATTTGCGGATGACACGAAGGTCGGTGGAGTTGTGGATAGTGTCGAAGGGGTTGTAGGGTACAGAGGGACATAGATAGGCTGCAGAGCTGGGCTGAGAGATGGCAAATGGAGTTTAATGCGGAGAAGTGTGAGGTGATTCACTTTGGAAGGAGTAACAGCAATGCAGAGTACTGGGCTAATGGGAAGATTCTTGGTAGTGTAGATGAGCAGAGAGATCTTGGTGTCCAGGTACATAAATCCCTGAAAGTTGCTACCCAGGTTAATAGGGCTGTTAAGAAGGCATATGGTGTGTTAGCTTTTATTAGTAGGGGGATCGAGTTTCGGAGCCACGAGGTCATGATGCAGCTGTACAAAACTCTGGCGAGGCCGCACCTTGAGTATTGCGTGCAGTTCTGGTCACCGCATTATAGGAAGGATGTGGAAGCTTTGGAAAGGGTGCAGAGGAGATTTACTAGGATGTTGCCTGGTATGGAAGGAAGGTCTTACGAGGAAAGGCTGAGGGACTTGAGGTTGTTTTCGTTAGAGAGAAGGAGGAGGAGAGGTGACTTAATAGAGACATACAAGATAATCAGAGGGTTAGATAGGGTGGATAGTGAGAGTCTTTTTCCTCGGATGATGATGGCAAACACGAGGGGACATAGCTTTAAGCTGAGGGGTGAAAAATATAGGACAGATGTCAGAGGTAGTTTCTTTACGCAGAGAGTAGTAGGGGCGTGGAACGCCCTGCCTGCAACAGTAGTAGACTCGCCAACTTTCAGGGCATTTAAGTGGTCATTGGATAGACATATGGATGAAAATGGAATAGTGTAGGTCAGATGATCGGCGCAACATCGAGGGCCGAAGGGCCTGTACTGCGCTGTAATGTTCTAATTCTAATTCTAATTTTTCTAAACTTCAGAGAGTATAGGCCCGGTTTACTCAGCCTTACATCGCAGAACAACCCTTTTGTCCCTGGAACAAATCTGGTGAATGCTTTCCCTGCCCCCTCCAAACCAAGTATATCCTTCCTTAGATATGGATGCTAAAACTACACACAGTACTCCAGGCGTGGTCTCACTAAAGCCTTATACAAGTGAAGCAAGACTTCATTGTTCTTGTTTCCTTGTAATAAAAGCCAACATGCCATTTGCCTTCCTAATTGCCTGCTGTCCCTGCATGCTAACTTCCTGTGTTCTTTGCATGAGTACACACGAGTGTCTCTGAACATCAACTTTTAAACGTTTCTTTAAAAAACATTTCTGCATTGCTATTCTTATTACCAAAGTTAATAACCTTACACTTCCCCACATTATACTCCATTTGCCATCTTGTTGCCCACTCACATACTATGTCTATATCTCTTTGAGGCCTTTTTGTGTCCTCCTCACAGCTTACATTCCTACCCAATTAGCAAACACATTACTCTCGGTCTCTCGCCCAAGTCATTAATATAGATTGTAAATAGCTGAGGCTGATATTTGCCGCACTTTGATAGTTACGGCCTGCCAACTTGAAAATGCCCCATTTATTCCTACTCTCTGCTTCCTGTCCATTAACTAATCCTCCATGCGTGCTAATATATTAGACCCAAATCCATGAGCCCTTATCTTGCGTATTAACCTTTTGTGTGGCATGTTATCGAATGCCTTTAGGTATCCAAGTATACCACATCTACTGGCTCCCCTTTATCTACCCTATTAGTTTCATTCTCAAAAAACTCAAATAAATTTGTCAAACATGATTTCCCTTTTGTAAAATCATGTTGACTTTGTCTGATCATACTATGATTTTCTAAGTGCATTTTTAAGACCTCCTGAATAACTTCCAGATTTTTCCCAATGACTGATGTCTGGCTAACTGGTCTGTAGTTCCCCATTTTCTCTCTTCCTCCTTTCTTGTAATCTCTTTACTTAACCAAAAGAAATGTACTTTTACAACATGCTGTATATTTACTCTGTATCCTCCCCAGTATTTCACTAAAATTATCCAGATTGATTTGGTTTGCTATCCTTCCCTCATCCAGCGCTATGCCCCAATGTGTCTGGCACCATCGGCATCATTGCCAAGAGTAAATCTGGTCTGTAGTGAATAGGAACATAGGGACATAGGAACATAGGAGCAGGAGTAGGTCATTCAGCCCATCAAGTTGCTCCGCCATTCAATACGATCATGACTGATCAAGCACTTCAATGCCTTTTCCCCACACTATCCCCATATCCCTTTATGTATTGGTATTTAGAAATCTGTTAATCTCTGCTTTAAACATAGTCAATGACTGAGCTTCCATAGCCCTCTGGGGTAGAGAATCCCAAAGATTCACAACCCTCTGGGTAAAGAAATTTCTCCTCATCCTGGTCCTAACCATGGGTCATAGTCTAAGGATACCGGGTAAACCTTTCAGGACTGAGATGAGGGGAAAGTACTTCACCCAGAGAGTGGTGAGCCTGTGGAATTTGTTACCACAGAAAGCAGCTGACGCCAAAACATTGTATGTTTTCAAGAAGGAGTTAGATATAGCTCTTGGGGTGAAAGGGATCAAAGGATATGGGGGGAAAGCGGGAACAGGTTACTGAGTTGGATGATCAGTCATGATCATAATGAATGGCGGAGCAGGCTCGAAGGGCCGAATGGCCTACTCATGCTCCTATTTTCTATGTAATTGGCTTCCCCTTATTTTGAAATTGTGTCCCCTGGTTCTGGACTCCCCAACCAGGGAAATATTTTAGCTGCATCTACCCTGTCTATCCCTTTAAGTATTTTGCAGGTTTCAATGAGATCACCTTTTATTCTTCCAAACTCTAGAGAATACAAGCCATTTCTTCAATCTCTCTTCATAGGAATAAATGAGATGTGCTGTTACCATTTTCTTAAAATTAACCTGGTGAATGATTGAATAACTATAACTTAACAAGGGAACAGATATGGTAGATAAACTATTTAGGCTGGCTAGGAAGTTTAGGACTATGGGACATGGTCTAAAAATTAGAACCAGACCTTTCAGGAGTGAAATTGGGAATCACTTCTATGCATAAAGCTTGGTGGAAGTTTGGAACTCTCTTCCAAAAATGACAAATGATGCTAGATCAATTGCTAATTTTAAATCTGAGATTAATAGATTATTGTTATCCAAAGGGATATGGGGCAAGGGTGGGTATAGGTCGCAGATCAGCCATGATTTCATTGCATGGCAGCACATGCTAGAGGCTGAAATGGCCTCCCCCTGTACCTACGTTCCTAAATTATCAAATGTTGCAGTTGTACACTTGAGGAGGCTGCCTCACACCACTTGGCTGACACCACATGGAGTTAATATGTGCTGTGAAAGAAATCCCTCTTAAGCACTTTATAAAGTTAAGGAGTTATTTTAAATGTTTAGTGAGTCCAGGTGCTTCCCCCTATGCTCACAGCTTCCCCGAATCCTGAGCGGACAATTCGTTCAAAGTGTCGTGTCTGCCCAAAATCAGGGTCCGAACTGACTCCAGAGTTAAATTGTGTGAGAGACACCCTGGAGAAGTTAGCCTCATACTACCAGGTCTCATACTACTTAGGTTGAGGCCACGCCGACACTTCCTAAACCTACTAGAGTTCATGAAAGCGTTGGAGACAACAAAGACGCTGCCAAATTTGTAAGCAATTAGGGATGGGCAATAAATGCTGGCCTGGCCAGCGATGCCCACATCCCATGAATGAATAAAAAAAAGCATTTGAAATGTAATTGTTGTCTGGAGCTCTGTGCTTGTGTATCAGAGTTGGGTGGTTTCCTGAGCAGTAGAATGGAAATTTCAGCCAGGAGTGTAATAGAGCAGCAATGGGTTTCCGGCTCCAGCATTAGCGAGAGATTCTGGAAGCTGGGATCCATTCTGCTGCTACAGTGTAAAGACAACCAAAAATGACACAGCGAGCGCTTTACCTTTAGCAAAATGAATCATCCTGACTACAGCGGGCAGACTCCTGTTCAGCCCCAGGATCCGATCCAGATGGAAAGCAAATACTTCACTGACATCCACAGGTCTCTTGAGGACCCCGCACCGTTGTCGGCAGCCTGGCACTTTTGTCAAGTCCATGGGCATGGGGTTCCCTTCACCCGGGATTAGGGAGTGATGATCGCTGCCAACACCTTCAAATAAAACCAGAGACGGGTGTCCGGGCTGGGGGACCCTCTGGATACGAACGATGCTGGAATCGGCCAGGAAACGCATGGCAGCGATGTCCTGCTTTGTGAACCAGAGCGGCGCGCTTTCGCTGTAAATCCTGATGTTACTCGCAGCCACGTTAGATTTCCCCTCACCTGCACTTTGGAAAGTTGTCAAGTTGACGTTCAGCTTTCCCCTGGTGAAGTTTAATGTCGCTGTGCTGTCAGTCGCCCTCAGTCTTTGATCAGCCTGTAAACTTAGCATCAGCATGTTGCGCTGACTGGTCAGGAGGTCAGCATCGTTCTCCTGCACAGCTTGGTTGCGTTTCGCCGAGCGTTTCTTCCTGATTTTTGGCCTCACAGTTCCCCTGATGTTGGCCGGTCTTCTCCTTTTTGATCTGAAGGTCATGTACACCACGTTGGGATTGTAGGTGGAGTTATCTTGCTGTCTTTCCCCCTCTGGGAAAGTGCTGGGGAGCAGCCTGACAGGCGCACCGTCCCTCTTGTACCCAGATTCAAAAACCCGGTCCTGGGATAAGACATCGCCCTGCATCACAACAAAGGAGGCATAAATCAAACACGCTGAGGCGATCAGCAAGTTTCTCTTGGTTCTGGGACGTCTCCCACTCGCCATCCAGACACAAAGGGCAACCAAAAAGGAACGAACTTTGCCAAGTCTTAGACAAGTCATCCTTGCGGTGATCCAACATGATGAACTGAAATGAAGGTGGTAGGCGAGGTTTCCGAAGCCCGGAGAGGCAGCATCCTCCTAAATGGTCTCTGATCCACCCTGCACCCTGCGAACTGACGGACTGGAACAGACAGATTTGGAAATGAGAACACACACCGGGCCGCGTCTCTCTCTAACTGGTATCAGCGAGTTGAAGGGAATGAATGGAAACAACTACGCAAACTGCTCTCGCACAGGACTTTGTGTGTGAGAGAGAGAGAGACATACACTGGAGGCAGGCAGCAACTGCACAGCGCTGATTCAAGAGAGATTGTATTAACATTGGAGGGCGGGAGGACTGGGTAAAACTGTCAGTTTTCCCTTCTAGATAACAAACTTTTATTCTGTGTGAAACATGTAGTAGAGAATTGTGCATTTTTCTAATTCTACTCAAATTATCCAAATTTAGCCCTGAGTGTTCCCTCATATAATAAAAAGATACGTGATCATCTGTGAGATGCATTGCTTCACTGTGTTGTTGCTTTTCTGGAAGCAGCTGACCCACATCTATGTTACAGATCATTTCATCACAGATTGTGAATCTTAGGCAACACCAATGACCCTGATAGATTTCCTCCCTCATTGCGAAAACTTCATTTGTTAGATATCTGAAAACACGAAACGAGTCCACCACTAAACTGGTGTGAGTTTTATTCACTGTGGGCAAATGAAAAATTGTGCAAGATTAATTAACATTTTTAACAGCCATGAACTGAAGCTGCACAGCTCAGAGGGGATACAGTGGATATTGACAATTGATGAGACTGTAATATTATTTATTTTAGGAGGAGGCCATCGGAATAGCGGCTGTTATTCAGGGCAAGCGGAAGTAAAATCATTGCAATACCCGAGGTCTCCCACCTCCAGTGACAGGCAATTTCCAACTGTTCAGCAAACTAGCTCGTGATGGAACATCAGCGGAGAGCAATGTACAGTCAGCGGGAAATGACAGTAAGTGCATTGACATCACATCATGGGCTGTTGACTCTACAGGTTATAATTAGGCAATATCACCCAGACCACTTAACATCACTGATCACAGAATCACAGAATTGTTACAGCACCGCAGGAGGCCATTCAGCCCATCATGTCTGCACCGGCTCTCTGAAAGAGCAATTCCCTCAGGTCCATTCCCCGGCCTTCTCCCCTTAACCCTGCACATTCTTCCTTTTCATATAACTGTCTAATTCCCTTTTGAATGCTTCAATTGAACCTGTCTTCACCACATTCTCAGGCAGCACATTCCAGACCTCATCCAGACGTTAACCACTCGCTGCGTGAAAAAGTTATTCCTCATGTCACATTTGCTTCTCTTACCAAATAATTTAAATCTGTGCCCTCTCGTTCCTGATCCTTTCAAGAATGGAAACAGTTTCTGTCTATCTATTCTGTCCAGAACCCTTATGATTTTGAATACCTCTATCAAATCACCTCTCAGCTTTCTCCAAGGAAAACAGTCCTAACTTCTCCAATCTATCTTCATAACTGAAATTCCTCATCCCTGGAAACATTCTCGTGAATCTCTTTTGTACTTTCTCCAATGCCCTCACATCTTTCCTCAAGTGCGGCGCCCAGAATTGGATGCAATATTCCAGCTGAGACTGAACTAGTGTCTTATACAAGTTCAACATAACTTCCTTGCTCTTGTACTCTATGCCTCTATCAATAAAGCCCAGGATACTGTATACTTTATTAACTGCTCTCTCAACCTGACCTGCCACCTTTAATGACTTATACACATATACACCTAGGTCCCTCTGCTCCGACACCCCCTTTAGAATTGTGCCCTTTATTCTATATTGTCTCTCCATGTTCTTCCTACCAAAATGAATCACCTCACATTTCTATGCATTGAACTTCATCTGCCACCTGTCTGTCCATTCCACCAACTTGTCTATGTCATTTTGAAGTTCTACACTATCCTCTTCACAGTTCACAATGCTTCCAAGTTTTGTATCATCTGCAAACATTGAAATTGTGCCCTGTACACCAAGGTCTAGGTCAATAATATATATCAGGAAAAGCAAGGGTCCCAACACTGATCCCTGGGGAATTCCACTACAAACCTTCCTCCAGCCCGAAAAACATCCATTAACCACTACCCTCTGTTTCCTGTCACTCAGCCAATTTTGTATCCATGCTGCTACCGTCCCTTTTATTCAATGAGCTACAAGTTTGCTCACAAGTCTGTTGTGTGGCACTGTATCAAATGCCTTTTGAAGGTCCATGTACACAAAAACTCCAGCAAGTTAGTTAGACATGATTTTCCCTTACAAAATCCACGCTGGCTTTCCTTAATTAATTTGCATTTGTCCATATGATCCTTTGATAATGCAGGGGAGAGGGGGATCTTTACTGGAAAATCATAAATAATGCAATGGATCACATAATCTGCAACAACTGAAATGAACATATGAATTAGGAGCAGGAGTAGGCCTCTCGCCCCTCGTGCCTGCTCCACCATTCAATAAGATCATGGCTGATCTGATTGTAACCTCAACTTCACATTCCTGCCTACCTCCGATAACCTTTCATCCACTTGCTTATCAAGAATCTATCTACCTCTGCCTTAAAAATATTCAAAGACTCTACTTCTACTGCTTTTTGAGGAAGAGAGTTCCAAAGACTCCCAACCCTCTGAGAAGAAAAAAAATTCTCCTCATCTCCATCTTAAATGGGCGACCCCTTATTTTTAAACAGTGACCTCTAGTTCTAGATTCTCCCACAAGAGGAAACATCCTTTCCACATCCACTCTGTAAAGACCCCTCGGGATCTTATATGTTTCAATCAAGTCGCTTCTTACTCTTCTAAACTCTAATGGACACAACCCTATCCTATCCAATCTTTTCTCATTCCAGATAATGCAACTGAAATAAAGAATCTTTTAAGAGTAATAATATTCGATCTATTCATTGCACAGATCTTAATGTACACTGTGCTGTAATATATATTTCCAAAAAGAACATTTGCCTACCCCTATCCATTTCAGAGATGCTTGTATTAATGGTCGTTCAAAAACAAATTGTTTGAACTTGAGAATCGAACCACAAGAAGTTTACAGCACAGGAGGGCATCGTTAGACCAGAGAGAAAAATAAATTAGCAAAAAAAATTAAATATCTGGAATCATCAGAAATAAACTTTATAGTGAGATTGGTTTGTATTTATATAGCCCTTATCAAGTCTCTCAAAAAATAAATTAAGTTTCCAGTACCCCACCTTTCTATCTTTCCAAAAGTAGTTTATAATTCCATAGGCCACCCATATCTCAGTGCAGATGTGTTACATTCTGATAAATTAACTTCTGTTTAATGTTTAAGTTTTATGTTTAGGGTATGTTACTTAGCGCACAACATATATCTCTGGTTTGAATTCAATAGTATTTAAGCACTACCATTCCTACTGGAGAAGTATTTTTAAAGTAAGCCTATTCTATCTTTGGCCTCCTTATCTTGAGAGACAATGGATACGCGCCTGGAGGTGGTCAGTGGTTTGTGAAGCAGCGCCTGGAGTGGCTATAAAGGCCAATTCTAGAGTGACAGGCTCTTCCACAGGTGCTGCAGAGAAATTTGTTTGTCGGGGCTGTTGCACAGTTGGCCTCTGTCTTTTTTCCTGCCAACTACTAAGTCTCTTCGACTCGCCACATTTTAGCCCCGTCTTTATGGCTGCCCGCCAGCTCTGGCGGACGCTGGCAACTGACTCCCACGACTTGTGATCAATGTCACAGGATTTCATGTCGCGTTTGCAGACGTCTTTAAAGCGGCGACATGGACGGCCGGTGGGTCTGATACCAGTGGCGAGCTCGCTGTACAATGTGTCTTTGGGGATCCTGCCATCTTCCATGCGGCTCACATGGCCAAGCCATCTCAAGCGCCGCTGACTCAGTAGTGTGTACAAGCTGAGGATGTTGGCCGCCTTGAGGACTTCTGTGTTGGAGATACGGTCCTGCCACCTGATGCCAAGTATTCTCCGGAGGCAGCGAAGATGGAATGAATTGAGACGTCGCTCTTGGCTGACATACGTTGTCCAGGCCTCGCTGCCGTAGAGCAAGGTACTGAGGACATAGGCCTGATACACTCGGACTTTTGTGTTCCGTGTCAGTGCGCCATTTTCCCACACTCTCTTGGCCAGTCTGGACATAGCAGTGGAAGCCTTTCCCATGCGCTTGTTGATTTCTGCAGCTAGAGACAGGTTACTGGTGATAGTTGAGCCTAGGTAGGTGAACTCTTGAACCACTTCCAGAGCGTGGTCGCCAATATTGATGGATGGAGCATTTCTGACATCTTACCCCATGATGTTCATTTTCTTGAGTCTGATGGTTAGGCCAAATTCATTGCAGGCAGCCGCAAACCTGTCGATGAGACTCTGCAGGCACTCTTCAGTGTGAGATGTTAAAGCAGCATCGTCAGCAAAGAGGAGTTCCCTGATGAGGACTTTCCATACTTTGGACTTGGCTCTTAGACGGGCAAGGTTGAACAACCTGCCCCTTGATCTTGTGTGGAGGAAAATTCCTTCTTCAGAGGACTTGAACGCATGTGAAAGCAGCAGGGAGAAGAAAATCCCAAAAAGTGTGGGTGCGAGAACACAGCCCTGTTTCACGCCACTCAGGATAGGAAAGGGCTCTGATGAGGAGCCACCATGTTGAATTGTGCCTTTCATATTGTCATGGAATGAGGTCATGATACTTAGTAGCTTTGGTGGGCATCCAATTTTTTCTAGTAGTCTGAAGAGACCACGTCTGCTGATGAGGTCAAAGGCTTTGGTGAGATCAATGAAAGCAATGTAGAGGGGCATCTGTTGTTCACGACATTTCTCCTGTATCTGACGAAGGGAGAACAGCATGTCAACGGTCGATCTCTCTGCACGAAAGCCACACTGTGCCTCAGGGTAGACGCGCTCGGCCAGCTTCTGGAGCCTGTTCAGAGCGACTCGAGCAAAGACTTTCCCCACTATGCTGAGCAGGGAGATTCCACAGTAGTTGTTGCAGTCACCGCGGTCACCTTTGTTTTTATAGAGGGTGATGATATTGGCATCGCGCATGTCCTGGGGTACTGCTCCCTCGTCCCAGCTCAGGCATAGCAGTTCATGTAGTGCTGAGAGTATAGCAGGCTTGGCACTCTTGATTATTTCAGGGGTAATGCTGTCCTTCCCAGGGGCTTTTCCGCTGGCTAGAGAATCAATGGCATCACTGAGTTCCGATTTGGTTGGCTGTATGTCCAGCTCATCCATGACTGGTAGAGGCTGGGCTGCATTAAGGGCAGTCTCAGTGACAGCATTCTCCCTGGAGTACAGTTCTAGGTAGTGCTCAACCCAGCGGTCCATTTGTTTGTGTTGGTCAGTGATTATGTCCCCTGATTTAAATTTGAGGGGGGCAATCTTCTTGACAGTTGGCCCAAGAGCTCTCTTCATGCCATCATACATTCCTCTGATGTTTCCGGTGTCTGAGGCCAGCTGAATATGACTGCATAGGTGTTGCCAGTAGTCATTTGCGCAGCGCCTGGCTGTTCTATGTGCAGTGCTTCTGGCTGCTTTAAGTGCTGCGGATGTTAAATCGCTGGGGGCTTTCTTGTAGTTCAACAGTGCAATGCGCTTAGCGGCTATGACAGGTTCCAGCTCTTCATTATGAGATTGAAACCAGTCTGCATTTCTCTTCGCATTATTCAAATCTGTTTAAAAGTAATAATTCAATTACTAATGTTACAGATTATTTCAATTTTCTCTCACAAACCATCCTGTCTGTCATGTGTCGAATGGGTGAATCTATTTGAAATATTGTCAGGAAAACACTATATGCCAAATGGGATAGATTAATTTCCTTGGTTGGAAACTTACATTAGACTTTTAATGGAAAAAACCCTACAGTAACTTATGAAAAAAAAACTAGCAGCCAAGATGGCCACTGTAATTTACATTTGAAACACCAGGAGATTGGACTTGAGACAAAGTGTCGAACAACAAGCTCAGCCAGAACAATGCTTTGGCTAACTGAGTAGATTAGCCAGATAATCCTCACTAGCGAGCCATTCAAAGTCATCCTGAGGCATTCATAAGTGGAGACGTCCCTCTGGGGGCATGGGGTAAACACTGATGTCCCACCTAAGAGGAGTTTTGGGTTTTAGACTTTGGACCGCATAAAAAAACCCAAAAGGGATTGATAGAATCATGTGACTGCTTGCTCATCTCTGAAGAAACTGGAATTTCTGTCAGACAGACAGGTGACAAACAGTAACTGAGTATACAGCAACAAAGCCCTCTCTACCCAAAAAATGTGAAGAACCAGCCACGACTGGAGGGCCTCCAAGCCTACAGACTGCTACAGCCAGCAACTAGAAGAGAATCAACTATCAGTTCTGCCTTAAGGAAAACTCTGAGAAAAGCAAGCCAACCAAAGTGCACTTTGACCAGCTTCAGCCAAGGACTACTGGATTTACAGATTGTATTTAAATTCCATTTATTCTGGACTTTAATCCAACCACAAAATCTGTTTGTCTCTGTAAGCTATTTGCGTGTGTATGTGTGATTCTCATGTGAATGTATGTGTGAATGTGTAGGGTGGTTTTAGTATTTTTTTTAAATCGAGTTAGAGTGTTAAGTATAAAAACTTATCTTTTCCTTGTTTAAACTCAAAAAAACCTGTCTGATTGGTTCTTTTGCACTCATCAGAGCAACGTGGTAAACAACCATTTTTTTTAAAAAAAAGGAATAAACCTATTGCGGTCAAAGAGGAGAGACGAAAGGACAGCCTGAGACCCCCTCCCCACCTGGCGTTAACAATGTGTTTAAAATACTTTCAAATAACGGAGCGTTAAACATGGTAGAAGAGCAAATCAAATGCTCGTTCACAATTTCACAGGGATTATACTTTTCAGAACAAATTTGTATCCCACAGTCTATTTTATTCCTATACATAACCGAGAGAGATTTAAAAATGACCCCATCGCCATTCATTCAAACATCTAACAGATTTTTTTTTTAATAGGACGATTCTTTTAGATCAATAACTCTTCGTCGCATTCCTGGATAAGAATTCCTGTAATCCAGCCCTCACTGACAGCGCTAATTATGGAAGCTATTTTATCGGTAATCGTAAATGACACAAAAGGTTTATGTGACGATAAGTTAGGGAAGGAGACTCTAAAAAAACAGTGGTAGCATTGTTTTAAAATATGTTGAAATAAACAGAGGAGGTAAATATTGGGAAATAATTATCATATTTTAATTTGATGGACAGAGTGGTCTCTGGAAATCGTTCTGCCGATGACAGCAGAGTTTTTGCTGTTCCCCCTCCCCATCAGCCTCTCATCTTGGGTCCATGCAGTGATCGAGAGCTTTTCTCTTTCTGCCTCTTCCCTGACCGCCGCCTACTTTCCACGGCTTTAGCTGAATGGCCACAGTTTAATTCATTTCCTTTCAATATTTAACTTCGTTGCCAGTTTCTCCTCCTCCTTTCCCAATGCCTTCACCTTGGGTTTGGACCTGCCTTTCTGCTGCGCAGTGGGACTAGATAATTATAAAGAACAGGTTCAGAAAGAGGTGTAAGTGCGATGCCGGTGGTGACAGAGAGTCAAAACATCTGTACCCAGGGCCAGCAACACATGAACGGCTGCATGTATCTCATCTTTAAATAATTACTCACCTGCAGGATTGAAAATGTTATTTCAAGGCTGAGTGAGAATTACTTTGCTGTAAAGGATTGGCTTTATTTGAGATAATATATTCACTAAAATAAAGACCGTTGTTCTGTGGATTAATTTTGGAAATAACTGCGAAAAACGGAAACCTCCCCGGCGGGGAATTGAACCCCGGTCTCCCGCGTGACAGGCGGGGATACTGACCACTATACTACCGAGGACAACTGAAAACAAATGCAACAGGCACTCTATTTCAGCTTTCGTCAGATCATTTTAGTCACTTTTAATCCTTGTCAAAGAATCCTCAGCCAGCGACGCCATTCAATTCAGTTCCGAAGAAGGGTCACTGACCCGAAACGTTAACTCTGCTTCTCTTTCCACAGATGCTGCCAGACCTGCTGAGTGAATCCAGCATTTCTTGTTTTTGTTCCATTCAATTCATAATTATTTTGTTGAATGGCCTATTTCTGTTCTGATTTCTTATGTTCTGAAGTTCAGTACTCCAGATGTGGTCTAACCAAAGCTTAAAGTAACACAGAAACCGAGAAATCTTACAGCAGCAAAGCAGGCTATTCAGCCCATCATGTCTGTCCTTAAGCCAAGAAAGAGCGATCCACTCTAATCCCACCTTGCAGCTCTTGGTGCGTAGTACTGTAGGTTACAGCGCTTTAAGCGCATATCCAAATATAACTGTAGCAATGACTTCCACCCCTTTGTATTGCTAATATTCATCATCAATAGGAAACTCCAGTTTCATTCAGCCCAGTCCAAATTGCTGATTGGCATGTCAGTGAATGGAGTCCTTTCAGAAGCCTCAAAGCCTCATTGTCATAGACTTTTAACCAGCAGTCATTGCACCTTGAGTCTGCAACAGTGTGGAAAGGTACCAGATAGCTATACTCCTGGAGGTTTAATCCCGTGACCTCGGCCTCCCATCATTCTGTGCACTCCCAGCATCCTTATTGTGCAGTGCCTCCCCATGACAATTGGGAAACAAACAGACTCTTCATGACCCAATTGGGTGATTCTTGGCTTTCTCCCACCTCAAATATTTTTTATAATTATTTTTTATAACATTAAAAGAAATGAAGAAAAGAAAAAAAATTATGTCCCCACAATTTTTCTCCTAGGTTGCTGTCAGAAGTGTCAAAGAGATTAGTCATTAATTCCTGATGACTCCAGGAAAATGCTGGAGGATTGGCAACCCTAGTGTGCATCATGTCTCAATGATTCTTTGATAATTTGACTGCATTTGTTGACTTGCAACAGTTGATTTCAACCTCAGACAGTGATCAGGTACAGGAATGGAGTCGGTAGTAAGGGAACAGAGTTTGTGGTGAATATCTCAGAGAATCTAACCATCTCTGCTTGACATTCAATGGCATTATGATCGTTGAATCCCCCACTATCAATATCCTGGGGGTTATCATTGACCAGAAACTGAACTGGGGTAGCCATATAAATACCGTGGCTACAAGAGGCTAGGAATCCTGCGGCGAGTAATTCACCTCCTGACTCCCCAAAGCCTGTTTACCATCTACAAGGCACAAGTCAGGAGTGTGATGGAATACTCTCCACTTGCCTGGATGCATGCAGCTCCAACAACACTCAAGAAGCTCGACAACACCCAGGACAAAACAGCCCACTTGACTGGCACCCCATCCACCACCTTCAACATTCACTCCCTCCACCACAGTGGCAGCAGTGTGTACCATTTACAAGATGCACTGCAGCAACACACCAAGGCTCCTTAGACAGCACCCTCCAAACCCATGACCTCTACCAACAAGAAGGACAAGGGCAGCAGATGCAAGGGAGCATGGCCATCCACAAGTTCCCATCCAAGCCACACACTATCTTGACTTGGAACTATATCGCCATTCCTTCACTGTCACCGGGTCAAAATCCTGGAACTCCCTTCCTAACAGCACTGTGGGTGTACCTACCCCACATGGACTACAGCGGTTCAGGAAGGCAGCTCACCCCCACCTTCTCAAGGGCAATTAGGGATGGACAAAAAATGCTGGCCTAGCCAGAGATGCCCATATCCCATGAACGAAAATGAAAAAAACAATGGCTTTGAACATCCCAATATTTAACTGGAGGAAATTTATGGTCATCAAGTACGACATGTTAGAAAAGCATCAGAATGAATCAGAGGCATGAGAGGGGTCGTGAGATGTGGAGGTGAGGTAGAGCTGGGAAATGGCAGAGGACATATGAAACCTGACACTGTTTTCAGATGATGTCATCAAGGCAAAACATGTTGATGAGAAATATGAAGGGGTTAGAACATAGAACAGTACAGCACAGTACAGGCCCTTCGGCCCACGATGTTGTGCCAAACCTTTAACCTACTCTAAGATCAAACTACCTACATACCCTTCATTCTACTATCATCCATGTACCTATCCAAGAGTCGCTTAAATGTCCCTAATGTATCTGCATCTACTACCACCGCTGGCAGCGCATTCCACGCACCCACCACTCTCTGTGTAAAGAACCTACCTCTGACATCTCCCCGAAACCTTCCTCCAATCACCTTGAAATTATGACCCCTGGTGATAGCCCTTTCTGCCCAGGGAAAAAGTCTCTGGCTATCCACCCTATCGATGCCTCTCATCATCTTGTACCCCTCTATCAAGTCACCTCTCATCCTTCTTCGTTCCAATGAGAAAAGCCCTAGCTCCCTCAACCTTTCTTCGTAAGACATGCCCTCCAGTCCAGGCAGCATCCTGGTAAATCTCCTCTGCACCCTCTCTAAAGCTTCCACATCCTTCCAAAAATGAGGCGACCAGAACTGAACACAATATTCCAAGTGTGGTCTAACCAGGGCTTTATAGAGCTGCAGCATAACCTCGCGGCTCTTAAACTCAATCCCCCTGTTAATGAAAGCCAACACACCATACGCCTTCTTAACAACCCTATCAACTTGAGTGGCAACTTTGAGCGATCTATGGACATGGACCCCAAGATCCCTCTGTTCCTCCACACTACCAAGAATCCTGTCTTTAAGCCTGTATCCTGCATTCAAATTTGACCTTCCAAAATGAATCACTTCACACTTTTCCAGGTTGAACTCCATCTGCCACTTCTCAGCCCAGATCTGCATCCTGTCAATGTCCCGTTGCAACCTACAACAGCCTTCCACACTATCCACAACTCCAGCAACCTTTGTGTCATCGGCAAACTTGCTAACCCAGCCTTCCACTTCCTCATCCAAGTCATTTATAAAAATCACAAAGAGCAGAGGTCCCAGAACAGATCCCTGTGGAACACCACTGGTCACAGAGCTCCAGGCTGAATACTTTCCATCTACTACCACCGTCTGTCTTCTATGGGCCAGCCAATTCTGTATCCAGACAGCCAACTTTCCCTGTATCCCATGCCTCCTTACTTTCTGAATGAGCCTACCATGGGGAACCTTATCAAACGCCTTGCTAAAATCCATATACACCACATCCACTGATCTTCCTTCATCAATGTGTTAATGATAAATCTTTAGAGGACTCCAGAGGTAACTGCGCAGGAATGGTAAGAGAAATCATTGTAGAACACAAGAACGAGGAACAGGAGTAGACCGTATGGCCTGTCGAGCCTGTCTGCCATTCAATAAGATCATGGCTGATCTTAGGCTTCAACTCCACTTTCCTGCCTGCTTGCCTGAGAGACCAAAAATCTGTCTATCCCAGCCTTAATTATATTCAACGATGGAGCATCCACAACACTCTGGGGTAGAGAATTCCAAAGATTCACAACCCTTTGAGTAAAGTACTTTCTCCTTTTCTCAGTCCTAAATGATCGGCCCCTTATCCTGAAACTGTGCCCCTGTGTTTTAGATTCCATGGCTAGCAGAAACAATCTCTCTGCATCTACCCTATCCAGCTTCTTCAGAATCTTGCATGTTTCAATGAGATTGCCTCTCATTCTTCTAAACCCCAGAGAATACAGGCCCAATTTACTCAGTTTCGCATCGTAGAACAACCCCCTCATCTCAGCGACCAATTTAGTAAACCTTCACTTTACTGCCTCCAATGCAAGTATATGCTTTCTTAAACATTGAAACTAAAACTACACACAATACTTCAGATGTGGTCTCACCAAAACTTGTACAATTGTAGCAAAACGTCTTTATTCCTGTCCTCCAACCCCCTTGCATAGAGGCAAACATGCCATTTGCCTTCCTAATTGCATGCTAACTTTGCATTCCTTGTACGAGCACACCCAAGTCTCTTTGAACATCAACACTTGCAAGTTTCAGACCTTTTAAAAAATATTCTGCTTTGCTATTCTTATGATCAAAGTGAATAACTTCACAATTCCCTACATTGTACTCCATCTGCCATCTTGTTGCCCACTCCCTTAACCTATCTATATCTCTTTGCAAGTCTGGCAGCATCTGTGTAGAGAGAAACAAAGTTAACATTTCAGGTCTGTGACCCTCCATCATATGCTGCCAGACTTGCTGAGTATTTCCAGCACTTTCTGCTCTCATTTCAGAGTTTCAGCATCCACAGTATTTTACTCTTATTATATCTCTTTGCAGCCTCTCTGTGTCCTCCCACAGCTTCCCTTTCCACCTACCTTTGTACCATCAGCAAACTTAGATACATTGCTCTCTGTCTCTTCATCTAAGCCATTGGTATAGATTGTAAATAGTTGAGGTGCCAGCACTGATCTTTGTGGCACTCCATTACTCACTGCCTGCCAACTTGAAAATGCCCCATTCATGCCCACCCTTTGCTTCTTGTCCACTAACCAATCCTCTGTCCATGCTAATATATTAACCCTAACTCCGTGAGCCCTTACCTTGCCTATTAGTATTTTGTGTGGCACCTTATCGAATGACTTTTGGAAATCCAGGTATATTATATCTACTGGTTCCCCTTATTGGCGACCACGCTCTGGAAGTGGTTCAAGAGTTCACCTACCTAAGCTCAACTATCACCAGTAACCTGTCTCTAGATGCAAAAGTCAACAAGCACATGGGAAAGGCTTCCACTGCTATGTCCAGACTGGCCAAGAGAGTGTGGGAAAATGGCGCACTGACACGGAACACAAAAGTCCGAGTGTATCAGGCCTGTGTCCTCAGTACCTTGCTCTATGGCAGTGAGGCCTGGACAATGTATGTCAGCCAAGAGCGACGTCTCAATTCATTCCATCTTCGCTGCCTCCGGAGAATACTTGGCATCAGATGGCAGGACCGTATCTCCAACACAGAAGTCCTCGAGTCGGCCAACATCCCCAGCTTGTACACACTACTGAGTCAACGGCGCTTGAGATGGCTTGGCCATGTGAGCCGCATGGAAGAAGGCAGGATCCCCAAAGACACATTGTACAGCGAGCTCGCCACTGGTATCAGACCCACCCATGCCTCCGCTTTAAAGACGTCTGCAAACGCGACATGAAATCCTGTGACATTGATCACAAGTCGTGGGAGTCAGTTGCCAGCGTTCGCCAGAGCTGACGGGCAGCCATAAAGACGGGGCTAAAATGTGGCGAGTCGAAGAGACTTAGTAGTTGGCAGGAAAAAAGACAGAGGCGCAAGGGGAGAGCCAACTGTGCAACAGCCCTGACTAACAAATTTCTCTGCAGCACCTGTGGAAGAGCCTGTCACTCTAGAATTGGCCTTTATAGCCACTCCAGGCACTGCTTCACAAACCACTGACCACCTCTAGGCACGTATCCATTGTCTCTCGAGATAAGGAGGCCAAAGAAGATATTCCCCTCAGCAGGTCTGGCAGCATCTGTGGAAAGAGAAGCAGCATTAACGTTTCGGGTCAGTGACCCTTCTTCGGAACTGACCCGAAACGTTAACTCTGCTTCTCTTTCCACAGATGCTGCCAGACCTGCTGAGTGATTCCAGCATTTCTTGTTTTTGTTTCAGATTTCCAGCATCCGCAGTATTTTGCTTTTAAGATATTCCCCTTATCTACCCTATTAGTTAGATCCTCAAAAAAACTCTTTCGTAAAGCCATGAAGATTCTCTGGCTGTGACTGGAAATGAATGGAACGTAGTGAGGGCAGTCCCACCCAACTGGACAATGGAGGAGAACCATTGGATGAGGTTGATGTGGTCAACTGTGTCACAAAACTGTTGAGGTAGAAAGCTGATTGGAGGAGTTCAAACATGGAGTTGTGGGAAAGAAGGGCACAGATTTAGAGGGTGACAGCACTTTCAAGGTCTATGAAGAGGAAAGGGAAGTTGGAAATGGGATTGTAGTTTGTAAGGACAGGGAGGTTCAAGGGTTTTTTTTGAGGAGAGGAATGATTATAGCAGATTTGAAAGGCAGGGGGACCATGCCTGAGGAGAGAGAAGTGTTAACAATATCAGCTAAAATAGAAGCCAGGAAAGGAAATGGGGTGATCAGCAGTTTGATGAGAATAGGGTCAAGGGAGCAGAAGATGGGTGTCATGAACAAGATGAGCTCGGAGACAGCATGAGGGGAGATAAGAAAGAAACTAGAGAAAGATGCAAGTTCAGGGTTCGGGTAGGTGGGAAACTTGGGGAAAGTATGGCTTGATGGGCTAAGAAAGGGAGGGAAGTGGCAGAAACAGGTTTTTTTGTTTATGGGATGTGTTATTTGCTGGCATTTATTGCCTATCCCTAATTGTGCTTGAGAAGGTGGTGGTGAGCTGCCTTCTTGAACCGCAACTGTACATCCACAGTGCTGTTAAGTAAGGAGTTCCAGAATTTTGACCCAGCAATGAAGAAGGAATAGTGATATATTTCCAGATCAGGCTGCTGCATGACTAGAAGGGGAACCTACAGGTGGTGGTGTTGCCATGCATCTGCTGCCCTTGTACTCCTAAATGGTAGAGGTTGTTGGTTTGGAAGGTGCTGTCAAAGATGCCTTTGTGAGTGTTGCAGTGCATCTTGGAGATGGTACATACTGCTGCCACTGTGTGCTGGTGGTGGAGAGAGTGAATGTTTGAGCTGATGGATGGTATGCCAATCAAGCGAGCTGCTTTGTCCTGGATGGTGTCAATCTTCTTGAGTGTTGTTTGATCTGCACTCATCCAGGCAAGTGGCGAGTATTCCATCACACTCCTGACTTGTGCCTTGTAGATAGTGGACAGGCTTTGAGGAATTCGGAGGTGAGTTACTCACCGCATAATTACCTAGCCTCGGAGCTGCTCTTCTAGCCACAGTATTTATATGGCTGGTCCAGTTAAGTTTCTGATCAATGGTGACCCCCAGGATGTTGATGGTGGGGGACTCAATGCTCATAATGCTGCTGAATGTCAAGGGAAGGTGGTTTGGCTCTGTCTTGTTGGAGATAGTGATTAACTGATAATTGTGTGGCATATATGTTACTTGCCACTTATCAGCCCAAGCCTGAATGCTGGTCTTGCTGTATGTGGGCATGAACTGCTTCATTATCTGAGGAGTTGTGAATTGTACTGAACATTTTGCAATAATTTCTACTTCTATCCTTATGATGGAAGGAAGGTCATTGATGAAGCAGCTGAAGATGGTTGGACCTAGGACACTGCCCTGAGGAACTCCTGCAGTGATGTCCTGGGGATGAGATGATTGACCTCCAACAACCACAACCATCTTACTTTGTGTTAGGTATGACTTCAACCAGTGGAGAGTTTTCCCCTGATTCCCATTGACTTCAATTTTGCTAGGGCTCCTTGATGCCAACCTGGCCAAATTCTGCCTTTATGTCTAGGGCAGTCAGTCTCTCCTCATCTCTGGTCTTCAGCATGTTTGTCCATGTTTGGATGAAGGCTGTAATGAGGTCTGGAACTGAGTGGTCTGTGAAACCCAAACTGAGCATTGGTAAGCAGCTTATTGGTGTGTGCAAGTGCTGCTTGATAACACTGTTGACAACACCTTCCATCACTTTGCAGATGATTGAGGGTAGGCTGATGGAGTGTAATTGGCCAGATTGAATTTGACCTGCTTTTTGTGGACAAGACGTACCTGGGCAATATTCCACTTTGTTGGGCAGATGCCAGTGTTGCAGCTGTACTGGATAGCTTGGCTGAGGGCGCAGCTAGTTCTGGAGCACAAGTCTTCAGCACTACAGTTGGAATGTTGTCAGGGCCCATAGCCTTTGCTATATGCAGTGCGTTCAGCCATTTCTTGAAATCACTTGGAGTGAATCGAATTGGCTGAAATCCAGCATTTGTGATGGTGATGACCTCAGTAGGAGGCCGAGATCCACTTTACACTTCTGGCCGAAGATGGTTGCAAATGTTTCAGCCTTGTCTTTCGCACTGATGTACTGTATTCCACCATCATTGATGATGGGCATGTTCAAGGAACCTCCTGAAAGAATGATCTCGATCTTTGTGACAAAGAAGTCCATGAAATCCTTACATGTTGATGGAAGTGAGGGTGGAGGAGGCAGAGGAGAGGGTTTAAGAAGATGGTTGGTCATGGAGAAGACAGGCTGGGGATTATCTTTACATTCAAGGATGATCCTGGAGTAGTGAGAAGTTTTGACAGAGAGAGGGACCTGATAGTGCTTTATGTGGTCCAGCTAAGCTCGTTGTCTACCATAAATATTCATGCTGTATCCTTTGGATTTATGGGAGTGCAGATGGAGACCATATTGGGGAAATGACTGGGGTGAAAGAAAGCAAGAGTTTTACTGGGGACAGGGACATCAAAGGTGAATGTGAGGGTATAATTGAGTAGATTGGTAGCTGCAGCAATGTTGTGGCAAATGGAGGGTCAAAAGCTTGATAGTTGGGATTTGAAAGTTACTTGAGGAATGGCTTATATCAGGGGCAGACAGAGGTGGAAGTGGGGTTAGGTGGGCAAAGGGATATGTAAGTGGAGAGGTATACAAGGAAGTGATCAGAGATGGTTTTATTTGTGATTGATCCAATGGGAGTAGAGAGGCCATGTGAGATGGCAAGGTTGAGGGGCGGCTGTCAATATGGGTAGGCAAATTTATATGGAGAGAGAGATGTTAAGGGAGAAGAGATGGCAATGAACTCAGAGGAGAAAGGGCAGTATGTGTTGAGATGGAGGTTGAAATCTCCAGAGCCTGAGAGAAGAAAGCAGTGAAAACATCTCAGTGAGAAACTTTGTGTGGTACTTCGCTGGGCAGTAGAGAACAACGATTTTAAATGAGAGAAGAAAGGCATGGAAGAAGGCGAGATGCTCAAAGGGGGGAAAAGTGACAGTGGAGTAGGGGGTCAGACATGGTGAGATTTGATGATAAGGCCACTGCAGTGGTTTGGGCGAGGTAAGTGGTGTACGATATAACCAGGCGGGGGTCGGCATTAAACAGGAAGGAGTCATTAACTGTAAGCCAATTTTCCATCATGGTCTTTATGTCGATGCAGAATAAGATCATGGATGGCAAGGGCCTTGTTCAGCAGTGATGACATTCTGGAGGAAGATGTGGAGAGAAACAGTGGTAGTTGATCCGCAGGCAGAGTCCAGAGGGTCAGCAATGGGAAGGGTGACTGGATAGGAAGGTGGCAAGTTTAACCCCTAGCGAGCATCCTGTTAGAGAGTAGAGTGGAGCAGTTGGGATTGCTGTTCGTAAGGAAGCAGCGATGAAGGCCTTAATGGCCTCTTCAGGGGCAAGCTGTGAACTTATTTTCATCATTGATTAGAGACAGATTATGTAGAATCATAGAATGTTTGTAGCACAGAAGAGGGCCATTTGGCCCTTCGTGTTCATGCTGGCTCTTTGTAAGAGCAACTTGCTAGTCCCACTCCCCCGGCCCTTTTCCTCATAGCCCTGCAAATTTTTCATCTTCGGATAATTATTCAATTCCCTTTTGAAAGCCACAAATGAATCTGCTTCTACCGCACTCTCAGGCAGTGCATTCCAGATACTAACCACTCACTGGGTAAAGACATTTTCCTTCTGCCATCTTTGGTCTTATGCTATTCACCTTAAATCAGTAATTTCTGCTTCTCTACCCTTCATCAATGGGAACAGCTTTTCTCTATTTAGTCTGTCCAGACACCTCATGATTTTGAACATCTCTATCAAATCTCCTCTCAACCTTCTCTTTTCTAAGGAGAACAGCTCCAGCTTCTCCAATCTGTCAATTGAAGTCCCTCATCCCTGGAACCATTCTTATCAATCTTTTCTGCACCCTCTCTAATATCTTCTCTTGAAGTTTATCACTATCCACCTCACAGTTGATAATACTTCCAAGTTTTGTGTCAGCTGCAAATTTTGAAATTGTGCCCTTCACACCTAGGTTAAGGTCATTCATTTAGATCAAGAAAAGCACTGGTCCCAGTACTGACCTCTGGGGAAGCCCACTGTACACCTTCCTCCAGTCCAAACAACAATCTCTGTTTCCTGTCACTCAGTCAACTTTGTATCCATGTTGCCAAAGTCCCTTTTATTCCATGGGCTTTGACTTTGCTGACAAAGTTATATCACACTTTATCAAAAACCTTTTGGAAGTTGATGTGCGCCACATTAAGCAAATTACCCTCACCAACCCTCTCTGTTACCTCATCAAAAAATTCAAGCTGGTTAAACACGATTTGCCTTTAACAAATTGTGCTGGCTTTCCTTAATTAATCCGCACTTGTCCAAGTGATTGTTAATTTTGCCCTAGATTATCATTTGTAAAAGATTTCCGCCCACTAAGGTTAAACTGACTAGCCTGGGGTTGCTGGGCTTATCATTGACTCATAGAAGGCTAACAGCACAGAATGAGGCCACTTAGCCCATCGTGTCTGTGCCGTCCAAAATAACAAGCCACCCAGTCTAATCCACCTTCCAGCATTTGGTCCATAGTCCTGCAGGTTACGGCACTTGAGGTGCATATCCAGACACCTTTTAAATGAGTTGAGGGTTTCTGTCTCTACTACCCTTTCAGGCAGTAAGTTCCAGACCCCCACCACCAACTGGATGAATTTTTTTTCCTCATCTCCCCTCTAATCTTTCTACCAATCACTTTAAATCTATGCCTCCTCGTCACTGACCTCTCTGCGAGGGTTAATAGGCCCTTCACTTCCACTCTATCCAGGCCTCTCACAATTTTGTACATTTCAATCAGATCTCCCCCCATCCATTTTCTGTTCCAAGGAGAACAACCCCAGCCTATCCAAGCTTTCCTCATAGCTGCATTTTTCCAGTCCCGGCAACATCCTCTATACCCTCCCTGGTGCAATTACATCCTTTCTGTAATGAGGTGACCAGAACCACACACAGTACTCAAGTTGTGGCCTAACCAATGATTTCTCCAGTTCCAGCATAACCTCCCTGCTCTTACATTCTATACCTCAGCTAATAAAGGAAAGGATTCTATATGCCTTCTTAACCACCTTAAGGACCTGTCCTGCTTCCTTCAGGAATCTGTGGACATTCACTCCAAGGTCCCTCACTTCCTCTACACCTCTTAGTATTTTCCCATTAATCATGTATTCCTTTGCCTTGCTTGACCTCCTCAAATGCATCACCTCACACTTCTCCGGGTGGAATTCCATTTGCTACGTTTTTGTTCACCTGACCAGTCCATTAATATCTTCCTGCAGCCTACAGCTATCCTCCTCACTATCTACCACACGGCCAATCATTGTGCCATCTGCAACCATCTCGATCATGCTCCCTACATTTATGTCCAAATCGTTAATATATACCACAAAAAGCAGGAGGCCCAGTACTGAAGCCTGTGGAACTCCACTGGAAAGAACAAAAGAACAAAGAAAATTACAGCACAGGAACAGGCCCTTCGGCCCTCCAAGCCTACGCCGATCCAAATCCTCTATCTCAACCTGTCGCCTATTTTCTAAGGGTCTGTATCTCTTTACTTCCTGCCCATTCATGTATCTGTCTAGATACATCTTAAAAGACGCTATCGTGCCCGCGTCTACCACCTCCGCTGGCAATGCGCTCCATGCACCCACCACCCTCTGCGTAAAGAACTTTCCACGCATATCCCCCCTAAACTTTTCCCCTTTCACTTTGAACTCGTGTCCCCTTGTAATTGAATCCCCCACTCTGGGAAAAAGCTTCTTGCTATCCAAGAGCCCTCCATTTGCTAAAACACCCATCGAACTTTGTTTCCTGCCACTGAGCTAATTTTGTATCCACCTTGCTACATTTCCCTGCATCCCATGGGCATTTATTTTCTTAACCAGGCTGCACGTGGGAACTTGTCAAAAGCCTTGCTAAAATCTATGTAGACTACAACAACTGCACTGCCCTCATCAATCTTCCTTGTTACTTCTTCAAAAAATTCAATCAAGTTGGTCAGACAAGATCTTCCCTTAACAAATTCATGCAGAATATCCTTGATTAATCTGTGCCCTTCTCAGTGACAGTTTATGCTGTCTCTCAGAATTTATTCCAACAATTTGCCCACTCCTGAGGTTAGATTGACTGGCCTGTAATTATTCAGTCTATCCTTTTTAAACAAAGGTACAACGTTAGTAGTCCTCCCACTTTTTGAAGAAGGGTGTAACATTTGCAGTCTCCAGTTCTCTGGCACCACTCCTGTATCTAAGTGGGATTGTAAGACTTTTGCCAGTGCTTCCACAATTTCCACCCATACTTCACTCAGTATCCTCAGAAGCAACTCATTTGGTCCCGGTGTCTTAGCAACTTTATGTACCGCCAGCCTTTCTAATACTTCCTTTTATCAATTTTTTGCCCAGCCAGTATCTCAACCAGCGCCTCATTCACTGTGACTTTGGCAGCATCTAATTCCTAAAGACAGATGTAAAGTAATTATTTGGTACCACAGCCATGCCCTCTGCCTCAATGCACAGATCCCCTTTTTGGCCTCTAATCGGCCCCACTCCTCCTCTTACTGCCCTTTTTCTATTTATATGCCTATAGAAGCCTTTTGGATTCCATTTCACATTAGCTGCTCTTCTCATACTCTCTCTTTAATTCTCATTATTTTTTTCACTTCCCCTCTGAACCTTCTGTATTCATCCTTGGTCTCACATGTATTATCAACCTGACATCTGTCACATGCACCCTTTTTCTGCTTCATCTTACTCTCTATCTCTTTCATCAATCAAGGAGCTCTGGCTTTGTTTGTCAGACCTTTCCCTCTTGTGGGAATGTACCTAAATTGTACTCCACCCATCTCCACTTTAAAAGTGGCTCATTGATCCATCACAGTTTTGCCTGCCAATCTTTGATTTGGATTTATCTGGCCAGACCTGTTCTCAACTCACTAAATTGTCCCTCTCCCAATTAATTATTTTTTACTCTGGATTGCTCCTTGTTATTTCCATAGTTAACCTAAAGCTTAAGATACCATGATTACTGTCCTATAAATATTTCCCTACTGCCACTAGACCTACCTCACTCCCCAGAACCAGATCCAGCAATGCCTCCTTTCTCGTTGGTTTGGAAACATTCTAATTGAGAAAATTTCCCTGACCACATTTCAAAAACTCTTCCTCTCTGTGTCCTTTACAGAATCACAGAATGTTTACAGTGCAGAAGGAGGCCATTCAGCCCATCGTGTCTGCACCAGCTCTCCAGATGAGCAATTTACCACTCCCCTGCCTTCTCCCTGTAACCCTGCACATTCTTCCTTTTCATATAACAGTCTAATTCCCTTTTGAATACTTAATTGAACCTACCTCCACCACACCCTCAGCAATGCATTCCAGACCTTAACCACTCACTGCATGAAACAGTTTTTCCTCATGTCGCTATTGTGTCTTTTAACAATTACTTTAAATTTGTGCCCTCTGTTCTCGATCCTTTCACGAGTGGAAACAGTTTCTCCCTATCTACTTTATTATACACTGGTTTATATTAGGATAATTAATGTCCTGCAATATCAGCTCTCTAATTCTTGCATCTCACTGTAATTTTCTTGCAAATTTGTTCCTCTATATCTATCCAACTATTTGGAGGTCTATAGAATACACCTAGCAATGTAAAGGTACCTCTATTGTTTCTTAGCTCTGACTAAATAGATGCTGTCTTTCACCCCTCCAGGACAGCCCCTCTCTCCTCAACTGTAATACTTACAATACTGCCACCCTCCTTTATTCCTATCTTTCTTGAAAGTAAAATAGACCAGGCCGAATTTATATAAATCCAAATCTACATATTTCAATCATACCCGTCTTATTTTATAACAATATATATTTTGGGGAATAGAATTTTAATAAAAGGAACAGTTGCATTGGCCGGGAATCGAACCCGGGCCTCCCGCGTGGCAGGCGAGAATTCTACCACTGAACCACCAATGCACAGATAATAATACCGCAATACCAATAGTAGATACTGGACAGCGGCGATTACGATCGTTCTGATTCAACATATTACTATTTTAGTGGAGGCAATCCGGGACAAGTGTACTGCAGCGAGGCGGAAAGGAGATCGAACCCTCAACGGCGACCTTGCCGCCAACATCAACACGGAGCGCGGTTTGCTGCAGCTCACTGAGCCGTGACTCCGCCTCTGCAGACGTTCAGGCTCTTTCCTGGACCTTGACCCACGCATCACATGATTGCCGATCAGCTGTGAACGGAGAGTGAGTATCTTGGGAGAAACAGGGCCTCGCCGGAGGAGGGAGGCACTCCGCTCCGGAATGGAGCGAGAGATACAGGTAGAGAGGGCGAGGTTGGCGAGAGTGAGAGAGGCTTCGGGCCGAGAAGTGATTTTGGTCACATAGCTGAAACGTTAAATCTGCTTCTCTTTCCACAGATGTTGTCAGGCCTGCTGAGTATTTTCAGCATTTTTTTTTTCCCCCAGATTTCCAGCATCTGCAGTATTTTGCGTTTATATTAGAGAAATAGTCTCGGCTTGGAAGATCGTGCAAAAGTAGTTGCACTGTAGGATACAGGCTTGTAAGAAACGGCGGGGCGGAAGCCCCTGAGGTGGAGGGACTCAGTGGTAGTTTTAATTAAGTTACAGCTCTTGTTGTGTATCCTCCCCACCCCGTTCCTCTCCCAACTGTTGCTGGCCATAACTTTTCCTACATTAAAGCATTCATAACAAGATAGACAAATTGATGGTACAAATATAAATAAGAGAGTGTGATATGATAGCTATTACAGAGACATGGTTACAAAGTGACCAAGGCTGGGACCTGAATATTCAACGGTATTTGACATTTTGGAAGAAAGGAAAAGGAAGTGGGGTAGCTATGTTAATAAAGGATGGGATCAGTACAGTAGTAAGAAATGATCTTGACTTGGAATATGAAGATGTAGAATCAGTTTGGGTGGAGATAAGAAATAGCAAAGGAAAGCAGTCACTGGTGGGATTAGTTTATAGACCACCTAACTAGCTCCACTGTAGAACAGAGTATAAATCAATAAATAATGGGGGCTTTTAAGAAAGGTACTGCAATAATCGTGGGCAGTTTTAATCTTCATATTGATTGAACAGATCAAATTGGTAAAGGTAGCCAGGAGGATGAGTTTCATCGAGTGTATTTGGGACAGTTTCATAGAACAAAATGTTGTGGAACCAACCAGTGAGCCAGCTATTTTAGACCTGGTAATGTATAATGAGACAGGATTAAATAATCACTTCATAGTAAAGGATCCTCTACGCAAGAGTGATCATAACATAGAATTTCACATTCAGTTTGGGGGGGGGGGGGGGGTGGTGAGATTTGGGTCTGAAACTAGTGTCTTAAACTTGAATAAGGTTATGAATACAGAGTTGGCTAAAGTAGACTGAGAAAATAAGTTTATAGGCAAGACCGTAGGTATACAGTGGCAGACATTTAATGAAGTATTTCATAACTCTCAAAGATATAGTCCATTGAGAAAGAAAGACTATGAGAAGACTGCACGATCCATGGCTAACTAAGGCAGTTAAGGATGCTTTTATATAAGGATGGTATCAAATTGAAAGAAAAAGGGTACTATGCAGTGAAGATTAGTGATAGGCCAGAAGATTGGGGAAATTTTAGTAAGCAACAAAGGATGGCTAAAAAGGGAGAAATTAAGAGTATGAGTGTAAATTATTGAAAAATATAACTGACAGTAAAAGCTTCTACAAGCTTATAAAAAGGAAGAGAGTAGCTCAAGTATGCGTTGGCATCCTAGGGGAAAAGAGACTGGGGAATTAATAATAGGAAGTAAGGAAATGGTAGAGACTTTGAACAAGTATTTTGTATCTGATTTTACAGTAGAAGAGATTAAATGTAGAAAATCATGGGGCAAAAGGAAGAGAGGAACTTGAAACTTTAACTAGAGAAAAGGTACTAGGAAAACTAATGGGACTAAAGGCTGATAATTCCCCTGGACCTGACAGCCTGCTTCCTAGGGTCTTAAAAGAAGTGGCTGCAGAGATAGTGGATGCATTGGTTGTAATCTTCCAATACTTAAAGGGATAGACAGGGTAGATGCAGCTAAGATGTTTCCCCTGTTTGGGGAGTCTAGAACCAGGGGACACAATTTCAAAATAAGGGGGAATACACTTAGGACAGAGATGAGGAGACATTTCTTTACCCAGAGGTTGTGAATCTTTGGAATTCTCCACCCCAGAGGGCTGTGGAAGCTCAGTCATTGAGAATGTTTAAAGCAGAGTTTGACAGATTTCTAAATACAAATGACATACGGGGAAAGTGTGGAAAAAAGGCATTTAAATGGAAGATCAGCCATGATCGTATTGAATGGCGGGGCATGTCTGATGGGCTGAATGGCCTACTGCTCCCATGTTCCTAATTACCTAGATTCCGGAAAGTTCCCAGTGGATTGAAAACCCGCAAATATAATGCCCCTATTCAAGAAAGGGGAGAGACAGAAAGCTGCAAACTATAGGCCAACTAGCCTAACCTCGGTCATTGGAAAAATGTTTGAATCCATCATTAAGGAAGTAGTAGCAGGACATTTGGAAAATCATAAAATTAAGCAGACATGGCTTTATGAAAGAGAAAGTGTTTGACAAATTTATTGGAGTTCTTTTAGGATGTAATGAGCAGGGTGGATAAAGGGAAACCAGTAGATGTGCTGCACATTAGAAGGGGAGGATTTAAACAAAAACCAAACATCACATCAAGATCTGACTGAGGCATGTGATTCATCAGGACCTGAATATTAACAACCTTTGACTACGGAAGGCAACAAATTTGTCTGTTCGGTTTGTGGGAAAAAAATTCAGATATCAGTGTGACTGGAAAAGTAACATCACAATACACAAAATCACAGTTAAACCATGCCTGGAGTACTGTGAGCAGATCTAGGCATCACAACTTAGAAAGGATATATTGGCTTTGGAGTGTAGCGCAGATTTACTAGAAATGGTACCTGGACTCCAAGAGTTAAATTACAAGGAGAGATTACCCAAACTAAGGTCGTACACTCTGCCATTTAGAAGATAAGGGGTGATTTGATCAAAGTTTTCGAACTATTAATTGGAGCTGATAGGGTAGCTCGAGCTACCCTATTTCCACTGGTTGAGGAACCTAGGACTAGGGGGCATAGCCTTAACCATTCGAGCCACGGGGGCTAGGGGACAGGTTGTGTAGTTGAGTTGAATGGGCCTGGGGCCAGCACTGGGAGGGGCGATCATGAAAGCAGCTAGATTGTTCCCCTAGAAGCCCCAGCTGGTTCACCAAAGTCTTTTCGGGGGTGGGAAGGGGAGCCTGCCACCCAGTCTGGACCTACGCAGGACTTCAGCCTCTATGGGAGGAGAGAGAGCAAGCGGCAGGGCGTTGGTGGGAAGCGGGCGAAGGATAGGATGTCATATCTGCGAAAGACAAAGGTTTCTTTGACATGAACCTCCAAAACTCACAACAACCCCCACCACCTAGAAGGGCAAGATCAGCTGGTGCATGGGAGCACCATCACCTCCAAGAGGCACACAATCCTGACTTGGACAGCAAAAGGATAACTAAAAATAATAAAGCAGGAGAAAGTAGACCATTAAAGTAAAGGAGCAAGAAGTATAAAAGACAATAAGAGCTTCTACAAGTATATAAAAAGTAAGAGAGGAGCTAAAGTAAATGTTAGTCCCTTAAAGCTTGAGACTGGCGAATTAATAATGGGAAACAAGGAAATGGCAAAGACAAATGTTTTTTTAAAATTCATTCATGGGATGTGTGCATCGCTGGCCAGGCCAGCATTTATTGCCCATCCCTAATTTCCCTTGAGAAGGTGGTGGTGAGCTGCCGCCTTGAACCGCTGCAGTCCATGTGGGGTAGGTATACCCACAGTGCTGTTCGGAAGGGAGTTCCAGGATTTTGACCCAGCGACAGTGAAGGAAGGGCGATATAATTCCAAGTCAGGATGCTGTGTGACTTGGAGGGGAACTTGCAGGTGGTGATGTTCCCATGCATTTGCTGCCCTTGTCCTTCTAGTTTGTAGAGGTCACGAGTTTGGAAGGTGCTGTCTAAGGAGCCTTGGTGCATTGCCGCAGTGCATCTTGGAGATGATACACACTGCTGCCACTGCGTTGCTGGTGGAGGGAGTGAATGTTTGTAGATGGGGTGCCAATCAAGCGGGCTGCTTTGTCCTGGATGGTGTTGAGCTTCCTGAGTGTTGTTGGAACTGCACCCATCCAGGCAAGTGGAGAGTATTCCATCACACTCCTGACTTGTGCCTTGTAGATGGTGGACAGGCTTTGGGGAGTCAGGAGGTCAGTTACTCGCCGCAGGATTCCTAGCCTCTGACCTGCTCTTGTAGCCTCAGTATTTATATGGCTACTCCAGTTCAGTTTCTGATCAATGGTAGCCCCTAGGATGTTGATAGTGGGGGGATCAGCGATGGTAATGCCATTGAATGTCAAGGGGAGATAGTTAGATTCTCTCTTGTTGGAGATGGTCATTGCCTGGCACGAATGTTACTTGCCACTTATCAGCCCAAGCCTGGATAATTGTCCAAGTCTTGCTGCATTTCTACACGGACTGCTTCAGTATCTGAGGAGTCACGAATGGTGCTGAACATTGTGCAGTCATCAGCGAACATCCCCATTTCTGACCTTATGATTGAAGGAAGGCCATTGATGAAGCAGCTGAAGATGGTTGGGCCTAGGACACTAGCCTGAGGAACTCCTGCAGTTATGTCCTAGAGCTCAGTTGATTGACCTCCAACAACCACAATCATCTTCCTTTGCACTAGGTATGACTCCAGCCAGTGGAGGGTGTTCCCCCCGATTCCCATTGACCTTAGTTTTGCTAGGGCTCCTTGATGCCATACTCGGTCAAATGCTGCCTTGCTGTCAAGGGCAGTCACTCTCACCTCACTTCTGGAGTTCAGCTCTTTTGTCCATGTTTGAACCAAGGCTGTAATGAGGTCAGGAGCTGAGTGGCCCTGGCGGAACCCAAACTGAGCGTCACTAAGCAGGTTATTGCTAAGCAAGTGCCGCTTGATGGCACTATTGATGACACCTTCCATCACTTTACTGATGATTGAGGGTAAGCTGATGGGGCGGTAATTGGCCGGGTTGGAATTGTCCTGCTTTATGTGTACAGGACATACCTGGGCAATTTTCCACATTTCCGGGTAGATGCCAGTGTTGTAGCTGTACTGGAACAGCTTGGCTAGGGGCACGGCAAGTTCTGGAGCACAGGTCTTCAGTACTATGCCGGAATATTGTCAGGGCCCATAGCCTTTGCAGTATCCAGTGCCTTCAGTCATTTCTTGATATCACGCGGAGTGAATTGAATTGGCTGACGTTTGGCATCTGTGATGCTGGGGACTTCAGGAGCAGGCCGAGATGGGTCATCAACTCGGCACTTCTGGCTGAAGATTGTTGCAAATGCTTCAGCCTTATCTTTCGCACTGATGTGCTGGGCTCCCCCATTATTGAGGATGGGGATATTTGTGGAGCCACCTTCTCCAGTTAGTTGTTTAAATGTCCACCACCATTCAGGACTGGATGTGGCAGGACTGCAGAACTTAGATCTGATCCGTTGGTTATGGGAATCGCTTAGCTCTGTCTATCGCATGTAGCTTCATCGGGTTGACACCTCATTTTGAGGTATGCCTGGTGCTGCTCCTGACATGTCCTCCTGCACTCTTCATTGAAGCAGGGTTGGTCTCCTGGCTTGATGGTAATGGTAGAGTGCAGGATATGCTGGGCCATGAGGTTACAGATTGTGGTTGAGTACAATTCTGCTGCTGCAGATGGCCCACAGCACCTCATGGATGCCCAGTTTTGCATTGCTAGATCTGTTCAAAATCTATCCCATTTAGCCCGGTTGTAGTGCCACACAACACAAAGGAGTGTATCCTCAATGTAAAGGCGGGACTTAGTCTCCACAACGACTGTGCGGTGGTCACTCCTGCCAATATTGTCATGGACAGAAGCATCTGCAGCAGGCAGATTGGTAAGAATGAGGTCAAGTATGTTTTCCCCTCTTGATTCCCTCACCACCTGCCGCATACCCAGTCTAGCAGATATGTCCTTTAGAACTCGGCCAGCTCGGTCAGTAGTGGTGCTACCGAGCCACTCTTGGTGATGGACATTGAAGTCCCCCACCCAGAGTACATTCTGTGTCCTTGCCACCCTCCGTGCTTCCTCCAAGTGGTGTTCAACATGGAAGAGTGCTGAGTCATCAGCTGAGGGAGGGCGGTAGATGGTAATCAGCAAGAGGTTTCCTTGTCCATGTTTGACCTGATGCCATGAGACTTCATGGGGTCCGGAGTTGATGTTGAGGACTCCCGGGGCAACTTCCTCCCTACTGTATACCAATGTGCCGCCACCTCTGCTGGGTCTGTCCTGCCCGAGGGACAATACATACCCAGGGATAGTGATGGCAGTGTCTGGGACATTGTTTGTCAGGTATGATTCCGTGAGTATGACTCTGTCAGGCTGTTGCTTGACTAGTCTGTGGGACAGCTCTCCTAACTTTGGCACAAGCCCCCAGATGTTAGTAAGGAGGACTTTGCAGGGTCGACAGGGCTGGGTTTGCCATTGTCGATGCCGGGTGGTCCGTCCGGTTTCATTCTTTTTTTATTGACTTTGTAGCGGTTAGATACAACTGAGTGGCTTGCTAGGCCATTTCAGAGGGCATTTAAGAGTCAACCACATTGCTGTGGGTCTGGAGTCACATGTGGGCCAGACCAGGTAAGGACAGCAGATTTCCTTCCCTAAAGGACATTAGTGATCCAGATGGGTTTTTACAACAAATCGACAATGGTTTCATGGACATCATTAGACTAGCTTTTTTTTTTAAAGTCCAGATTGATTAATTGAATTCAAATTCCACTTTCTGCTCTGGTGGGATTTGAACCCATCTCCCCTGAGCAATACACTGGGTTACTAGTCCAGTAACAATGTGTTTTGTTTTGTATCTGTCTTCATGGTAGAAGACACTAAAAGCAGAATGTAGAAATGGTTTGGGTCGAGATGAGAAATGATAAAGGCAAGAAGTCTCTTGTGGGAGTGATGTACAGGCCCCCTAACAGCAACCACACGGTAGGACGGGGTATTAAAGAAATAAATAATGGGTGCTTGTCAAAAAGGTACAGCGATAATCATGGGGCATTTTAATCTACATACAGATGGGAAAAATCAGATGGGTAAAGGTAGCCTAGAAGGTAGCATAGAATGTTTTTGGGATAGTTTAAGAGCAGCATGTTCTGGAGCCAGAGAGCAGGCTATACTAGACCTGGTATTGTGCAATGAGATAGGATTAATTAATGCCCTCATAATGAAGGCACCCTTATGCAGCAGCAGTCATAATATAATTGAATTTTACATTCAGTCTGAGGGAGAGAAGAGTGGGTCTAAGACCAGTATTTTAAACTTAAATAAGGGCAATTATGAGAGCATGGAAGCAGAGCTAGCTAAAGTGAACTGGCAAATTAGGTTAAGGGATATGTCAATAGAGATGCAGTGCAGACATTTAAGGGGATATTTCAGAATACATAGAATAGATATATTCCAACGAGAGAGAAAAATTCCAAGGAAAAGACCCAGCTAAAAAAGGTAAAAGGTAGTATCAAACTTAGAGCATGTAATTGTGAAAAGTTGGGTGGCAGGTCAGAAGATTGGATAGAATATAAAGAACAGTAAAGAATGATTTTAAAAGATTACTAAGGGAAAAATTAGAGTAAGAGAGAAAGCTAGCTAGAAATATAAAAACAGATAGTAAGAGTTTCTATAGATATTAAGAAAAGAGTTAACAAAGTGAGCATAGGTCCTATAGAAAGTGAGTCTGGATAATTAATAAGGGAAAATAAGGAGATGGCAGATGAATTGAACAGGTATTTTGCATCAGTCTTCACTATAGTGGGTACAAGTAACATCCCAGAAATGTAAATCAGGATGGAAGGGAGGGAGGAACTTGAGAAAATTACAATCACCAGGGAAGCGGTACTGAGCAAATTGTTGGAGTTGTGGGCTGACAAGTCCCGGGTCCTGATGGACTTCATCCTAGGGTGTTAAAAGAAGTGGCTAGTGGGATAGTTGATGCGTTGGTTTTAATTTTCCAAAATTCCCTAGATTCAGGGAAGGTTCTATTAGATCAGAAAATAGCCAATGTAAACCCTTTATTCAAAATGTTGGCAGCTATTATAAAAGACATAGCAGGGCACTTAGAAAAATTCAAGGTGATCAGGCAGAGTCAATGTGGTTTTGTGAAAGGGAAATCATGTTTAACCAATTTATTGGAGTTCTTTGAAGAACTAACGTGCTGTGGATAAAGTGGATATACTGTACTTAGATTTCTAGCAGGCATTTGATAATGTGCCATATCAAAGGTTATTGCAGAAAATAAAAGCTCATGGTGTCGGGGCTAACATAATGGCATGGATAGAAAATTGGCTAGCAAACAGGAAACAGAATAGGCATAATTAGGTCATTTTCTGGTTGGCAAGATGTAATGAGTCGTGTGCCACAGGGATCAATGTTGGAGCCTCCACCTTTTACAATTTATATAAATGACTTGGATGAAAGAATTGAAGCTATTGGTTACTAAATTTGCTGAGGAGACAAAGGTAGGCAGGAAAGTACATTGTGAAGACAACCTAAGGAGGCTACAAAGGGATATAGGTAGGTTAAGTGAGTGGACAAATATCTGGTAATGGAGTATAATGTGGGAAAATGTGAAATTGTCCTTTGGCAGGAAGAATTTTTTAAAAATCACATTATCTAAATGGTGAGAGATTGCAGAGTTCTGAGATGCAGAGAGATCTGGGTGTCCTAATGCATGAATCACAAAAGGTTAGTATGCAGGTACAGCAAGTAATTCGGAAAGCTAATAGAATGTTATCATTTATTGTGAGGGGAATTGAATACAAAAGTAGGGAGGTTATGCCTCCGTTGTTATACAGGACATTGGTGAGAGCACATTTGGAGTACTGTGTACAGTATTGGTCTTATTTAAGAAAGGATGCAAATGCGTTGGAAGCAGTTCAGAAAAGGTTTACTGGACTAATACCTGGAATGAGCGCTTTGTCTTCTGAAGAAAGGTTGGAAAGGCTAGGCTTGTATCTGCTGGAGTTTAGAAGAGTAAGAGGTGATTTGAATGAAACATGCAAGATCCTGAGGGGTCTTGACAGGGTGGATGTGGAAAGGATGTTTCATGTGGGAGAATCTAGAAGGGGGGGAGGGGGTCACTGTTTAAAAATAAGGGGTCGTCCATTTAAGATAGAGATGAGAGTTTTTTTCTGAGGGTTGAGACTCTTTGGAACTCTCTTCCTCAAAGGCAGTGGAAGCAGAGTCTTTGAATAATTTTAAGGCAGAGGTAGATAGATTCTTGATAAGCAAAGGGGTGAAAAGTTATTGGGGTAGGCGCGAATATGGAGTTGAGGATATAATCAGATCATCTATGATCTTGTTGAATGGCGGAGCAGGCTCAAGGGGCTGAGCGGCCTGCTCCTAATCAGTTTATTTGTATCCGAAGAATGGTAGAAAATAAAGGGGGCAAAAGAGAGGGAGGAACGAAGAACAATTATTACTAGAGAAAAAAAATACTAGGAAAGCTAATGGGACTAAAAGCTGACAAGTCCCCTAGATCTGATGGCCTGCATTCTAGTGTCTGAAACTAAGTGGCTGCAGAGGCACGTGAAAGGAATAAACTTGCAAGGCTGCTGGGATCAAGTGGGAGTGGAACTGACTGGATTGCTTTGTGGGAGCTAGCATGAGGCCGAATGGCCTCATCCAATGCCGTAAATGACTAATGTCCTGTATTTGGTTTCCAAAAGGCATTCGATAAGATGCCACATAAAAGGTTACTGCACAAAATAAGAGCACATGGTTTTCTGGGTAATATATTAGCATGGATAGAGGATTGGCTAATTAACAGGAAACAGAGTAGGGATAAATGGGGCATTTTCAGGTTGGCAAATGGTAGCTAGTGGAGTTCCACAGGGATCAGTGGTGGGGCCTATTTATTTATGATCTATATTAATGACTTGGATGAAGGGACAGAGTGCATTGTCACCACATTTGCTGACAATACGAAGATAGGAAAGAAAGTTGTGTGGAGGACACAGTCTGCAAATGGATATAGATAGGTTAAGTGAGTGGGCAAAAATTTGGCAGATGTGTATAATGTGGGAAAATGTGAGGTTGTCCACTTTGGCAGAAAGAATAGAAAAGCAGATTTAAATTAAGGGAGTTAGTAGAATATTGCAGTAGAGGGATCTGGATGTCCTTGCACATGAGTCACAAAAAGTTAGAGTGTAGGTGCAGCAAGTAATTAGGAAGGCAAATGGAATGTTGCCATTTATTGCAAGCAGGATAGAGTATAAAATTAGAGAAGATTTGCTATAAAATGTACAGGGCATTGGTGAGACTACATCTAGAGTACTGTGCACAGTTTTGGTTTCCTTAAGGAGGGATATACTTGCATTGGAAGCAGTTCAGAGAAGGTTCACTGGGCTGAACCCTGGGATGAAGAGATTGTCTTATGAGGAAAGGTTGAGTAGATTGGCTCTATACTCATTGGAGGTCAATAGATTGAGAGGTGATCTTATTAAAACATCTGAGATTCTGAGGGGTCTTGATAGCTTAGATGCTGAGAGGATGTTTCCTCCCCTTGGGGGAATCGAGAACTAGGGAGTTTAGTTTCAAAATAAAGAGTTTCCTATTTAAGACTGAGATGAGGAAGAATTTCTTCTGAGTTTCGTTAACTTTTGGAATTCTCTTCCCCAGAGAGCAGTGGAGGCTGTGTCAGTGAATATAGTCAAGGCCGAGTTAGATAGATTTTTGATCTATGAGAGTTAAGGGTTTAGGGGGGCAGGCAGGAAAGTGGGAGTTAAGGCCACAATCAGATCAGCCATGATCTTATTGAATGACACAGCAGGCTCTAGGGACCGAATGGTCTACTCCTATTTCTAATGATCTATTTAGACATTATTTGCTGGTTGGATAAATATTGTAATTTTTTTTTCCTGCTGCTAGAAAACATCAGACCAATTCTTGCTCTCAAAACACCTATGGTGCTTGCAGTTATTCATATGCAAACAATACAGCAACTTCAAGTGAGAAGATCCATGGTTAAAGTTGCTGTCTGAATTGTGCAGCTTCCCCATTGGCTTTACAATATTGGCACTTTGCTGTCTGCCTTACCATTGAAATGCATTGAAAGGCATGAAGTTGTAATATTTGTAAGATATATATGAACTACAGTCGCCTCAAAGATAAGCCTGGTCAAGTTTAAGTACCTTTTTAATGATGTGATGAGTCGGGTCATTTCTGACACAGGAGGAAGCCATTCAGCCCATAGAGTCTATGCTGGTTCTCCACAGAACTATTAAGTCAGTCCTATTCCCCCACTTGATCCCTGTAGCCCTTACATCCTTTCTTAAATAAGTGTCTCACATTTGTTCAGTAATCCTATGGCACCTCCCCCATATCTAGGGAAGACTGGAAGATTGTAGTAAGTCCTTGTGCTATCTCCACTCACACTTCCTTTAGCAACCTGATGAGTGTTAATTACTTCCAATCAACCTCTGGCACTGAAAACTTATTACAAGTGTGGAGTCTCATTCGCTCAGGTATTAATTTGGCAAGTCATGCTGCAGCTGAACAGAACTTTAGTTAGGCCGCACTTAGAATATTACGTGAAATTCTGGTCGCCACACTACCAGAAGGACGTGGAGGCTTTGGAGAGGGTACAGAAGAGGTTTACCAGAATGTTGCCTGGTCTGGAGGGCATTAGCTGTGAGGAGAGGTTGGATAAACTCGGATTATTTTCACTTGAACGACGGAGGTGGAGGGGCGACATGATAGAGGTTTACAAAGTTATAAGAGGCATGGACAGAGTGCATAGTCAGAAGCTTTTTCCCCAGGGTGGAAGAGTCAGTTACTAGGGGACATAGGTTTAAGGTGCGAGGGGCAAAGTTTAGAGGGGATGTGCGAGGCAAGTTCTTTACACAGAGGGTGGTGAGTGCCTGGAACTTGCTGCCGGGGTAGGTGGTGGAAGCAGGTACGATAATGACGTTTAAGAGGCATCTTGACAAATACATGAATAGGATGGGAATAGAGGGATACGGTCCCAGAAGTGCAGAAGGTTTTAGTTTAGGCAGGCATCAAGATTGGCACAGGCTTGGAGGGCCGAATGGCCTGTTCCTGTGCTGTACTGTTCTTTGTTCTAATTGAAGATTTAAAAAATAATCATTTAACGTTTTATCTTTTCTTAATCCAATTCACTCTTTATTCCCCTTTCTGTACTTGATTTGGCATTGAATTCACCCACCCTAATTTACACTTCCTTCTCAGTCCTTGTACTGTTTATTTCACAATCCTTCACTCTGGTGAAGAGGTACACAGTTTTCACTCCAGTCTCAGCTGCTCTGTTTTCCTGGAGCTTTCAGCTCCTTGCCACACAAAGAAACCTAAACATTAAAGAGCAAGTCTAATTAGATTAGATTAGAGATACAGCACTGAAACAGGCCCTTCAGCCCACCGAGTCTGTACCGAACATCAACCACCCATTTATACTAATCCTACACTAATCCCATATTCCTACCAAACATCCCCATTAATTAATGGCAGATTCCTTTAAATGCCCCACTTCAGTAATATCTGTCATTAAAAATGAAGAACTTCCTTAACCGTGCACAAATGTGATTTAAAAAAAAAACTATTCTCTATGCTATCCCATGCTGGGTTCTGCTCACCCTTCATCCTTGTTCCTGCTGCCTAAAAATTGAATCCTGGACCTCAAAACCTCCAATTTAAAGTTCTCATCCTTATATTTAAGTCAGTTCATGGTGTTAAACAGGCAGATGTTCAGTCACCAAAATGAGGAAGCCGATGACAGTCTCTGATCCAGAACTGTTTTATTGGCAATTCATAGTTCAGTCCAAATATCAGTTCCCACTCTTTCCTTCCGGACTAACTCTCTGTCCAGAGGCAACAGCCCCACTGGGAAAACACCCAGCCCTTAAATGCAAAATTATAATGAGCATCACCTGCTCTCTATTAACACTGAAATTAGTCCTGTTTAATGAAAAGGGCCAGCATTTTCAATATTGTCACATGGCCTGTCCCTCCACAGCTTTGTAACCACCTCCAGTCCTATGACCCTCCATCTGCTCTGACCCTGGGTCTTTGTGCATCCTCCACCACCTTCACCTTACCATTGATGACTATGCCTTCAGCTTTCTAGGTCCCAGAATCTGGAATTCTCCACTCCCACACTCCAAGCTCCCTCTATCTCTCCATTTTCTTCTCCCCCTTTAATACGCTCCTTAAAACCTGCCACCTTGATTGACCAAGCTTTCAGTTACCCATCCCAATATCTTGTGTTCTGACGGAAGGTCATTAACCTGAAACATTAATTCTTTCTCTCTCCTCAGATGCTCCCAGACCTGCTGAGTATTTCCACCATTTTCTGTTATTTCAGATTTCTAGCATCTGCAGCTTTGTTCTTCAAATACCCTTTCCTTTGCCTCAATGCCAGTTTTTTTCTGATTGTGACTCTGAAGTACCTTGGAATGTTTTACTGTGGTGGTGTACCACATAAATGCAAATTATTGCTTATTCACATGTCAAAATAGGAGTCACTTTTGTGGTTAGATTGCTACAGTACAGCATCTGCTCCCATTGTTTAGTGTTAAATGTCCAAACAAGGGCCTGAATTTCTGTGGGCATTGCCCCAATCACTTGCTTTAACCCTTTAATCCTTAATGGCATAACTGTCCCTTTCCTGGTGGTCATTCCTTTTATCCTGTTGAAGATATGGAAATTCAGGGACCTTAGCAATTATCAGACATAGTGGACTAAATTTTAATTACGTGCCATGCTTCTTGGCAGCTTGTTTTCAACTCAGCGTCCTTCCGACACAGAAGTACCGCTGAGGAGCCACCGGGATATTACGCGTGGGCTTGGAGCGGCCACTCCCGATGACGTGGAGGGGACAGTCCCCACGGCACTGCGCAGGTGCCGGTGCCATTTTTAAAGACCTTTAAGCCCCGAGTAGAAATGTTAATTTTAAAGGGACCAGGCCTTTAACTTTTAATAAAAACAGTACATTTCACATAAGTGCCACTCCCACCCCACAATAAATTTATTTCTCTTTCCCTCCCCCCCCCTCCCCCCCCCACCCCCACCCCCCCACAAAGCCATTTTTGACAGTCACGACCTTTAAACCCCAAACTTTGCACTCTTTGCCCTTCGGCCCCTTCCCACCATCCTCACAGCCAATGAAAAATGTTTTCTCCACTCTTCCACCCCTCCCGCCTTGAAAATGTTATTCCTCCCCCTCCCTACCACGTTCTTGCCTCGGAACTACGTATGGAGTTCCGAAGACGCGCGAGCTGCGTTTGGAGTAGGTAAAATGAGCATGGGACGTCCGCTGCCTGCAGGTAAGTTTATTTGCATCTCATTTATGTTCATTTGATTATGCAGGTGAAGGTCCTGCTGCCAGGCGGTGGGGGCTGCACTAAGGTCCCCCCGCCGCCAGTAATATGTGGCGGGCCCTTCTCGATGTCGCGGTTCAAGGCAGGCCTCTCCCCACAAAACTTTACCGGCCCCTGCACCGTGACTTGCAGTGTCGAGGGGCTGGTAAAATTCAGCCCAGTGTGTTGCGAATCAGTCAGCCTTCTGCTCACAGCACTGAGATTGGCCAGGCCAAAACCACAAGTTCCATCCTATTTGATTTAAGTATGGTGCGTCATCCCTCCTCTTGCAGTATGTGATGCTGTTTACCATGACCTTATTATCTGTATTCTGTTGTCCCCTCCATGGTACTGCTTTTGTGTGGTTCTATTCCTGTCTTCCTGAATACAGAATGGCTTAGGAAAGTAGGCACAAGAGTAGGCCATTCAGTCCTCAAGCCTATTCTGCCATTTAATTAGATCATGGCTGATCTATAGCTCAACACCATTTACCTCATTGCTCCGTATCTCTTGGTACGCTTACCTAACAAAAACAACCACTGCTCTACAATTCTGAGTTAATAAATCTCAAATTTAAAAAAGCTAGTCTAGTGTGACCATTGTCAATTGTTGTAAAAACCCATCTGGTTCACTAATGTCCTTTTAGGGAAGGAAATCTGTTGTCCTTACCTGGTCTGGGTGTACATGTGGCTCCAGATCCACAGCGATGTGGTTGACTTGTAAAAAGCCCTCTGAAATGGCCACTCAGTTCTCGGGCAATTAGGGATGGGCAATAAATGCTGGCCTAGCCAATGCTCATCCCATGAACGAATAAAAAAAAAATTGTTAGCTGACAGTTGAAACCCACTCACATTGGGGTAATTCAAAGTGCTAATTTTTAGGTTGCTGTCTATTGACAGTTCACAGACAAACCTGTTGCTTGTCAACAGTGACTGCACTTAAACAGTACAGCATTGGTTGGAATGCACTTTGGGATGCCTGAGGTTGAGAAAGGTACAATATAACTGCAAGTCTTTTATTTATTTTTGGCTCCTTGGTGAGAGAAAGTAGTTATTTCTGATCTGTTACAGCTTTATTGTATAGAAGGGTTGCAAAGTACCTTTGCACTTCCTCAGCACTATTCCTCTATATAAAAAAAAATTACAAATTTGACTTCCAGTACAAATTGTTTTGTAGTGGTATTAAATTGCAGGGAGGGAAAATATAAACACCTAATCTGTTGCAATTTGTAAGGCGATATTTAACATCAGTTGTGTCATTGTATTGACGTTTGGGAGACAAATTGTTTGCTAGGTAATATGCGGCACAGTGGCGCAGTGGTTAGCACCGCAGCCTCACAGCTCCAGGGACCCGGGTTCGATTCCGGGTACTGCCTGTGTGGAGTTTGCAAGTTTTCCCTGTGTCTGCGTGGGTTTTCTCCGGGTGCTCCGGTTTCCTCCCACAAGCCAAAAGACTTGCAGGTTGATAGGTAAATTGGCCATTATAAATTGTCACCAGTATAGGTAGGTGGTAGGGAAATATAGGGACAGGTGGGGATGTTTGTTGGGAATATGGGATTAGTGTAGGATTAGTATAAATGGGTGGTTGATGTTCGGCACAGACTCGGTGGGCCGAAGGGCCTGTTTCAGTGCTGTATCTCTAATCTAAAAAAATAGGTGGTACTTTGTGATCTCGAACACTTAGCACACACTAATTTTATAGAATGTTTCCTTTGGTTTCAGGCAATAATTTCCAAATTGCATGTTACACCAACGTGACGAAATGAGCAGCTGGGTATTTTGGGCAGTAGTGTATTGCATTAGCATCACCTTCGTAATACCTGCCATCAGCTGTCAAGAGGCAGTTTTCCGCTCAGGTAGGAGGAATGAACATTTATGAATGAACAGGAGAATTTAACTGTGTTGGGAGTTCAACTACATTACAAAATTGCTGCAAATGGCAGACCTACTGTGATTTAAAGTCAGTGCTACTGGTTCCAGTGGTGCAGAAATGTGCCAGGTTGGTTTGCGTTTATCTGAGATAATGGTGGTGCTAGTACAGCCTGGTTTATACCGATGGTCTGTACAGACCTGTTCCCCACCTACTCCTATGCCCAATCCCCCAGCAGCCAGTGTTGGGGGAAAAGGTCCATGACCAAAAGGCGACCAGGAGTTTTGTCCAAATCCAAGCAGTTTAATGCTGTGGATTTGCACCTTTGTCCCTGAATGGAACTGATTTGAGTATCCCTAACCTAGTTTTGCTCTGGTTTCTTGCAGCCAACAGAGGAACAAGAAGTTTCTCTCACTTGTTTGGACTAGCTTTAAAATGAAGCCTCGGAGTTGAAAGTATAAAATACTCCACCAACCTTCCATCAAATGTTCACAATTTAAAAAAAATATTTTAGTGATCATGACTATCAAAAATCATTGAGTAACAGGTAACATCATTCTAGAACAGTCTGAGTCCTGCATCAAATCAGTGAGGACAAGGTACTTGTTAGAACATTCTCACTGAATCAGTTATGTACCAGCATATGTTTAATTTCCTTGATGGCTCACTAAGCACCCACTGATTCACACAGACCAGATAGAGCTTAGGTGTTGAGTTCAAGTTCCATGCTCGGCCTGGTGCTGGGCCACACAACAATCAAGGCTTGGGTTCCATCCCTGCCCTGGTACTTAGCCACACTGAATAGGCTGAGCCCAGGTACTATCCCTAGCCTGATACTGTGAGACACAGTGCAGGCTGGGCCCAGGTTTCATCCCTGGCCTGGCACTTAGCCACATACAACAGGCTAAGGACCTAAAAAAGGAGAGAGCAGGGTACTTTCTAAATGGTGAAAAGCTAGAAACAATGGGGGTCCAGGTGCATAGATCTTTAATGAACAGGCACAGAAGGTATTCAAAATGGCTAATGGAATTAGCCTTTATTAGATTCCACAAAGCTGGATATGGAAGGATAATGCTGGAGCCTATTGTTATGACCAGGTGAGAAAGAGGTCTGGGGTCCCTTTCAGCCTTCACCTGGTCTGACTAACATGATTTTATTTTTTAAACACACTATTTTTAGCTCCCCCTTGATTAATCTTTGTTCAATGCTTTCCAATTATAAGGTAAAGAAACAAGCACAAATAGGCTTTCTTAGGTTTAAAGAAGAAAGGTGAAATTTTATTAAAACTTAAACTCTAATTCGGTTGACACCTACGAATACACGACGCGCCCACGCTAGCATGCATACTCGATACGCATGCAGATATGAGCAGAAACAAGTAGAAGAAAAATAAGTGGAAAAGTTTGAGGCAATCTCTGAGGAGTGTTTCTTTTTGTTACTGTGCTTAGAGCTCATTGTAGAGCCCTTGATTGAAGATATGGTCTTGCTTTTCGTTGGGGCCCAGTATTCTTCTTAAACCTTATTCACTATAGGAGACTTTTCTCACTTGGAGTTCACGTGTCTTCAGTGGGGTTTAGAGTTCCATGAGAAACAGATGAGAGCAGACATGATAGGCTCTTTTCAATCCAGGAGCCAAGAGCTTTCTGCTAGTTCAAACACTGTCTCTACCATTTAAAACTTCCCCAAATTGGCCAGCAGGGTGACCGACTGGTTTGACCAGGTCTTTTCTGTATTGTATGGGAGCAGGAGATAGCTCCTTTGTTCCAACACTGTTAATATGCAAAAATGTCTTCCTGGCCAGAGGCCTGGCAATTCCTTGTAACAGGCCTTTTCTTCCCAGTAACAATTTGAAATTTAGTGTCCATGTGGCGAAATCAATGTGCCTCATTCTTGGCAGGTGGGGGCTTGCCTGATACTATCTTTACCCAGTTTCACATTTATTGAACAGAGTAGGAGGATTACAAACATCTAACTCCTCACTCAAAACCAACCCTGTCTCAATAAGTGTCTGTTTATAAAGGTACTCAAGTAAGACCCCAATTAATACCCAATTAATAAATCAAACAATTGATATACAAATTAACAGATTCCCTTTTAGAATACAACATGGATTAATATGCTCAAACAACTTTTCAAAATAAATTCCATATTGGGTTCAAAGTATTACATTGAGAGACACCCCTCCTTTAACACCCCTAACAATTTCTTTGTACTAGCATTTCTTTTTGTGGAGCAGTCAGATAGCTGATGACTTGTATCTACCCATTTAAGTTTGGAGATTTCCTTTCTCTTCAGCATTTGTTTCAATCCAGCCACGTCAATACATAGTTTTCTCATTTTTTTGTAGAGTGTACATTGTTCTTTTTGGCACAATTATCCACATATTCAGTGGGTATCCTATCTTCAGTATGTCCCTTGAGAATTTCACCCAAAATATTTGACAAATAGGACCCCATATCCACTGCCTCCACAAGACCCAGTGTTTACACAGCTAAAGTGCTTTTGACGACCAGTTTTATTTTCTTAGCCTCCCAACCTAAAGGACAACATTTCCCATTTTCACCCGTCAGCAAAATTAACATGTGAAGCATTAGTAAAAAAATATTAGATTCATGGTCTTTGGATCACCTAAGGATGGAAACACATTTCTCCAGATCTGTTTTCTTAAAATGTTTTATTTGCCTTCAAAACATTCTCAACTTTCAGATATTTCATCATCGTGCTTAACTTCAGCACATCAAAATTAGCGTCAGGCCTAGTCCGAGCACAACCAGTTTAATTGACCAATCAAGCTTCACAGTTGCTCAGTCTCTGCTTTAGATACATCATCTTTCAGTGATGAACATGATTAACTGGGATGGGTGTAACGCTCTCTAAATAGTTTTGTTGATTTAAAGTTATTCCAGACTTAGTCTGCTTAATATCCAAACCAATGCATTTAAAGGTCCCACAAGCCTGACTCCCAATCTTAAATTCTGCCCTAATCTGATCAATAACATATTCCTCAAAATCTGTACCACCCCAGAAGAAATCAATGTGCATCATGAAGATGCCTGGAAAAGTTTCCCTTTATAATACAAATAAAAAAAATTGCAGGATCTGCTTTTAGTTGAACACAACCAATTTTCAACAAAACAGATCTCTCAGAAATACCACACCCTGGAAATATTATTAATGCCACAGACGCATTTGTTCTGTTTCCATAGTTTTCCTTCTGCATCTGCTGCCTCTTTGGGTGGTTTCAGAAACATTTCTCTGAAAGGTATCACCCTGCAGAAATGTTGCTTTTGTGTCAATGGGCCTACACTTCCATGAATATGTGGCCAAAAGAGCTAAAAAGATTTACAGGATTACTTTGAGCTGTGAGAGAGTCTACTCGAATATTGGTATCCCTCAGTTGCTCTTCAAAACCCCTCTCATCTAGCCTCGCTTTAGACTTACAAGTTCCATCGGGAAGGACTTTTTCAGTACAAATCAATCTATGTGACGATGGCTGTCCCCATCTGGAACCTCAATTAAACTCCAAACTCTCTAATTCCTTATGTTTTGCATCTCTTATTAGTTTATTCTCAAGCTTATTGGCAGCCACTAAAACTTCACAATCACGAGGACTTCTGCTTCTAGTTCTATTCTGAGACTGCTCCCTGGTCTTCATTTCATTGTGGAATCTGCTCAAACTATGGCTTCTATTAGCGATTTAATGTTTTTTGGGACTATTACTAGAATATCTCGCACATTATCGGAGGCTCTTTCTCCAGTACATAGTTTCCTTACATACGTGTCACTTCCAGACCCACTATTAGAACTTGCACTGTGCTTTCTTAACTTCCACTCTTCCACCCCATTCTGCCAGTCCATGGACCTTGCTTCTTGGTCATCATTTTGAACATTTAACCAATATTTAAACTTGCCTGTAGATTTTCCTGCAGGTTGCACAATTGTTGCATCCCTCCATCTATTCGACCCCTTTGGAATATATGTCACCTGAGTACTTGGGGCAATTGTTCTTTGGATGCGATAACACTTTCTTGAGCATAATGATCCCTCACATTACTATGCAACCCTTTATCTACCTCATTCTATTCCTCGGGACCTTCATCACAAAACACGTGAGTATTTGAGGTACAAGGTGCATCGTTTCCCCTCTATCAACTCCTCAATTCTGAGATTTTGGAATTAAACCCGATCAGTTGCGAGGAATGAACCTAATTTTTTTTCCATGCTTGATAATTACTGTCTTACCTTCACAACCGATTACCTTACCAGAGCCCTTCCATTCCTCATGACCCTCTCTTTTATAATACACCAAATCTCCGGAATTAAATTCCACCTCAGATGGCCTTATATGATGCCTCAGAGTTCTCTGAATTTTCTTGGAGAGCTCAGCCATGATGAAAGCCCATCTCCGTGCATTCAAATGTGCAGAAAAAAATTGAACTAATTGCAGTACCTTCTAGAGCAGGAGGACTGTTGCACAACACAAAGCAATTTGGGATTCTGCACTAAAACCAATTGATGGGGACTATATCCTCCAACCATCTGAAGTGAATTCTTCAAATGAGCCACCCATGTCAGGGCAGTTGTCAACTTGCAGTTTGGCTGGTCAACTAAGATTTTATGCAGCATTTCAACCACTGGGTGATTCTGTTCAAAGCCCATTGCTGAAAGGACTTTCGGCCGCAGTATTCATAACCATAATGTTCATCTTTTCACACATATCTCTGAACTCATCATTGGCAAATTCCCCTCCATTATCAGTCAGAAACTTTGCTGGTGCCCCAAGTCCAGTCCCTATCCATTTCTCCATAATTTTGTCTATCACCCTTTTGTCCTTGTTATTTATTATTGTAAAATGACTAAATCTTGTTGCTAGGTCTATAAAATGTAGTTTGAAAATATTCTTGTCATTGTCCCACACCTTTAAATCAATGGCAACCACCTCATTAAAGTCACGTGCCAATGGGAGACTGATAATAGGATGTGATGGTATCCTCCGATACTTTTTTTTATTTTTTTTTATTAAACAGATTTCACACTTTTCACTAATCTCTATTATCCTCGTATACTCTTCATTAATCACACCAGCATCCTTTAGCAGGGTTTTTAATCGCGGACAAGATGGGTGAGTAAATTGTCTGTGTAACCAAGATAATTTGCTTTTTATCTCTGATTCTGAACATCTGATGCCATTAATACTTCTAACACTGACTAGAAACATCTAGTTTTGTTAAGGGGATACAATAATGCCCTGACTGGGTAAACTGCAAATTCACTGACTTTCCAAAAACAATTGCCTGATCATGCTCCATATCAAGTTTCATTTGTGCCTTTTTCATTGAAGGCTAACTCAACAGTAAAAGTATCTCACTTGAGACTACGTCAGTACTGATAAAGTAGCTTACTCCAGCTATTTTACATGGAATTACTACTCTCTTCAGTGACTTCAAAGTGTTGTCATCACCAAACCTAAAGCTGGTAGTACTTTTATACTCAATCTTGCATCAATCCTTGCTACTAAGTGAATCCAGATAACATTGTAACTAATCAGTTCCACATACTGTCCAATACAGCATAGTCGAACAAATTCACAACGAACACATTCATCGCAGGACTAAAACTCCTTGAGACTAGTACAGTTCATTCAGATTCATCAATATTTTCCTCTTCTGCCTCAGAATTCTCTGCATAGTGTTATTTTGAGGACTTTGCCCCACTGCTTAGGGCAATTCATTGCATAATGATACTTTGAGTCACATCTGAAGCACCTATTAACTGTTCCTTGGGCATTCCTGGAATTCATTTGCCTATGATTGCTGTTCTAATTTGGTCTTCCACTGTAATAGTCAGACCTGCTAAAGGTACTTTAATTCTCAATCCTCCTGTCTTTACTCTTCCATTGTACCATTTCGATATCTAGTAAACATTGAATCCTCCATTCTTTGTGTAACTGCAGAATGTCCTGTTTGTTTTACCAGGGCTTCAGGAAATGACAATTTCCACAGGAATTTCTTTAAAGCAGCAGACATTTGATCCAACAGGGAGTCTTTGTCCAAGAACTGAACCCTAGTTAGAACCAGGAGCTTGTCCATATGTGGCACCCTAGCACAATCTAGCAATTTAAATAACATTGAACCAGGGATCTCCTAATTGAATTTCCTCAATCTTCTATACTGTCAAGGTCCATGATATATTCTTCCATTGAATAACTATCTGTTTTCCAAAATCTGTAAAAGTCTGACCATGCCTCATATGCATTCATTAGGTCATCTTTCTTGTAAATTTCATCCAAGAATTCTAACAAGATCCAACCCTCCTTATGTATCGAACTGACGAGCATCTAGTACACAGAACACTTTACTTCTGATTTTACTTTTGGTAGGACGTAACAATGCTGAGGCCATACCTTGTTTCCTCTTTGATAGAGATGTAACCCATCTCTATATCCACTTTATTCTTCCACTGGTCATATGGTTCAAAATCCGAGAACATTAGAGGGTAATATACCCTGACAATTTACACTTGCTTTCTGACATATTTTCCACAATAGCCCATGAGATTTTAGTTTTTTATGTAAAAATAAATTCCTAGTTTCCAACCTTCAGCTTTAGGCAACCATCCTCCACTACCATGTTAAACTCCAGAAAGCTTGGTATGGAAGGATAATCCTTGAACCTATCTTTACTCAGTTTCACATTTATTGTACAGAGTAGAAGGATTACAAACATGGAACTTCTCACTCAAAACCCTCCATCAGTCTTAGTAAGTGTCTGCTTATAAGTGCTCAAGTAAGACCCAATTAACACCCTCCACCTGCATATAATCAAACAATTGATACACCATTAACAGTTTAACATTTAAATCGAGTGGATTAGAATGCAAGGGGGTAGAAGTCATGCTTCAGCTATACAAAACCCTGGTTAGACCACACCTGAAGTACTGTGAGCATTTCTGGGCACCACCTTAGGAAGGATATATTGGCCTTGGAGGGAGTGCAGCATAGATTTACCAGAATGAAACCTGGACTCCAAGGATTAAGTTATGAGGAGAGATTACAGAACTAAGGTGGCATTCCCTGGAATTCATAAGGTCAAGAGGAGATTTGATCAAAATTTTCAAGATAATGTGGGGACCAAATAGTTCTTCTCTATCTATCCCACTTCAACTCGTTGGACGTCTAGGACTAGCGGGTATTGTCTAAAAATTAGAGCTGGGCCTTTCAGGTGTGAAATGAGGAAACACTTCTTCACACAAGATGATTGGAATTTTCCTCAACAAATGGCAATTCATTGGTAAACCTAAGAACCTGTTTGGCTAGTTTCTTTGCCTTATAATTGGAAGTTAGTGAACAAGGATTCACTCGGGGGAGCTAAAAAACGGTATGTTTAAAATTAAACCCTGTTAACGGTAAGACCAGGTGAAGGCTGAGAGGGAACCCTAGACCCCTCTCTCACCTGGTCATAACACTCATACACACACTTCTAGATTTAGGGTAATAATTGAGAAGGACATAAATATGACAAAGACCAGGATAAAGGATTGGAGAAGAGCTGATTTTGAGGGACTGAGAACAGAACTTGGGAAAATGGACAAAACATTGATAAACAAAGATGTAGAACAACAATGGGAAAAATTTAAAAAGGTGTTCAATAGGGGACAGGAAAATATATATCTTGCTTAAAAAAAGAGCAAACTAAACACGAATGAGTCTCCATGGATCAATAAGACGTAAGGGAAAAACTGAGGGTAAGTAAACATGGACAGTGGAGGAGTGTGTGACAAAGGAGAATATGAAGAGCATAGAGAAATCAAGAAAACAATGTGAAAGGCAAAGAGGAACTATGAATTTAAATTCTCAAAGAACAAGAAACTTTAAAATATTCTACATGCCGTAAATTTTTTTAAAAGAAAATCAGATGGGAATAGGGTCACCAAAGGATGGTCAGGATAAAATCACAGGCAGCGATAGTGAAATAGCAGAAATATTTTGCTTTGGTATCTCCCAGGTGGACACGACATTGAAAGATGAGATTAAAAATGATAAAAATGCATTTAAAATAAAAGGAGGAGAAATATTAAATAAACTAATCAAACTCAAAAAGGAGGAAACCCCAATTGTATTTGTATTTTCTTTTAAATCTAGGAGATAAGCGTTTGGTTTTCCTGGCATTCATAAGGACGTGCCATGGAGCCTTAGAGGCAACATTAAAAAAACTTTAAATCCAAGTTCCATTCAATTGCAACAATCTCTCGGGGTTCTGATTTAGGCATTATCCACCAGTGAGGCTACAGTGCTATAAGCTGCTCTTTCCATAGCTCCAGCCTCTCCAAATTCAAACAAGACCATCAAGCATGGAATAAAAACAAGAAATGCTGGAAATACTCAGCAGGTCTGGCACCATCTGTGGAGAGAGAAGCAGAGTTAACGTTTCAGGTCAGTGAGCCTTCATCAGAACTGACAAATATTAGAAATGTAAAAGATTTTAAGCAAGTAAAGCGAGGGTGGGGCAAGAGATAACAAAGGTGAAGGTGTTGCTAGGACAGGGTCACAGAGAATAACTGACCAGAAGGTCATGGAACAAAGGCAAATGGTATGTTAATGGTGTGCTGAAAGGCAAAGCATTAGTAAAGAGAGGGTGTGAATGACTAAAGCACAAAGCACGCCAATCACAAACATAAGAAAACACATAAAAAAAAAACAGTGGTTAAGCACAGTGGAAACAAACTAAACAAACTACAAACCTAAAATAAAAGAACCAAATAAAAAAGGAAAAAGAAAAAATAACTAAGCATAAAAAGGGGGGTCCCATCATGCTCTGAAATTATTGAACTCAATGTTCAGTCCGGCAGGCTGTAGTGTGCCTAATCGGTAAATGAGGTGCTGTTCCTTGAGTTTGCGTTGATGTTCAGGCCCCCTCCCCCAACTCTTTTTACGGTACATTGATGACTGTATCGGTGCCATTTCCTGCTCCCACCCAGAACAAGAAAACTTCATTAACTTTGCTTCTAATTTCCACCCTTTTCTCACCTTCACTTGGTCCATCTCTGACACTGCTCTTCCCTTCCTGACTTCTCAGTCTCCATCTCTGGGGATAGGCTGTCTACTAATATTCATTATAAGCCCACTGACTCCCACAGCTACCTCGACTACACTTCTTCACACCCTACCTCCTGTAAGGACTCCATTCCATTCTCCCAGTTTCTCTGTCTCCGATGCATCTACATGATGCTACCTTCCACGACAGTGCTTCTGATATGTCTTCCTTTTTCCTCAAACGAGGATTTCCCCCCACTGTGGTTGATAGGGCCCTCAACCGTGTCCGGCCCATTCCAAAGGTTCATCCTTCGCCACTTACGCCACATCCAGCGCAATGCCACGACCAAACGCATCTTCCCTTCCCCTGTCAGCATTCTGAAGGATCGTTCCCTCCGCGACACCCTCGTGTACTCTTCCATTATCCCCACCACTTCGTCCCCTTCCCACAGCACCTTCCCTGCAATCACAGGAGGTGTAATACCTGCCCATTTACCTCCTCTCTCCTAACTATCCAAGGCTCCAAACACTCCTTTCAGGTGAAGCAGCGATTTACTTCTACTTCTTTCAATGTAGTATACTGTATTCAGTGCTCACAATGTGGTCTCCTCTACATTGGGGAGACCAAACACAGATTGGGTGACCACTTTGGGGTACACCTCCGCTCAGTCCGTAAGCACGACCCCGAGCTTCCGGTTGCTGGCCATTTCAACACATCCCCCTGCTCTCATGCTCACATCTCTATCCTGGGATTGCTGCAGTGTTCCAACGAACATCACCACAAGCTCGAGGAACAGCACCTCATTTACCAATCAGGCACACGACAGCCTGCCGGACTGAACATTGAGTTTAATTTCAGAGGGGTCCCCCCTTTTTATGCTTAGTTATTTTTTCTTTTCTTTTTCCTTTTTTATTTGGTTATTTTATTTTAGGTTTTTCAGCTTGTTTAGTTTGTTTCCACTGTGCTTACCCACTTTTTAAAAATGTGTTTTCTTATGTTTGTAAAGCGCAGAGCACTCCAATCACAGTCATTCACACCCTCTCTTTACTAATGCTTTGTCTTTCAGCACACCATTAACATACTATTCACCTTTGTTCCATGACCTTCTGGTCAGTTATTCTCTGTGACCCAGTCCTATCAACACCTTCATCTTTGTTATCTCTTGCCCCACCCCCACTTTACTTGCTTAAAACCTTTTACATTTCTAATATTTGTCAATTCTGAAGAAGGGTCTCTGACCTGAAACGTTAACTCTGCTTCTCTCTGCACAGATGCTGCCAGACCTGCTGAGTATTTTCAGCATTTCTAGTTTTTATTTCATTTGACTGATTCCTGGGGCAAGGTTGGATAGGTTGGGTCTGTATTCATTGGAGTTTAGAAGGATGTAAGGTGATCTTACAGAAACATATAAGATCCTGAGGGGACTTGACGGGGTGGCTGTTGAAAGGATGTTTCCCCTTGTGGGTGAGACTAAAACTAGAGGGCACAGCTTAAAAATAAGGTGTCTCCCATTTAAGACAGATGAGGAGAAATTTTTGCTGTCAGAAGGTCGTGACTGTGGAACTCTCTTCCCCAGAGAGCGGTGGAGGCAGAGTCATTGAATATTTTTAAGGCAGAGATAGACAGAATCTTCACAAACAAGGGAGTCAAAGGGTATCAGGAATAGTTAGGAAAGTGGAGTTGAATCCACAAAAGATTAGCCATGATCTTATAGAATGGTGGAGCAGGCTCAAGAGACCAAATAGCCTACTCCTGCTCCTAGATTGTATGTTCGTATAGAGCCCTGGTGAGCCTGCACTTGGAGTATTGTGTACAGTTTTGGTCGTCTCATCTAAGGAAGATATACTTGCTAAAGAGGGAGGGCAACAGAGTTTCACTGGACTAATCTTGTCTAGTGAATTGGATTGTCTAGGATTGTCTTTTGAGGAGAGTTTGAGGAAACTGGGTCTGTATTCTCTCGAGTTTTGAAGAATGAGAGATGATCTCATTGAAACTTACAAAATTCTTGCAGGACTTGACAGGATGGATGTCGATGGGATGTTTCCTCTGACTGGTGACTCTAGAACCAGGGGACAGTCTCACAATAAGGGATAGTCATTTACAGAATCACAGAATAATACAGTGCAGAAGAGGCCCTTCGGCCCATCGAGTCTGCACCGATGCATTAAAACGCCTGACCTGTCTACCTAATCCCATTTGCCAGCACTTAACCATAGCCTTGAATGTTATGACGTGCCAAGTGCTCATCCAGGTACTTTTTAAAAGGATGAGAGGCAACCTGCATCTACCACCCTCCCAGGCAGTGCATTCCAGACTGTCACCACCCTCTGGGTAAAAATGTTCTTCCTCAAGTCCCCCTTAAACCTCCTGCCCCTCACCTTAAACTTGTGACCCCTCATAACTGCCCCTTTAACTAAGGGGAACAGCTGCTCCCTATCCACCCTGTCCATGCCCCTCAATCTTGTACACCTCAATCAGGTCACCCCTCAGTCTTCTCTGCTCCAGTGAAAACAACCCAAGCCTATCCAACCTCTCTTCATAGCTTAAATGTTCCATCCCAGGCAACATCCTGGTGAATCGCCTCTGCACCCCCTCCAATGCAATCACATCCTTCCTATAATGTGGCGACCAGAATTGCACACAGTACTCCAGCTGTGGCCTTACCAAAGTTCTGTACAACTCCAACATTACCTCCCTGCTTTTGTAATCTATGCCTCGATTGATAAAGGCAAGTGTCCCATATGCCTTTTTCACCACCTTATTAACATGCCCTTCTGCCTTCAGAGATCTATGGACAAACACGCCAAGGTCCCTTTGTTCCTCGGAACTTCCCAGTGTCAAGCCATTCATTGAATACTTCCGTGTCACATTACTCCTTCCAAAGTGTATCACCTCATCGTTTTCAGCGTTAAATTCCATCTGCCACTCTTCTGCCCATTTGACCATCTTGTCTATATCTTCCTGTAACCTAAGACACTCAACCTCACTGTTAACCACTCGGCCAATCTTTGTCATCCGCAAACTTACTGATCCCACCCCCTCACATAGTCATCTATGTCGTTTATATAAATGACAAACAATAGGGGACCCAGCACAGATCCCTGTGGTACGCCACTGGACACTGGCTTCCAGTCACTAAAACAGCCGTCTGTCATCACTCTGTCTCCTACAGCTAAGCCAATTTTGAATCCACCTGATCAAGTTACCTTGTATCCCATGTGCATTTGCTTTCTTGATAAGTATCCGATGTGGGACCTTGTCAAAGGCTTTGCTGAAATCCATGTAAACTACATCAACTGCACTACCCTCATCTACACACCTGGTCACATGCTCAAAAAATTCAGTCAAATTTTTTGGGCATGACCTCCCTCTGACAAAGCTATGCTGACTATTCCTAATCAAATTTTGCCTCTCCAAGTGGAGATAGATTCTCTCCTTCAGAATTTTCTCCAATAGTTTCCCTACCACTGACGTGAGACTCACTGGTCTGTAGTTCCCTGGCTTATCTCCACAAACTTTCTTAAATAGTGGGACCACATTAGCTGTTCTCCAGTCCTCTGGCACCTCCAGAGAGGAATTTAAAATTTGGGTCAGCGCCCCTGCAATCTCCACCCTCTCCTCCCACAGCATCCTGGGACACAAATCGTCCGGACCTGGAGATTTGTCCACTTTTAAGTCTTCCAAAACCTCCAATACCTTGTCACTCCCTATGACAATTTGCTCAAGAACCTCACAGTCTCTCTCTCTCAGTTCCATATCGACATCCTCTTTCTCTTGGGTGAAGACAGATGTGATGTATTCAATCAACACCCTACCAATGTCCTCTGGCTCCACCCACAAATTTCCCCCTTGGTCCCTAATGGGTCCTACTCTTTCCCTGGTTATCCTCTTCCCATTGATATACTTATAGAATATCTTGGGATTTTCCCTACTTTTACCAGCCAGAGCTTTCTCATATCCCCTCATTGCTCTCCTAATTGCTTTCTTAAGCTCCATCCTACACTTTCTGTACTCCACTAATGCTTCCATTGATTTGCTGTCCTTGTATTTGCTAAAAGCCTCTCTTTTCCTTATCATACCCTGAATGTTTCTGGTCATCCATGGTTCTCTGGGCTTGTTGCTCCTGCCTATTACCCTAGAGGGAACATGTTGGGCCTGTACCCTCCCCATTTCCTTTTTGAATGCCCCCCACTGCTATTCTGTAGATTTCCCGACAAGTAACTCTTTCCAGTCTATCTTGGCCAGATCCTGCCTTATTTTACTAAAATTCACTCTCCCCCAATCCAAAACCTTTTTTTGCAACTTGTCTATTTCTTTCTCCATAACCAGCTTAAATTGTACCATGTTATGGTCGCTATCACCAAAATGTGCCCCCACCAACACATCACCCACCTGTCCGGCTTCATTCTCCAGAATTAGGTCCAGCACTGCACCCTCCCTTGCTGGGTCCTCTACATATTGAGCTAAAAAGTTCTGCTGTATACATTTTAAGAACTCCACTCCATCTAAGCCCTTATCATGATGACTATCCCAATTAATGTTGGGAAAGTTGAAATCACCTAATATAATTACCGTATTATTTTTACACACCTCTGCAAATTGCGCACATATTTGCTCCTCAATTTCCCGCTGACTATCTGAGTGTCTGCAATAAACACCTAGCAATGTGGCTGTCCCTTTTTTATTCCTAAACTCTACCCATAAAGCTTCATTTGATGCCCCCTCCAAGAGATCATCTCTCTTTACTGCAGTAACTGATTCCTTAACTCATATTGCAATGCCCCCTCTTTTTTTACCCCCTCCTCTGTCTCGCCTGAAGATTCTATATCCCGGGATATTGAGCTGCCAATCCTGCCCCTCCCTCAACCATGTCTCCGTGATGGCTACTGTATCACAATTCCACATGTCAATCCTTGCCCTTAACTCATCCGTTTTACCTGCAATACTCCTGGCATTAAAGTAGATGCCTTCCATCCTGGTCTTACTCCCTTGAAACTTACTTCCACTGTATTCCCTCTGACTTGTTTGCTTTCCTGTGCTTAGCTGTGTCCCTATTCTGCTAGGAGTCTCCCCCTGCCAAATTAGTTTAAACTCCTCCCAACAGCACTAGCAAACCCACCAGCAAGGATGTTAGTCCCCCTCTGGTTCAGATGTAGACCGTCCAGCTTGTACAGGTCCCAACTTCCCCAGAAACGGTCCCAGTGGTCCAGGAATCTAAAATCCTCCCTCCTGCACCAACTCTTAAGCCACGCATTTATCTGTGCTATTCTCCTATTTCTATACTCGCTACCATGTGGCACTGGGAGTGATCCAGAGATTACAACCCGAGAGGTCCTACTTTTTAGTCTACTGCCTAACTCCCTGAATTCTTGATGCAAGACCTCATCACTCTTTCTACCTATGTCATTGGTACCAACATGTACCATGACCTCTGCCTTATCACCCTCCCCCTTCAGGATGCCCTGCAGCCGTTCAGTGACATCCCGGAACCTGGCACTAGGGAGGCAACACACCATCCTGGAGTCACGTTGACGGCCACAGTAGCGCCTATCTGTTCCCCTGACTATAGAATCCCCTATTACTATTGCTCTTCCTCTCTTTCCCCCTTCCTGTGCAGACAGGCTGCTTGCGGTGCCAGAAGCTTGGCTCTGTCAGCACTCCCTGCAGGAATCAGCCTCATCAGTCTCCAAAATGGAATACCGATTTGCAAGCGGGGCCCCAGGGGACTCCTGAACTACCTGCCTGTTTCTCTTGAACTGCCTGGTGGTCACCCATTCCCTTCCTTCCTCAAGTTCCTTCAGCTGCGGTGTGACCACCTCTCTAAACGTGCTATCCACAATGTTCTCAGACTCGCGGATGCTCCGCAGTGCTTCCAGCCGCCGTTCCAGCTCTGAAACCCGAGCTTCCAGGAGCTGCAGCTGGACACACTTCCTGCACACATGCTGGTCCCGGGGACTGGAAATGTTCCTGGACTCCCACATGCAGCAAGAGGAGCAAACCACGGCTTCAAGCTCTCCTGCCATGACTAAACTCTTTAAATTTAAAACTATAAAAGATTATAATTAAAAAAACAATTAAGTCTTGCTAAAACAATGACTTACAATTCAATCCACTTTGAAAAATACCCACCAGGACTTACTCACCAGTCAGCTGTGCTCTTTGGAAGCTCTCATTTCCCCTCACTCTGAGGACAGGTAGGCAATGAAAGGAGCTCCTTGCTCCCTCCTCACCGAACTTCCTCAGTTACCAAACTTCCACTATAGCACTCTAATGCAACCCGAGTTTGCACTCCATTTCAAACAAAGTCAGCACTGTAAGACGGCCCACTTTTAATACTGACTGACTGTAGCCCCTGAAAACTGGTTTAAGCCAATTCTCTAATTAACAAGGTGCAGCTGCAAGCAGAGCCTGAGTGAGCCCTGTTTAAATCTGGTCGAAAACTCACCTTCTCCAACCCAAACAGCAACTGTTAAGTTAATCTGCTAACTAAAAGACAGATTAGACTTAAGATAAAATTAACCCTTAATTATCCTCAGTTACCAAACTTCCACTATAGCACTCTAATGCAACCCAAGTCAGCACTCCAGTGCAAACTGAGACTGAGATGAGAAGGAATTTCTTCACTTAGAGGGTGGTGAATCTTTGTAATTCTCTACCCCAGAGGACTGTGGAAGCTCAATCATTGAGCATGTTCAAGACAGAAATTGATAGATATCTGGATACTAATGACATCATGGGATATGGGGATAGTGCAGGAAAGTGGCATAGAGGTAGATGATCAGCCATGATTTATTAGAATGGCGGAGGAGGCTTGACAGGTTGAATGGTCTACTCCTGTTCCTATGATGTTACCAAGGTGGAAATAGGTCTTTTTGGTGATGGCATGAATGAGGTCAGAAGCTCAACTTTGGGTTGAATGTGACACCAAGATTGTGAATGGACTGGCTTAATCTCAGACTGTTGCCAGGGAGAGGGATGGAGTCGGTAGCTAGGGAATGAAGTTTGGAGCGGGGACCAAAAAGAATGGCTCCAGTCTCCCCATATTTAATTGGAGGAAATTTCCACCCATCCAGTATAGGATGTCAGATAAGCAGTCTGATAATTTAGCAACAGTGGAGAAATCGAGAGAGGTGGTGGTGAGGCCGATCTGGGTGTCATCAGTGTATATGTGAAAACTAATGCTGTGCTTTTGGCTGATGTCACCGAGGGGCAGCAGGTAGATGAGAAGTTAGAGGGGGGCCAAGGATAGATCTTTGGGGGACACCAGAGGTAACGGTGCAGGAGCGGGAAGAGAAGCCAGTGCAAGTAATTCTCTGGTTACGATTAGATAGCTAAGAATGGAACCAGGTGAGAGCAGTCCCACCCAGCTGCATGACATAGAGAGGCGTTGAAAGGAGATGGTATGGTCAATTTTGTCAAAGGCTGCAGACACATCGAGAAGGACAAGGAGAGAAAGTTTATCTTTTACACTCACATGGGATGTAATTTGTGACTTTGATAAGAGCTGTTGCGATACTATGGCAGGGGTGAAATGCTGATTGGAGTGATTCAAATGTCAACTTCTCGAAAAGATGGGAATGGATTTGGGAGATAGCACCACGTTCAAGGAGTTTGAAGAGGAAATGGAGGTTGGAGACAGGACAGTAGTCTGCATAGATGATGGGTTCAAGGGGTGTTTTTTTATTTTTTTGAGGAGCGGGGCGATGATGGCAGATTTAAAGGAAAATGGGACAACAGCTGAAGGGAGAGAACTGTTTACAATAACGTGGGGACCAGGAGGGGACGTTGGGTGGTCAGTTTAGTGGGAATAGGATTGAGGGCGCAAGAGGTGGGTCTCATGGACAAGACGAGCTCAGAGAGGGCATGAGGGAAGATAGGAGGGAACTAGAGAAAAATGCGAGTTCAGGGCTAAGGCAGGGGGAGCATAATAGGAAGTGAGGCCAGGTGGGCTAGTGGAAGGGAGGGACACGGCAGAGGCAGCTGATCGGATGATCTTGATCATAGTGCCAAAGAAGTCCATGAGCTGTTCGCATTTATTGTTCGAGGTGAGGCTGGAGGGGACAAGAGAAATGGGTTTAAGAAGACAGTTTGCAGTAAAGAAAAGAAGCCGGAGGGTATCTTTGCATTGCAGGTGATCCTGGATTAATGAGCAGTTTTAGCAGACAAGAGCAGGACCTGATAGTGTTTTAAGTGGTCCAGCCAGATCTGTTACTCTGCAAGGAGGCAGGTGTTTGTGTGCAAATGTCATTGTTTTCTTCCATTGTTGTTGCGCTTGATGTGTCTGGCTCTCTCAGTATGACAGGGCACTGAGAAGAGGGGTCCTCAGGTGCGGGAAGTGGAGTGTTGCACAGGCAGGTGTACAAATGGTTTCAGTGCTTATTAGGCCGACGGCTAGGATCCTTGTCATTCAGGAATGATAATGTGAAATTGATGTCCTCATGCTCTGCATAACGTGGAATTGGCACAGGAGCACTGTGATAACTGGGAGGTGCTTCTTGAATGCAATTATCTCGATGTCCATATCCATAATTGCCGCTTTCACCTGATTATATTTGTGATGTTGCTCAGGGTTATAGTCTTATTGAATGTCCGCTGAATATAATCCTTCAGATGCTTGTTCCCGGCCTGCAGCTTGACTAACTCTCCCGCCTTCTGCCTTTCATCCTGGTTGAGTTGTCGTCTCCTGGAGTAGAAGTGCAAACAGTCCAGACTCAGGACATGGCTGGTATGTGACTCACAGCCTGTTGGGCGCATTGAATTTCAAAGACAAGATGGCCTTGTAGCCGATGATGAGGGACCTAGAAAATGAAGAGGAAAATCAATAAACAATCGAGAGATTAAAATTTCTTGAGGTTCTGCATTCAAGTTCCTCAAGTCCTCAGCAGACCCTCATTCCTAATTCTCCATGTGTCAATGCATCATAGATATCAGCACATCAGGAAGGCTGCAAATGGATCACAAGGGAAGGAACAGCTGAATAAATATGGCACAGAATTTGGTGGTCAATATTCATTCCAGATGTGGAAGAGAAATGGATTGTAGTGCAGGAAAATCAATTTCTGCCTGAGATATATAGTGCAAGAAGATAAAGCTGGTATGCCAGCAGCTCATGGTCGGGTGGGGGGAATCTGCAGAGGTGGCAGTCTCATTTCGACGTGGTTGGTGGACATAACATTAAGATACTAAATATGGCAGAGGAACTTAGATAGACAGCACTTAAGCAGAGAGGTGATCGGGGAGGGAAGAGATGAAGCAGAGCAATTGATGGACATGGATTCAGATCCACGGCAAAAGAGCGCGCCAGCCTCAGAGCCATGGAACCTCACCCAGGCAGCTTAATTTGGCACTAAAACTTCTGATTTTTAATTGAGAACAATAAACAGTAGATAAATAAATAGTAGATCAGTGCTCAAATACTCACATCTGAAAGATCAATTTCAAATTAGATTAGATTAGATTAGAGATACAGCACTGAAACAGGCCCTTCGGCCCACTGAGTCTGTGCCGACCATCAACCACCCATTTATACTAATCCTACATTAATCTCATATCCCTACCAAACATCCCCACCTGTCCCTGTATTTCCCTACCACCTACCTATACTAGTGACAATTTATAATGGCCAATTTACCTACCAACCTGCAAGTCTTTTGGCTTGTGGGAGGAAACCGGAGCACCCGGAGAAAACCCACGCAGACACAGGGAGAACTTGCAAACTCCACACAGGCAGTACCCAGAATCGGACCTGGGTCCCTGGAGCTGTGAGGCTGCAGTGCTAACCACTGCGCTACTGTGCCGCCCAAATCTTCAATGCCTCCAGCTTGAAAGTTTGGCTATGGGCTAAATGCTGGCAAATGGGATTAGGTAGACAGGTCAGGTGTCTTTAATGCATCGGTGCAGACTCGATGGGCCGAAGGGCCTCTTCTGCACTGTATTATTCTGTGATTCTGTGATTCAAAAATTGTGCTGAATGAGTATCTAATAATGGCAGCATGCAATTACTGATGTGTGATGACGTCACCACACACGCCTGCCTGAAAGTCGATATGCGTATGTGCACACTGTTACTGGCACGGTTACATGGCTGGAATGTGTCTTCCGATGACGTTGAAGATCGGGGAAAAATGCGTGTGCAGGTATGATACGGGGTGACTGCGCATGCACAAAAGCGCAAAGTTGACTTTCAATCCGGCATCAGGAATTAGTGTTTTGCACCCATCAATCTGTTTTTATGATGTTGATTGTGGGTTTAATATTGGTTAGGATACCTCCCCTGCTGTTCTTCGAAATAGTGCCATGGGATCTTTTACACCCACTGGAGGGCAGAACTGTCCTCATTTTAAGATCTGATCTGAATTACAGCACCTCCAACAGTGCAGCACTCTCTCAGTACTACACTGGTGTTAGCTTAGATTTTTTCTGCTCACATCCTGGAGTGGGACTTGAACCCACAATGTTTTGCCACAGACAAGAGTGCTACCAACTGAGCCACAGCTGACCCTTAAGGGGAAGAATACAAGGTGCTATAGTCTCTCCACATAACTGAAGTCCTTCATTCCTCTCATCATTCTGGTGAATCTTCTCTGCACTTGTTATTCTTCCTCACAAAATGCATCATTCATACATCTCTGCATTAAATTTCAACTGGCATGCAAATAAACTTTTTTCCTGTTAGAAAAGTGACCTGTTTTGCTCAATGTTGATGGAGACATTAGTTGAATATCTAGCCTGAAGTATTTTGGAAACAAAATACTTAACCAAAAATAAAAGCTGATAGCTGAAGAAGGGACAAAAGGCAGTGGATGCAGAATCTTTGAATATTTTTAAGGCAGAGGTAGATATATTCTTGATAAACAAAGGGGTGAAAGGTTATCGGGGTCGGCGGGAATGTGGAGTTGAGGTTACAATCAGATCAACCATGATCTTATTGAATGGTGAAGCAGGTTCGAGGGGCCGAGTGGCCTACTCCTGCTCCTAATTCGTATGTTTGTGTATTTGTATGACAAAATGCTGCACCAGTCCACTGTCAAATACAGGAGCATCCACTGACCATTTATGATGGAACAGAAAACACTATCAGGATTCCAACAGGAAGTTACAAGAATACTCAATGCAAAGGTGCAAGAACAGCAGGGTCAAAAGAATTGTTGCAAGTGCCTTAACTGAAGCAACTTCAGTTCAGGTGAACTATTTCAGCATTAGTTGCACTCTGGAAGTATATTCAAATCATCTTTGTTTCCTTCCAAGAACTTTAGTACTACATTTCTTGGGCAATTAAATAGACACAATACCAAATGTTCCAGTTATGCTCTGAGAAATTGTGAGCAGTCCTCCATTCTCTGCCACAACGCCTGTAGCCAGAGAGGATTGGAAAATGATGGTTCGAGCCTCCACTATTTCCTTCCTTGCCTCTCTTAGCAGCCTTGGATACATTTCATCTGGGCCTGGCATTTTATCCACTTTCAAGGATGCTAAACCCTTTAATATTTTATCTTACTGTTTAACCCATCCAATATTTCACACTCCTCCTTAACTACAACGTTTTCATCATCCCCTTCTTTTGTGAAGACGGACGCAAAGTGACTAAGAATTAAGCCCATATCTTCCACTTCTTACTCACAGGTTCCCGTTTTGGCCTCTAATTAGCCCTACTCTTTCCTTAGTTATCCTCTTGCTCTTTGTATATTGTTTAAACATCTTTCAGTTTTCCTTTATTTTACTTGCCAATATTTTTCCATGCCCTTTCTTTGCTTTCCTAATTTCCTTTTTAATTTCACCCCTACAGTTTCTATACTCTTCCAGATTTTCTGCAGTATTGAGCTCTCGGTATCTCACACAAGCTTCCCTTTTTTTGCCTTATCCTACTTTGTATGCTCTTTGACATTCAGGGGGATCGATCCTTCCCTGGTGAGGCTGGAGTGGTCCTTTGGGGGGAGGGGGGTGTCTTGGGTCCCGGGAGTGGGTTGGGAGGCGGGGGCGGCCCTCAATCGGGCACCCTGTGCCCAACTGCCATGCCTCCCCCCGGGGCACGGAAAGGCCGGCAGCTATCGCTGGTTGGCCTTGCACGTCCCCAGCACAGCCGCTTGCCATGGGTAAAATACCTGTGGAGGTGGGCGAGGGCCCTTAAGTGGCTATTAAGTGGCCACTTAAGGGTCTTGATTGGCCTCGGACGGGAGGGCCGTTTCCCACCCCCGCCTGACATCCGTAAACTTGTCCGGAGGGGGAATTAAGGCAGGCAGGTCTCCTGGAGCCTGCTGCTCAATTTTACGCCGCCCCTACGCCACCATCCGACCCGCTGAGGTGGCGTAAAATTCCGGCTTATGTCTTTGCCTCATACAGCTCTGACAGTGATTGACCTTCAAATAGCTGGTTCCAATCCATTTTTGTTAGTTTTGCATTATGAATAGCCAATTCAGCTGTGTTATGATCAACAGTATATTTCATGTGCACTGACATTTCCATTTTGTGCTATTGTCAAGATAAACAATATGCCAAATAAGGAATATTAATTCATTGGTTGGAAATTTACATTTAACTTTTAATGGAAAAAATCATGCAGTTAACTTTTAAAAAACCTGGTAGCCAAGATGGCCACCGCAATTTGCATCTGAAACATCTTTTCACATTCCAAGGCCCAACAGGAGACTGAGGTCTGAGGAGCATGGACCCAGAACAATGACATTCTCTAAGTGATTGAATTACCTAAGATTGTTTCATTTGCACAGCATTCAAGGCAATCCTAACACCTTGACTTTGAAAGAACAAAGCCCTCCAAGTGTAAAATTGGCATCCTGGGGCCTGGGGAGCCAATTACACACCTGAATCTCATTAGAAATTTCCAGAGAATACACATGTGACAATCTATCCATCTCTGTGAAAGCTGAGAATTTCCTTGAACAAAGACAGACAAGCCAGTAACTCAGACTGTGCAATAGCAGAAAGGCTGTGTGCCTCCCTCTCTCTCCAGATAACACCACGAGTTTGAAAAGCAGCTGCAACAGTGGACCTTCCAAGTCTACAGATAGCTATAGACAGAGTAGGGGAAGAGAGCCATTTATAAGTCTGCCTCCAAGAAACCCCTGAGCCAAGCGGGCCAGCCACAACGTGCACTTTGATCAGCCAAAGACTTCAAGATACAATTTCAGCCAGAAGACCACCGAATCATCCAACCTCACAGACCGTGTATTTAATTTCTGTTTATTCTGGACTCTAATCCAACCACAAAATCTACTTTTCACTCTAATCTGTGTGTGTGAGATTCTCACGTGAATGTGTAGCATCTTTTTTTTATATCGTGTTTCGATTGTTATAATAAACTCGCATTTTTCTTGTTTAAACACAAGAAAACCTGTCCGATTGGTTCTTCCACAATCACATTAAAAGAAAAAGGTAAAATGCTCACTGAGGTGGTAAGCACAACAACTGTTTAAGAAAGGAATAAACCTTATTGTGGTCAAATAAGAGGATGGGCAAGAGGGGAACCTGTGATGCCCACCTCATGTGGCCATACCAGAAATTTGGGAGCTCTAGTCTGGGGTTCTTAACCCAGTGACAAATTAGAAATTGGAAGTGGGAAACCAAATTGATTTTTGGTAAAAAAAAAATTAAAACTTCAATACCGGTTTTCTTGTGTTTCTTTGCTAGAATACGAACATATCCACATTCGAGGCCAGTACCTTCCTAGATTCGGAGAAGGTTCTATTAGATTGGAACATAGCCAATGTAACTCCCTTTCAATTCAAAAGGGAGGGAGACAGAAAGCAGGAAACTGCAGGCTGGTTAGCTTAACATCTGTCATAGGGAAAATGTTAGAAGCTATTAAAGACATTATAGCAGGGCATTTAGAAAAATGCAAAGTAATCAGGCAAAGTCAACATGGTTTTGTGAAAGGGAAATCATGTTTAACCAATTTATTGGAGTTCTTTGAAGACGTAACATGCGCTGTGGATAAAGCAGAACCGGTAGATTTCCAGAAGGCATTTGTTAAGGTGCCATATCAAAGGTTATTGCGGAAACTAAAAGTTCATGGTGTAAGGGGTAACATATTGGCATAGATAGAAGATTGGCTAGCTAATAGGAAACAGAGATTAAGCATTACTAGGTCATTTTGCTGATGACACAAAGATAGGTAGGAAAATAAGTAGTGAAGACGACAAAGGGATATAGATAGGTTAGGTGTTAAGCTAACTGGCATGTAGTTTCCTTCTTTTCTGTCTCCCTCCCTTTTTGAATAAAGGAGTTACATTGGCTATTTTCCAATCTAATGGAACCTTCCCTGAATCTAGGGAATTTTGGAAAATTAAAACCACCCATCAGCTATCTCACTAGCCACTTCTTTTAAGACCGTAGGATGATGTCCATCAGGACTCGGGGACTTGTCAGACCGCAGCTGCAACAATTTGCTCAGTACCACTGCCCTGGTGATTTTAATTTTCTTGAGTTCCTCCCTCCCTTCCATTTCCTGAATTACTGCTCTTTCTGGGATGTTACTTGTAGCCTCTATAGTGAAGGCATCGACCTCGATAGTAATAGCTGCATGATGAGTGGGAGAGAGTCGGCTTAAAATGGGGATCATGTCTCTACCCCTGCGCATAAACGTATGGCGCTTTTTTTACGGCAGTGGATTTTGTGGTGTGTATGTGTCCCATTTTGTAAAGGTATTATCATATTTAAATTAGGCTCTCACAGTGCAGTTTGGAGTCTGATTTGGATGGTATTCCCGGCCTCAGGAAACCTTCCAATAAAATGGTGGCAAAAGGTACTGCTCTGGCAAATTAATACTTGTTAGAGCATTCTTTATAAGCAAGGAAGAGCAGGAGTGTTCCCCCAGATCATCAAGGAAGCCTTCAGCCTCCCTTCTCTCAATTGTGGCTCCTCCTCATTACAGTGATCAGTGGCCACCCCCCACTACCAGTCCTGATCTCTTCCCCCTCACCCTTTGTTTCTGGGCTCTGATTCCCTCCCTGCACTAAGTTCCAGTTCTGAATATCCTGCTGGGATTTGACAGCCTACCCTGCCACCAAGTGGTAATCCTGATCTCCCCTGATTACTGGAAACTGTCTCCTATGGTCCCCTGATGCTGCCTGTTGTTGTTAGTTTTCCCCATGCAGCAATCTGGCCAATCTGGATGGAAAATGGATGAAGAATATGTTACTGAGGTCCTGCTGTTAATATTGTCGGGATTTCCGCATCCCTGGGCTCTCAGAGTTTTAGGTGTGCAATAACACGCCCCTCACTCTTGCTACGTCCCCTTGAATATCAAGGCCGTAGAGTGCAAAAGAAAGGAAGTTATGCTAAACCTTATGGGCACCACATTTTATGAAAGATGCTAATGCCTTAGGTTGCAGAGCATATTAAGTAGAAAGGTACCAGGGCTGCAGAGCTTCATTTATGTGACGAGATGAGGAAAACTGGAGTTGTTCTCCTTACAACAGAGAATGTTAGGAGGTTTGATAGTGATGTTCAAAATCATGAATGGTTTTAATAGCATTAATAAGGAAAAACTGTTTCCAGTGGCAGAAGGACAAGTAACCAGAGATCCCAGATTTAAGGAAATTCACAAAAAAAACTAGAGGAACAATGAGAATTTTTTTTGTGCAGCGAGTTATGATCTAGGCTGCACTGCCTGAAAGATGGTGGAAGCAGATTCATTAATTACTTTCAAAAGGGAATTGAATAACTACTTGAAGGGGAGAAAATTTAGAGGGCTATAAAAAAAGGCAGGTGAGTGGCATTAATTGGATAGCCTTCAAAAAGCCAGCAGAGACACAATGAGCCGAATGGCATCCTTCTGTGCTGTATCTTTCTATGATTCTATTAATTGCCTTTTTAGGAAATGCAGGTTCTTAGAAATTTAAAAGTGATTCCATAAGTTAACAGGGTTCAAAGGCATTTATTGACTTTCATATATTGCAGGATTGTGAAAGGCACTATATAAATGGAAGTTCTTTTTCTTTCTTATGTGAAATCTGGCAATTCATGTGGGCGTCAGAGCAGATTAAAGCCCATTTTAAGTATAAGTTCTCTATGTGTAAAAAAAGTACGACACAGCTAAAGTAGTAATGCAATCTTTTGTTTCTTTAAAAAAGTTTGAGATTTATAATTGTTAAAAGGCATTCTTCGGGCTGGATTTTGTTCCCCTCCCGACCTTCGGCTCTGTGACCGGGGTGGCCATGGAGTCCGACACTGGAATTGCCAGGCCCGAACTTCCCAGTGGTGGGGAAGCTCCGTTGCGGGCCCTCTGCCGCTCTGTTTGCATTAATTAAAATCTAATCCACAGCAATCTTACCTGCAGTTCTGGATCTTCAGCACGATCCAGAGGAAGCTGGCGCCACTGAGGTGGCGATGGGGGAGCTCTGGATTTGTAGTGTATGGGGGATGGGGAGGGGGAAATGGGGTGAACTCTGCATTTGTAGTGTAGTGGGGGGGGGTGAAGGGGTGAACTCTGGTTTGGTAGTATAGTTGGAGGTCAGGGAAAATATGTATTTTTAGTGCAGTTGAGGGGAGGGGGAACGAGGCAACTCTGCAGTTTGTACTTTAAAAATGGCACCAGTGCCTGCGCAGATACATTTGACGCCATTTATGATAATGGGCTGCCAGGCTCAAGGTCTGATGGCACATGGCCTGTGCATGCTGGGTGTTAGAGAACTTCCAAGCCTGTTTGTGAAGAAGACAGTGAGACTGGGATGCTTACATAGAGACTGTTTATTGTGTTACGATCAGGTGAAAAATGAGTCTAGGGTCTTTTGCTGGCTTTGCCTGATCAACAGTTTTAACAGCAGTTGCATGCCCCTCTTGCAGGATGTGGGAGGTAAGGGTCACCACTTATGTCCCTGCTGACTTTACCTGTGAGAAGTGCACCCAACTTCAGTTCCTCACAGACCGCGTTAGGGAACTGGAGCTGGATGAACTTCGGATCTTGAGGGCGGCACAGTGGCGCAGTGGTTAGCACCGCAGCCTCACAGCTCCAGCAACCCGGGTTCAATTCTGGGTACTGCCTGTGTGGAGTTTGCAAGTTCTCCCTGTGTCTGCGTGGGTTTCCTCCGGATGCTCCGGTTTCCTCCCACATGCCAAAGACATGCAGGTTGATAGGTAAATTGGCCATTATAAATTGCCCCTAGTATAGGTAGGTGGTAGGGAAATATAGGGACAGATGGGGATGTGGTAGGAATATGGAATTAGTGTAGGATTAGTATAAATGGGTGGTTGATGGTCGGCACAGACTCGGTGGGCCGAAGGGCCTGTTTCAGTGCTGTATCTCTAAACTAAACTAAACTAAACATTCAGGCGGCTGAGGGGGTGATAGAGAGCAGTTATAGGGAAGTAGTGACACCTAAGTTACAGGATAAAGGTAGCTGGGTGACCGTCAGGGGAGGGAAAGGGAATAGGCGCACAGTGCAGGGATCCCCCGTGGCCGTTCCCCTCAATAATAAGTACACTGTTTTGGTTACGGTTGCGGGGGACGACCTACCAGGGAAAGCCACAGCGGCCAGGTCTCTGGCACTGAGCCTGGCTCTGTAGCTCAGAAGGGAAAGGGGGAGAATAGGAGAGCGATAGTGATAGGAGATTCGATGGTGAGAGGAACAGACAGGAGATTCTGTGGTCGCGAACGAGACTCCCGGGTGGTATGTTGCCTCCCGGGTGCCAGGGTCAGGGATGTCTCGGATCGAGTCTACGGGATTCTTAAGGGGGAGGGGGAGTAGCCAGAAGTCGTGGTACACATCGGTACCAATGACATAGCTAGCAAAAGGGATGAGGACCTGAAAAGCGAATAGAGGGAGTTAGGTAGGAAGCTAAAAGGCAGGACGAGAAGGATAGTAATCTCAGGATTGATACCGGTGCCACGTGCTAGTGAGGCTAGAAACAGAGAGCGAGTGCAGCTGAACACGTGGCTACAGAGCTGGTGTAGGAGGGATGGCTTCAGATATGTGGATCATTGGGACACCTTCTGGGGAAGGTGGGACCTGTACAAGAAGGACGGGTTGCATCTGAACTGGAGGGGCACCAATATCCTGGGTGGGAGGTTTGCTACCGCTCTTCGGGAGGGTTTAAACTAGTTAGGCAGGGGGATGGGAACCGGAGCTACGGATCAGTGGACGGGGTAGCTGTTGAACAGGCAGATACAGAGTGCAGAGAGTCTGTGAGGAAGGTTAGACAGTTGACAGGGCAAAGTTCCAGCCAGTATGATGGGTTGAAATGTGTCTATTTTAATGCAAGAAGTGTCAGGAATAAGGGTGATGAACTTAGAGCATGGATCAGTACTTGGAGCTACGATGTTGTGGCCATTACGGAGACTTGGATATCACAGGGGCAGGAATGGATGTTGGATGTTCTGGGGTTTCGATGTTTCAAAAGGATTAGGGAGGGAGGTAAAAAGTGGGTGAGTGGCATTGCTAATCAGGGATAGTATCACAGCTGCAGAAAGGGAGGTCGTCGAGGAGGGTTTGTCTACTGAGTCATTATGGGTGGAAGTCAGAAACAGAAAAGGAGCAGTCACTTTATTGGGAGTTTTCTATAGACTCCCCAATAGCAGCAGAGACATGGAGGAACAGATTGGGAGGCAGATTTTGGAAAAGTGCAGAAGTAACAGTGTTGTTGTCATGGGTGACTTCAACTTCCCTAATATTGATTGGAACCTCCTTAGTGCAAATAATTTGGATGGAGCAGTTTTTGTCAGGTGTGTCCAGGAAGGTTTCCTGACTCAATATGTAGATAGGCCGACTAGAGGGGAGGCTATGTTGGATTTGGTGCTTGGCAACGAACCAGGCCAGGTGGCAGATCTCTCAGTGGGAGAGCATTTCGGTGATAGTGATCACAAGTCCCTGACCTTTACTATAGTCATGGAGAGGGACAAGAGCAGACGGGATGGGAAAATATTTAATTGGGGGAGGGGAAATTACAATGCTATTCGGCAGGAACTGGGGAGCATAAATTGGGAACAGATGTTCTCAGGGAAATGCACGACAGAAATGTGGATGTTGTTTAAGGAGCACTTGCTGCGACTGCTGGATAGGTTTGTCCCGATGAGGCAAGGAAGGGATGGCAGGGTGAAGGAACCTTGGATGACAAGAGATGTGGAACAGCTAGTCAATAGGAAGAAGGAAGCTTACTTAAGGTTGAGGAAGCAAGGATCAGACAGGGCTCCAGAGGGTTACAAGGTAGCCAGGAAGGAACTGAAGAATGGACTTTGGACAGCTAGAAGGTGACATGAAAAAGTCTTGGCGGGTAGGATTAAGGAAAATCCCGAGGCGTTCTACACTTTTGTGAGGAACAAGAGGATGGCCAGAGTGAGGGTAGGGCCGATCAGGGATAGTGGAGGGAACTTGTGCCTGGAGTCGGAGGAGGTAGGGGAGGTCCTAAATGAATACTTTGCTTCAGTATTCACTAGTGAGAGGGACCTGGTCGTTTGTGAGGACAGCGTGAAACAGGCTGATATGCTCGAACAGGTTGATGTTAAGAGGGAGGATGTGCTGGAAATTTTGAAAGACATGAGGACAGATAAGTCCCCGGGGCCAGACGGGTATACCCAAGGATATTACGGGAGGCGAGGGAAGAGATTGCCGCACCTTTGGCGATGATCTTTGCGTCCTCACTGTCCACTGGCGTAGTACCAGATGATTGGAGGGTGGCAATTGTTATTCCCTTGTTCAAGAAAGGGAATAGGGATAACCCTGGGAATTATAGACCAGTCAGTCTTACGTCGGTAGTGGGCAAATTATTGGAGAGGATTCTGAGACACAGGATTTATGATTATTTGGAAAAGCATGGTTTGATTAGAGACAGTCAACAAGGCTTTGTGAGGGGCAGTTCATGCCTCACAAGCCTTATTGAATTCTTTGAAGATGTGACAAAACACATTGATGAAGGAAGAGCAGTGGATGTGGTGTATATGGATTTTAGCAAGGCATTTGATAAGGTTCCGCATGGTAGGCTCATTCAGAAAGTAAGGAGGCATGAGATACAGGGAAAGGTGGTTGTCTGGATACAGAATTGGCTGGCCCATAGAAGACAGAGGGTGGTAGTAGATGGAAAGTATTCGGCCTGGAGCTCGGTGACCAGTGGTGTTCCGCAGGGATCTGTTCTGGGACCTCTGCTCTTTGTGATTTTTATAAATGACTTGGATGAGGAAGTGGAAGGCTGGGTTCGCAAGTTTGCCGATGACACGAAGGTTGCTGGAGTTGTGAATAGTGTGGAAGGCTGTTGTAGGTTGCAACGGGACATTGACAGGACGCAGAGCTGGGCTGAGAAGTGGCAGATGGAGTTCAACCTGGAAAAGTGTGAAGTGATTCATTTTGGAAGGTCGAATTTGAATGCGGAATACAGGCTTAAAGACAGGATTCTTGGCAGTGTGGAGGAACAGAGGGATCTTGAGATCTGCTCAAAGTTGCCACCCAAGTTTATAGGGTTGTTAAGAAAGCGTATGGTGTGTTGGCTTTCATTAACAGGGGGATTGAGTTTAAGAGCCGCAAGGTTATGCTGCAGCTCTATAAAGCCCTGGTTAGACCACACTTGGAATATTGTGTTCAGTTCTGGTCGCCTCATTTTTGGAAGGATGTGGAAGCTTTAGAGAGGGTGCAGAGGAGATTTACCAGGATGCTGCCTGGACTGGAGGGCATGTCTTACGAAGAAAGATTGAGGGAGCTAGGGCTTTTCTCATTGGAGCGAAGAAGGATGAGAGGTGACTTGATAGAGGGGTACAAGATGATGAGAGGCATAGATAGAGTGGATAGCCAGAGACTTTTTCCCAGGGTGGAAAGGGCTACCACCAGGGGGCATAATTTTAAGGTGATTGGAGGAAGGTTTCGAGGAGATGTGAGAGGTAGGTTCTTTACACAGAGAGTGGTGGGTGCGTGGAATGCACTGCCAGTGGTAGTAGTGGAAGCAGATACATTAGGGACATTTAAGCGAGTCTTGGATAGGTACATGGATGAAGGGTATGTAGGTAGTTTGATCTTAGAGTAGGTTTAAGGTTCGGCACAACATCGTGGGCCGAAGGGCCTGTCCTGTTCTATGTAATTTTAAACATACTGTGTTTTGAGCTCCCATTTCTGTGAATCCATGTTCAGAGTTTTTCCAGTTATAAGACAAAGAAACCAATTCACACAGGCTTTCTCAGGTTTAAAGAAGATGAAATTTTATTAAAACTTAAAACTTGAACTCTAATATGGTTCATGCCGACGGATATACAAAGCGCCCACGCTAGCATGCACACATGATATACACATGCAGGTAGGAACAGAAAAAAGAAAAGATAAGATCCTCTTCCCGTTTCAAACCTCCCTTCAGCCTCCCAATTGGCACCATGACCTGATGTTCCCTTCCCAGTGCTGGGGACTGCCCCCAAGGGGTACCGGCTGTAGCCTTCCACCAGTAGTATTGCCTCCAACCACCTCCGGCTAGACTGTCCATTTACCAGATAGGAGACACCCGTACAATCTGTTCATGAGGCTGTGCCGTTATGTTATTCTTTTAAATAAGAAAAAACTTGCTTTTTACAACCTCAGCATGTCCCAAAGCACTTTATAGCCAATGAAGTACTTTTCAAAATGTAAGGGTAATTTTAACCCCCAGAAATGTGTAAATTTTGGTCAGGTGTGAGGTTTGAAAAAATCTGAAACAGGAACCCAACCCATTTCAAACACACCCATTTCTGATTTTAACAGAGGCTGGCTATCAATCTTCTCACAGGAAGCATGTTAATCATTGAAAATCTTTTTAAGGAAGCTGTGTGCCTTCATTTAAGCCCTTTGTCTCCAGCCTTGCTTGGTTCTTAAGATGATTTGGGCTTCCCCACACCCTCCCTGGATCCCGGTTAATAACATTGCTTATGCTTATGAGTGGTGCATGCGTGGCTTGTTATGAAAGTGCCTCTGTGTTTTGTTAAATATATATATTTTTTTAATTTAGAGATACAGCACTGAAACAGGCTCTTCGGCCCACCGAGTCTGTGCCGACCAACAACCACCCATTTATACTAACCCTACCGTAATCCCATATTCACTACCATCTACCTACATTAGGGGCAATTTACAATGGCCAATTTACCTATCACCTGCAAGTCTTTGGCTGTGGGAGGAAACGGGAGCACCCGGCGAAAACCCACACGGTCACAGGGAGAACTTGCAAACTCCGCACAGGCAGTACCCAGAATTGAATCCAAGTCCCTGGAGCTGTGAGGCTGCGGTGCTAACCACTGCGCCACTGTGGATTCATTTTTGAAAGATTGAAGAAATGTTAAACTTTGGGGTTTTCAAAGGGGGTCATGTAAAGGCCGCTTGGCTTTGAAAAACAGTCCCTGGAAATGTTTATTAAAAGGGGCACTGAGAGGTCTTGTGAGGAAAACAAGCCTCTCTGTGAAACCACCTGACTTGCAGCTCAATAAATAACACGGAACTTTGGACACTTGGAGAAGTTGTTTATCAAGAAGTGACAGGTCAAGATTGATGGAGGTCAAAAGGTTGACCTCCTGTTGTCGGTTTCGCTTTCAAATTGTTTTGAGTTAGGGTTGAACTTTATAAAAGGGGAGGGAAGTCCCAAGGAGAGAAGAGAATTCCCAAGGAAGGAGAGAAGACTACAACCCAGCTCAGTTTTCCAGCACCCCTCTAAAAAGCCCGGAGAAGTCCACAGTATCAACTCATCCCTTTATTTTTCCAGTTAACTGGTGTGTGTGTGTGTATGTGTGAGGGGCTAAGGTAAAAAGGGAACTTTAATATTTCAATCTGTGTGTTTATGCTTTACTTCATTACTGGTTGAGACTTGTTTTATAATCTGATAATTTTGTTGCTTATTAAAGAAACCTGGTTGGTGTGTTTTATTCTGGGATGAAAATAGAGTCTATGATTGTATCGGTAAGTGGGAAAAAATTTAAATAGATGTTGTGACCCATGGAAAAGTGGAACTAGCGCACTCCTCCTGCCTCGGTTGTAATAGACTTGAAACTTTGTACTTCAACTATAAAATTAACCAGTCGTGTATTGAATCAAAAACAAGAAATGCTGGAATCACTCAGCATCTGGCAGCATCTGTGGAAAGAGAAGCAGAGTTAACGTTTCGGGTCAGTGATCCTTCTTCGGAACTGTATTGAATCATTTTGGTAACCACTGATAATCAGTGTTACATTTTCATGGTTTAAATGAATATCTGCAAATCTTACTAATTGTATTCCATGTCATTAACATAGCTGCTACGGAAACCATCTGAAATGTCTCACAGTTATAGCTCCATCTTCTTTCAATTTTGATCATTCAAATTTTTCAAAATTTGGTACGTTTGTTATTAGATCGCTCAGAATTTGTTCTTTGTTTGGAAGTTTCATTTTCTCCCACAATTTTTATTTTTGGAAATGAATTGTCTTTTTTCCAATAATAAGGGTCCCGTTCATTTTAGTTGATCTGTAAATGAGTAATTAAAATTTCAGTGCTGCAATCTGAGGACTGTCTGGCAATAAGTTCAAAAAAATTTGAGAGGTTGAAATTTTAAATAGAGAATTCTTTTAGAACCTTTTGTAGGATTAGTCATTGTCAGAAATTGAAAATTGTTCACACTGGCAACAGTAAACTTGGTTGAATATAAAACAAAGGTGTTTCCAAGCAGTGATGCACAAGATGAGGCATGTGGGATGAATCCAACCGATGCTATCGTTTTATCAGCCAACTACTCCCTTCAATGTTTTTACTCCAGCCAGCCTGCTGGGGCTTTTCATTGGCCCACTGCAAACTTCAACCTGAATTTAATCAGTGCTGTGTGTATACATCTATGAACAGTAATTTGTTAGTTCAGTAATTCCAATGATTTGATATCAGATTTATAAACTACATCCCAACGGTCTACTTCTAACCAGCCTTTGCACATTGTTGAGAGACTTTCTTTTACAGGGTAAGAACAAAATATGGCAGATGGTGGAACTCTGAAATGAGAACAAAAAGTGCTGGTAATACTCAGCAGGTCTGGCAGCATCTGTGAAGAAAGAAACAGACTGATGAAGGGTCGCAGACCTGAAACGTTAACTCTTTCTCTCTCCACAGATGCTGCCAGACATGTTGAATATTTCTGGCACTTTCTGTTCTCATTTCTTTTTTAGGGCTCTTGCACCCCATGTATATATTTATCTTAATTATGTTTATCTATAACTTATCATAGAATACTTTTTCTTTTCATGATATTAGCACGATGTGTTTACATGCCTTCTAATATCATTTTGCCACTAACAATTGAGAACAAGTTGAGAGCCTTTCTATTTTGTTTTATTCCTTTAAGTTAAGGAAGAAAAACTTGCATTTCATAATCTCAGTATGTCCCAAAGCACTTTACAGCTAATAAAGTACTTTTCAAAACATAAGGGGTAATTTTAACCCTGAGAAATGTGTGAATTTCGGTCAGATGTGAGGTTTAAAAAAAATCTGAAACGGGAACAGCGGCAGGAACAGGGCGGCGCAGTGGTTAGCACCGCAGCCTCACAGCTCCAGCGACCCGGGTTCAATTCTGGGTACTGCCTGTGTGGAGTTTGCAAGTTCTCCCGGTGTCTGCGTGGGTTTCCTCCGGGTGCTCCGGTTTCCTCCCACATGCCAAAGACTTGCAGGTTGATAGGTAAATTGGCCATTATAAATTGACCCGAGTATAGGTAGGGGAAATATAGGGACAGGTGGGGATGTGGTAGGAATATGGAATTAGTGTAGGATTAGTATAAATGGGTGGTTGATGGTCGGCACAGACTCGGTGGGCCGAAGGGCCTGTTTCAGTGCTGTATCTCTAAAACTAAAACTAAAGAAACTCAGTCCATCTCAAATGCACCCATTTCTGATTTTAACAGAGGTAGACAACCAATCGACTCACAGGAAGCATGTTGATCACTGAAACTTTTTAAGAAGGCTGTGTGCCTTTATTTTAACAGTGGGCTGCATTATATATTGCCGCCATCGTAATTGGCGGTGGCCGTAAAATATGGTGGCGCACATGCGCGCGCGGGATTTACTCTGCAGAGGCGCTGTGATATTAAATGCGGCAGCTCATTTACATGGCCAGATGGCTGGGGTGGACCAACACAACCCCCCTCCCCCCCCAAAATGAGATGGAGGGGATGGGCGCTACAGCCCCGGTAACGGTGTCTGCTGCCACTGCACAGGTGCCATTTTTAAAGGGCTTTAGGCTCTCCCATTGCATTTGAAAATTTAAAGTTATATACATGATATCATTAAAGTAAAAAATTTACTGAACGATTCAAGCCCCTCTCCCCTCTCCTACCAACCCCCCCCACCATGACTAAATAATTTATTACTTGCCCTCTCCTCCGCAACAAAACTTACCTTGTGATCCCAACCATCCCCACTCCCAAAGTTTATGAATTAGAATTAGAACATTACAGCGCAGTACAGGCCCTTCGGCCCTCGATGTTGCGCCGACCTGTGAAACGTCTCATCCTAACATAAGCCTTCTTCTTTCTCTTGACAAGCGCTTCAACTTCTTTAGTAAACCACGGCTCCCTCGCTCGACAACTTCCTCCCTGCCTGACAGGTACATACTTATCAATGACACGCAGTAGCTGCTCCTTGAATAAGCTCCACATTTCGATTGTTCCCATCCCCTGCAGTTTCCTTCCCCATCCTACGCATCCTAAATCTTGCCTAATCGCATCATAATTTCCTTTCCCCCAGCTATAATTTTTGCCCTGCGGTAAATACCTGTCCCTGCCCATCGCTAAGGTAAACCTAACCGAATTGTGATCACTATCACCAAAGTGCTCACCTACATCTAAATCTAACACCTGGCCGGGTTCATTACCCAGTACCAAATCCAATGTGGCATCGCCCCGGGTTGCCCTGTCTACATACTGTGTCAGAAAACCCTCCTGCACACACTGGACAAAAACTGACCCATCTAAAGTATTCAAACTATAGTATTTCCAGTCGATATTTGGAAAGTTAAAGTCCCCCATAACAACTCTCGCCCCTGTCAAGAATCATCTTCGCTATCCTTTCCTCTACATCTCTGGAACTATTTGGAGGTCTATAAAAGACTCCCAACAGGGTGACCTCACCTCTCCTGTTTCTAACCTCGGCCCATACTACCTCCGTAGACGAGTCCTCAAACGTCCTTTAACTTTTACCTTTAGTCCCTTCCCGCCATCCGCTCCACCAATCGCAATACTTTTCCGCGCTCTCTCCCCCCAGCCCTGAAAACTTATTGGCTCTCCCCTCCCAACCAGTGTTCCGTTTCGAATCTCCGAATGGAGATCCAAAGGCGTGGGAGTCCCGACAATCTACCTGAATATCATAGCGGGATGGCTGATGGGAGCAGGTAGGCCATTAATTTATTCATTTACATTAATTTAAATATTTAGATCTTGCTCCGGTCGCCAAGCGGCAACCATGAGGCTTCGCCACCGCTGGTAATGTGGGGCGGTGCCTTCCAGGCGTCGAGGCCCTTGGCGAGCCTCTCTTGAATGTATTTTCTGGGTCCCCCCTGCCATGACCCCCGATGTCAGTGAGCCAGTAAAATTCAGCCCAGTGTTTCTATTTTTAATCCATGGTTGACTGGTTCTCAGGAAAGCTGGCAGGTAAAAGGATGTACGAAGGGCTGGATCCATAAGGTAAGTACCTTTACTACACTGCTTGTGGGCCAGGAGGAGCAACCTTAAACCCACCCACCAACCCCCCCACCCCCCTCACCAATCCTTATGCTTACTTTCACTTCCCCCCCATCGCCTGCCAGATCACTAGCTTATTAAACCCTCTGCACCCCCAGCTCCTAGACCACCCTCTTGCAGTTATGTTCAGGGAACTTGAGCTTCCAGATTTTCCATCTATACCTCTTACCCACTACTCCAAACACAGCCCCCTAAATACTGGAACCCTCTTCACTGTTGTAATGTAGAAAACATGGCAGGCAATTTGCACACAGCAAGATTTCACAAACCTCAATAAAATAAATGAACAGGTAATCTGTTAGGTCCTGGTTGAAGGATAAACTTTGTCCAGGACAGTGGGAGAACTCCCCAGCTCGTCTGCGAATAGTGCCATGGAATTTTGTACATTCACCCAAGAGGTTTAATGTCTCATCTGACAGTGCTGTACCCTCTCAATACTGTACTGGTTCTGTCAGATTCCCTTTAAATTTAGCCTTTAGGGTGTCTGACCTAAATGCAGATCGGCGCTGCTGAGCATGCTTTAATTTGAATTCCCTGTCTGGCATTTTGGAATTGTATTTTAAATGATGCAACTTTATTTTCTTTGAATTGTAAGTTACAATTAAAGAAGAGCCTTTATAAAGAAAAATAAACAGAGTTGGTGCTGGCAGATCTATTCTAATGGCATCTGCGGAGGGAATTGAATTGCGCGTCTCATTGGGACAGGAATGTCCTTGCATAGCCCATCAGTCCTGAAATATAACTTTGAATACTAGCGCAGAGTGGAGTTTGAACCCAGATTCCACTTCCTGCTGTGAAACAAATGTGTGACGATGTAATTTAAGAAAGTGGCTACTTTTGTTATGTGGGGGGGTGCTGTATAACATCAGGATAGATTAGCGATTGAGGTGGCATTGTGGGCACAGCTAAGTGGTGGGGTGGGGAAGAGTTCACTACAGAGCAATATTTTTTCAATGGAAGGTATATATTGCACTCATAACTCTCGTATTTTTTGATTATAGCCCATCTCTAAAGTCCAGCTGCATTTTGCAACATGATAGTTAAAGTGTTTGAATAAAATGTTGGGAAATATTCTCCATAATCATGTAGTGAACATTTTATGTCCATTGCCTTGTAGGATATAGAGTTAATGAGGTGCTGCATATATTTCATCATCCTAAGGAATTTACAATGTTTTGCAGATGACTGGAAAAGGCCCAATATCACAGCTGTTCATCCATGGGATCGGTCCACAGCTACCGTGGGAAAGCATTGTAGCACAAGACAAGCATCTGGGAGGAATGGAAGTCATCTGGCACTTGGATTCATTGCCTGTGCTGTTGCCGTCGTGTTTTTTGGGAGCAATTTTGTTCCGGTGAAGAAATTTGATACTGGCGATGGTGATTGTACAACATTATTTTCATTTAAACTTTGCATTATCTAGAGTGCATGCCACCTGCGCACACATTGGGCTGGATGTTATTAGTGCGCCACACTTTGAGAGTGGCGGCCTTCCGACATGGAATTGCTGCCGCACAACCCCCGCGATATTACGCATGGGAGCTGATTTAAATAGAGGGGGCTGGGTTGACGCCACCGATGAAGTAGGGGGGCGGCCGCCACGTCCTGGGCAACGGCGGCCGGCGCCATTTTTAAAGGGCTTTAAGCCCTTAACACAGCTTTTAATTTATAAAGTTACAGTGGTGTTGATATTTTTAAAAAAACAATTATGATATGGAGGCCCTTCCCCAACCCCCCCAATGGTCATCTTAATTGGCCCTCATTGACAAAACTCACTTTATTCCCTACCCGGACTCCCCCTCCCCCCCCACCTTCTATCATTTGCCCTTCGACCTCTTCCCCACAACCACTAAACTGTGTTTTCCCTGCTCGCCCACCCCACGCGCCCTGAAAATTTTATTCCTCCCCCCTACCCACCAGGTTCTTGACTTGGAACTCCGTATGGAGTTCTGAAGTTGTGCGCGGTACGAATGGCGGCTGTAAAATCGGCGTGGGACTGCTGCCGCCTGCAGTGAAGTTCGTTTACATACATTTTTAATTTAAATATTTAGATGAAGGGTGGCGGGCCCTTCTTGACATCAGGGATCGAAGCAGGCCTCTCTCCGCAGAATTTTACACTCCCCTGCCCCCGGCCGTGACTCGCGATGTCGAGTGGCTGGTAAAATTCAGCCCATTAAATGGGTAATGTTTGATTAGTTAGCGGGAAAATAAATTATTTTGAAAACCAAACAATGCATAATTAATCCCAACATTGAAAAATCCACACATTACTGTTAATTTTGATTTCCCTTATGCAGTCTGTAGTAAATGCACAAAACTCTGTGGACATGGTATTGTTTAGCAGAAACACATTTTAAATAGCTGGTTAATTTTCTGTTGCAGATTGTGAGTAATAGAATATGGTCAGTCTCTTATCTGTCTCTGATGTCTTCATGTTGCTCTGCTTGTGTCTCTTCTGCCTCAGTCTGTTTCTCTCTCTCCTGTCTGCTGCTTCTCGCTCCTTAACTCTTTTTTTTTCTTCTGTTTAATTCTTTAATTTTTTTGGATGAGAAGAGATCCAGGGTATATCATGGTGTAACAGATGAAGAAGCCACTAACAGCTGATTTTGAGATGCACGTTTAGATGGAAAATATGGCCCTTCACTTTTTTTTTCATGGGATGTGGGTGTTGCTGGCAAGACCAGCATTTATTGCCCATCCCTAATTTCCCTTAAAAAGGTAGTGGTGAGCTGCCTTCTTGAACTGCTGCTGTCCTTGTGGTGTAGGTACACTCATAGTGCTGTTAGGTAGCGAGTTCCAGGTTCTGACTCAGGGACAGCCAAGGACTGGCGATATATGTCCAAGTTAGGATGGTGAGTGACTTGCAGGTGGTGGTGTTCCCATGTGCCTGCTGCCTTTGTTTTTCTAGGTGGTAGAGATTGTGAGTTTGGAAGGTGCCGTCGAAGAAGCATTGGTGAGTTGCTGCGGTGCATCTTGTAGGTGACACACATGGTGTGCTGGTGGTGGAGGGAGTGAATTTTTTTTGAGGTGGTGGATGGCGTGCCAATCAAGCAGGCTACTTTGTCCTGGATGTTACATTACCTGATCAGTCATGCTTTTGCCTGTACAATCCCCTACCCCTTCAACTTCCCATTCCTTTTCTCATTACCTTCTCACTCCTATCTCTTCCTCTTTGAAACACCCACTCAACTCTGCATTCTTCTCTCCTGCTTGCTGTGCTGTCATTCGCTTCATTCTTAACCCTCCACTCACGCTTCTTCATACTCACTCCTATTCTCTCCCCAAGGTTGAGTATTACAAGGCTACAGCCATCTAGTTTCCTTTCTCCTTCCCTATCTGTTTTCCTCAGAGGCTTTGTTTGACTTCAGACAGTAACTTTTTAAAACAAATACATCAAAATAAAATGAGGAAAGAAAATGCTTGTCTACCTTTTTTTGTCTTCTCCTCCTTATTCCCTTCCCATCTCAATTTTTCCCTTTCCCCTGTTACAAATCTAGTGCATTAGGGCAAGAGTTAATTAATATTGTTTTCTAGGTAAGCAAACTATTGTATTCTGTCCACTGCACCCTGTGATTCTTTTGCTGTATACAATTAATATTTTGTTTTTCTTACAAAATTGGGAATTTAATCAGATTGACACAGAAGGAGGCTATTTGGCCCATCGTCTCCTTGCCAATCGAAAGAGATTTATCTAGCCTAATCCCATCTTCCAGCTCTTAGTCCATAGCCCTGTAGGTAATGGCAGTTCAGGTGTTAACCAGGTGTTTTTTTTTAATGCAAGGAGCTTTTCTGCCTCCACCACCCTTTCAGGCAGTGAGTTCCAGAGCCCTATCGTCCTGTAGGTGAAAACATTACTCCTCAACTTCTCTCTATTCTTCTATCAATTTATTTAAATCTATGCCCCGGTTATTGACCTGTTTGCTAACAGGCCAGAAATAGGTCCTTCCTATCCAAGCTATCTAGGCCCCTTGTAATGCTGTACACCTCAATTAAATCTTCAGATCATTCTGGTTGGACAACAGGAGTATTGATCAGATGGTCACATGACCAAAACTAAACACAAATAATAGATCTTATTACTCCAAACACCATGGAGAAACTGGTCAGTCAGCAGAGAAAACTGACAAGGCTGTACCATCATGCCTTAAAAGATCTGGTGGCTGTAATATCTTAAGGTTTCCAAGTCTATTCCTTTTCAAGTCCACCAGTACAGAAAACCAACCTGGAAATGAGACTACAAGCAACTAACTTCGTGACCTGCTGATAATCCACCTCTTCAAGAGAATCCTGCAATGACTTTGATATACAACTCCAGCTATTGAATCCACCTAACTACACTTCAGGACTGAAAATGCCTTTTTCACTGGGCCCATAACGCATGCCTTTTCCCCAAGACAAGACAAATCACCTGACTTACGAACAATTCCTTTGTTTGTAACTGGTAAAAGTGCGCAATCCTGTTTAACAGCTTTCTTTCTCGAATCTGTGTGTGTGAGTGGTGAGTGAGGTAGTGTTAGACTTTCGGGTTGAATGTGTGAATAAAACTAATCCTCTTTATTTAAACCCATGAAAAGCATTCTGCTGGTATTCAAACTGGCTATACACTCAGGGCTTCAGAAACATGCACATCTTCCTTGTCAAAAAAACACTGATTACGGACAGCAAAGGGAAGGGCACTGGGGGTTTCAGTTCTCAATTCTGTCTGTAACACTACTATATCTGGATCCTCTCTGCAAATTATTGCTTCCACTTCATTTTATTTAAAATACTACGTACAATGCTGTACCAACAGTTTAACTCATTTTTATTTATTATTCCTCTCTCTTTGTTTTTAGTTATTTTATCTTTATGATCCAAGAGTTCATCCAATCCCTGGTCATTACTGTTTAATTTCCACAGGAGTCCCTGATATTGTAAGCAGTCCAAATAACAGTTATTGCAGCTGTGCAGGGAATATGGATGCTGTTGCAAGAGAGTTAACAGTGGCAGCATGTAATGAATGAGTTGAGCAGCAGTTTAGAAAACTAAAATCACTGCCCAGATTCTATGGACACTTAACATGAGACACACTTAAAGATGAGAGAGTCCAGAGGATCAGGGACAATGTCACTGTGTCAATGACAATTTGCATCTATACAATACCTTTAGTGTAGAAAAACATCCTCAGGCACATCATAAAATATAGAGACTGAGCCAAAGAAGGAGTTGTTAAGAGGAGTGATCTAAACCTTAGTCAAAGAGGTGGGTTTTAAGGAACATCTTGAAGGAGTTGAACATGATGGAAAGGTAGATGTTTTCAGGAGGGACTTCCAGAGCATGGGACCTAGGTGGCTTAAGGCATGGCTACCAATGATAGGGCAAAAAGAGGTAGATATGTACAGGAGGCTGGAGAAAGAGAAGTGGAGAGTTCAGCATATGGGTGGAGTTAGGTGGTGGAATTACTGCAATAGAGAGAGCAAGGGTTATAAACACGAGAATGAGAATTTCGAAATGTGGGGCACTGTGCTAGTTTAGGTCAAAAATGATAGGGGAAACCTTGATGTGGAATTCACGTGCTTCAGAGTTTTCAATGACCTGAAGTCTGTATAAGGTAGAGGATGGGAGGGGCAGGAAATAAATACCTTCACTGTATCAGGATATTAATACAAATATGATTACATTTTCTTTTAGGGATGTTTTTCCAGTGGATTCTTTGTGCAGCAATTTGGATTGTATCTCTGCTCGTGAATTTAATATTGAAGTGCCCTAAATTCTGGCCCCTTGCTATGTTAGGTGGTTGTGTATGGGCCACTGGTAAGTGCTGTCTATTTCATAATTCGCATCTTATGCTTGTTTCTCCATATATCATAGTCATTGCAAAAGCAGATGAAATACACTTAACTGACTAAGGTTGGTCTTTATAACTAAACTATTTAACACCTGTGGATTTGGTGTCAAAATCACAGTGAGCTGAATGACGCTCTCCATTATTTATGCATAAATGGTGAATCAACTTCATGTGAGGGCAGTCCGAATTGCCACTGGCTTTGCAAAAATAACATCTCACTGCCTGCATCACCATTGAAATGTATTGAATGGCATGAAGTTGCTGTATTTGCGCAGTAGGTACAAACTAAACTCACCGCAGAAAATTAAGTTTTGACATTTCATAGAATCATTGAAATTTTATAGCATAGAGGTTAGTCAAACACAACCTGTCTTTAACAAATCCATGCTGACTTTCATTTATTAGTCCGTACTTTTCCAAATGTATACTCTTGGAAATTGTAGTTAAGCATTGCCTAACTTTATTCACTTGATTATTTTTACAGAGAACATTTGAGGGAATGCAGAGCATTCTGCTTGAACTTGGTTCTCTCCAAAATGAATTCAAAGAACTATCTAGAAATAAATCATAGTGCTGTTACTGTAGACTAAAAATTAATAAAGAAAAATTTTGAGGTTTTCTAGTGTTGGATCCCATTAGTTACACAAAGTGAGACGAAGTCCGACTGTAGCTTTAAGAAACTTTATTGCAGTACTTCTTGGTTACATCATCAGCAAAGCAAACAACAACAACACCTGGGCTCTCCTCTCCTTCTCTCTCCTGCCCTCTCCTGCCTGAGCAGGGAAATCAAGCCTTTCTTATAGTTCTTCATACAAATCAGTGACACCCCCTTTATGTTCCCAATTGGTTTACAAACTCTGCAGTTTCCAGGTGTCATGGCCTGATTGGGGTACTGCCTTGTCACCTTCTCCTCGAGCAGTTTCTCATCCCCCCTGTCTCCTTGGACAGTTAGGCTGATTGCTATACAATTGGCTACTATGAAGCAGCTGCAAGTTTTTGCTTGTTAGTACTTCTTCTACTGATAAGCTGTCTGTGCAGCCCTGAAACTGTGAAGTCAATTCTGATAAGCTGTCTCTGCAGCTCCGAGGTTAGTTTGTTAGTAGTACATGATTGATTAATTATTTCACCTTAAATGTCCCCATATTTTTCTGTCCCCACAGTCCCCCCCTTTGATTCTTCAAACACTTTTAAGAATCATTCCCTTGATCCCACCTAGGTGCCTTTAATGGTCACTACTTGTCTAGAAACAGCCTTCAACACCCGGAGGGGTCACACTCAATACGTTGCCTGCTTGTGCCACAGGAGGGATCCGTGGGAGCTCTGTAAAGGCATATGTTTTGCAGGGGCTTCAGTTACTTGTTTACAACAATACTTCATAAGCAAAAACATCAAATACAGAATTACAATCATCACTAAAAAGAATTCGGCGTTCAATCACGGGTCGCTTGTTTTACGTGAGAGGCATGTATCCAGGCTTTCTTTCCTTCGACTTTAAAGGTTCTTTGTGTATTTTCTTCACGTAGACCCAGACTCCAGGGACAATGTCATGCCCTCCTTCTGGTGGGTCACCCCAAGCCGCTGATACTTGTGAGGAAGCAGAACTGACAGCATTTGTTAAGTTCTGGCAATATTCTAGTAAAGCGTCACTCATCAAGTGACAATCAGCTTTACGCAGATCAATTGTTCCCGGTAAAGACATGGGTCTCCCTGTTATTACTTCAAATGGGCTCAAGCTTGTAGTTCTGTTCGGGGTCACTCTGATACTACACAGAGCTATTGGCAATGCCTGAGGCCACTTTATTCCTTCCTGGTGATACTTGGATAGTCGCTGCTTTAGCGTCTGATTCATTTGTTCCACTTGGCCTGATGACTGGGGATGATGAGGACAATGTAAATCCCACGTAATGTTCAGTAGTCGGCTGACTTCCTGATAGACCGCGCCTGTGAAATGAGTTCCTTGGTCAGAGTCAATGCTGACCGGTACTCCCCATCTGGGGATGTAATCTTTACACAGGACCTTAGCGGTGTGATTGGCTGTGGTTTTTCTAGCTGGGACAGCCTCTACCCATCTAGAAAATTTATCGACGATGACTAAAATGCCAGTGCATCCCTGACAAGGTGGGAGAGTGATATAGTCAACTTGTAAGCACTGGAATGGGCCGGCTGAAGCAGGGGCTTTCAGTTGAGGTATAATCGTAATGGGTCCTGGATTGTTTTTCTGACAGACCACACAGCGGACAGCTACCGGCTGTATGTGTTTTTTGGAACCATGTAGTCATATGTTGCAGGGCCAGGTGTCCCCAGGAGTGAATTTGTTGGGCTAAAAAGGGCATCAGCGCCTGTGGTGCGACGGGTTTCTCGGTGTCCCTTTGTCTCCAGATGCCGTTGTCACATATCTTCATCCCTGCTTCTATCCAGGTCCATTTTTCCTCTTTGGAACATTCACTTTGCATCACTTGTAGGTCTTGTGTCAGATGGGACGCATTCAGTTTACATACTTGTGTCCGTGCGTCCGGGGGATCACCCTGCGAGGCGGCTTCCTTGGCTGCCTTGTCGGCTAGGGCATTCCCCTTTGCCTCTATGGTGTTGTCTTTTGTATGGACTTTACATTTCAAAATGGATACCTTTTGTGGCAATTGCAAGTCTCGGACCTCTCTCCCATTTTGAATAGGTGTACCAGCAGCTGTGAGAAATCCTCTTTTGCGCCACAGCTGACCAAAGTCGTGAGCGACTCCAAAAGCATACCATGAGTCTGTGTAAATATTAGCTGTCTTCCCCCCTGCTATTCAACATGCTTCCGACAGGGCTCGCAGTTCGGCTTGTTGGGCCGATGTCCCTGAAGGCAGGCATCCCACTTCCACAACTGCATGTAGGGTTGTAACTGCCCATCCTGCTTTCCGTGTACCGTTGTCAACAAAGGATGAGCCGTCTGTAAAAAGGATTAAATCTGGGTTGAGCAATGCTTTGTCTGCCGCTAGGGTTACCTCCTCTGTTTCTTCCATAATCTCCATGCAATCATGTTCTTCTTCCTCCCTCTCTTCAGGCCACGGGAGCATAGTCGCTGGATTTACCGGGCTGGCCCGGACGATGTGGAGATTGGGAGCCTCTAGGACTGTTGTCCATCGGGTCCATCTAGCCGCAGTCACTTGGGATACTCTGTTCATTAGGGCGGCGCAGTGGTTAGCACCGCAGCCTCACCGCTCCAGCGACCCGGGTTCAATTCTGGGTACTGCCTGTGTGGAGTTTGCAAGTTCTCCCTGTGTCTGCGTGGGTTTCCTCTGGGTGCTCCAGTTTCCTCCCACATGCCAAAGACTTGCAGGTTGATTGGTAAATTGGCCATTATAAATTGCCCCTAGTATAGGTAGGTGGTAGGGAAATATAGGGACAGGTGGGGATGTGGTAGGAATATGGAATTAGTGTAGGATTAGTATAAATGGGTGGTTGATGGTCGGCACAGACTCGGTGGGCTGTATCTCTAAATCAAAAAAAAAATCAATAGCAAGTGTGGACTGTGTGCAGACACTTAACGGTTAACTTTTGATCTAATACCAGACCTGCAGTAGCCATTACTGCTTGGCATGTAGCTTCCATGGCTCTTAAACAACTGCCCCATCCTAGGGCGACAGTGTCCAGTCTTTTCGAATAGTATCCAATAGGTCTCTGTTTGTCCCCGTGCTTCTGTGTCAGTATGGCAGTCATATATCCCTCTTTTTCGTGTACAAACAGTGTAAACGGTTTCCCGTTGTTGGGGATTCCCAGGGCTGGTGCTGAGCACTAAGCCCTCTTTAAATTTTCAAAAGCTTCTTGTTGTTCTTTGGTTAGGGTAACTGATTCTTCAGAGGCCCGCTTTCCCTTCAAGAGATCGGTTAATGGTTGAGCCAGCTGTGTGTAGGAGTCGATCCAGTTTCTGTTGAAGTTACACAAACCCAAAAAGGACCTAAGCTCCTGGATAGTGGTGGGCAGTTTGGCAGCTCGAATGGCGGTGGTCCTGTCCTGGGTAAGTTCCCTCTTTCCTTTCGAAATCTTTTGTCCCAGGTACACGACCTCTCCTTCTGCTATCTGCGCTTTGTCGATACTGGCTTTGTGTCCTCTCTGATGAAGGTGGTCCAGCAGAGTACGCAGATCTTGTTTGTGCTGTTCTTCTGTCTCAGAGGCTAACAGGAAGTTGTCCATGTACTGAATGACCGTGGAGTACATGGAAGGTAACTCCCTCAAATGGTTTTGTAGGGCCATATGAAATACCATGGGGCTGTTGTGGAAACCCTGCGGCAGGCGAGTCCAGGTGTACTGTTGTACAGTAAAGGCGAACCACGGTTGGATTACGGGTGCCAGTGGCACCGACCAAAATCCGTTGGCCATATCGATAACAGAGAACCGTTGGTGTTCCGGCTTCAGGGCATTAAATACCGTAGAGGGGTCAGCTACCAGAGGGGCCTTTTGATGAATACACTGGTTAACCTTTCTATAGTCGACAATAAGCCGCCAGGTCCCATTTGGCTTCTGTACTGGCCACACAGGGCTGTTTGAGGTCCTGTGTGTTTTAACCAGCATGCCTCGCTCCTCTAGCTGTCTAATTACGGATAGGATTCCTGAAATAGATGTTTGACTGGTGGGGTATTGCTTAGTACAGGGCGGAGCGGATCCCGTAAACGTTGCCGGTTCCATTTGAGGTAGCCCACAATCGTTCTTATCCTGGGCCCATATTGGGTGATCCCTCAGCTGCTCTTTCTTCAAACTTCTGATAGACCAAGTTACCTGGCCGCCTTCGAAATGCAACGAGGAATTCAGCTGAGTGAGAACGTCCATACCGAGGAGTGCTTGGTCTACCGGACCTACCCAGACCGGTGTTATCAATTCGTGCGGACCAAGACCGTGGGGCGGCACAGTGGCGCAGTGGTTAGCACCGCAGCCTCACAGCTCCAGCGACCCGGGTTCAATTCTGGGTACTGCCTGTGTGGAGTTTGCAAGTTCTCCCTGTGTCTGCGTGGGTTTCCTCCGGGTGCTCCGGTTTCCTCCCACATGCCAAAGACTTGCAGGTTGATAGGTTAATTGGCCATTATAAATTGCCCCTAGTATCGGTAGGTGGTAGGGAAATATAGGGACAGGTGGGGATGTGGTAGGAATATGGAATTAGTGTTTTTCTTTTGGGCCTCCTTATCTCGAGAGACAATGGATACGCGCCTGGAGGTGGTCAGTGGATTGTGAAGCAGCGCCTGGAGTGGCTATAAAGGCCAATTCTGGAGTGACAGGCTCTTCCACAGGTGCTGCAGAGAAATTTGTTTGTTGGGGCTGTTGCACAGTTGGCTCTCCCCTTGCGCCTCTGTCTTTTTTCCTGCCAACTACTAAGTCTCTTCGACTCGCCACAATTTAGCCCTGTCTTTATGGCTGCCCGCCAGCTCTGGCGAATGCTGGCAACTGACTCCCACGACTTGTGATCAATGTCACACGATTTCATGTCGCGTTTGCAGACGTCTTTATAACGGAGACATGGACGGCCGGTGGGTCTGATACCAGTGGCGAGCTCGCTGTACAATGTGTCTTTGGGGATCCTGCCATCTTCCATGCGGCTCACATGGCCAAGCCAAATATAGGGACAGGTGGGGATGTGGTAGGAATATGGAATTAGTGTAGGATTAGTATAAATGGGTGGTTGATGGTCGGCACAGACTCGGTGGGCCGAAGGGCCTGTTTCAGTGCTGTATCTCTAAAACTTAAAACTAAAAACTAAAGACCGATGCATACGGGCTGGGTCCTCTTAATTACCAACCCATTGACCCCAGCTGCATAAGCTCTTTTAGTCTTACCGTCCATCGGTAGGGAGTTTCCGTATCGTTGAGGTAGACACGTTAATTCGGCTCCGGTATCCAATAAGAAGTCAATGTCTTGATCGCCCACCCTCGCAGTTACATACAATCCATCTTTTCTATTTTCTACTAACGCTAGGAGAGGTGCCGAAAGGGCGAGGGAGGGCTCCTCTAGTTTTTTGTTGCATCGAGTAAGGAGGACATCTCCTTCTTTTGCTGGGGCGTCAACCGTTTGAACTTCTCAGCGATAGTGCAAGCGAGATGTCAGCTGGGAAGCAGCTTTTTCTGAAGCAGCGATAGTGCGAGCGAGGTGTCAGCTGGGAAGGTGAGTTTCAGTTTAAAATAACTTACCTTTTGTTTCGGCGGACAAGGAGACTGCTGGGTAAGTAAACCTATATATTTGGGCAGTTTAAAATAACTTACCTTTTGTTGCAGCAGCTTTTTCTGAAGCAGCGATAGGGCGAGCGAGGTGTCAGCTGGGAAGGTGAGTTTCAGTTTAAAATAACTTACCTTTTGTTTCGGCGGACAAGCGGACTGCTGGGTAAGTAAACCTATATATTCGGGCAGTTTAAAATAACTTACCTTTTGTTGCAGCAGCTTTTTCTGAAGCAGCGATAGTGCAAGCGAGGTGTCAGCTGGGAAGTAGCTTTTTCTGAAGCAGCGATAGGGAGAGCGAGGTGTCAGCTGGGAAGGTGAGTTTCAGTTTAAAATAACTTACCTTTTGTTTCGGCGGACAAGCGGACTGCTGGGTAAGTAAACCTATATATTCGGGCAGTTTAAAATAACTTACCTTTTCTTGCAGCAGCTTTTTCTGAAGCAGCGATAGGGCGAGCGAGGTGTCAGCTGGGAAGGTGAGTTTCAGTTTAAAATAACTTACCTTTTGTTTCGGCGGACAAGCGGACTGCTGGGTAAGTAAACCTATATATTCGGGCAGTTTAAAATAACTTACCTTTTGTTTCGGCGGACAAGCGGACTGCTGGGTAAGTAAACCTATATATTCGGGCAGTTTAAAATAACTTACCTTTTGTTGCAGCAGCTTTTTCTGAAGCAGCGATAGTGCAAGCGAGGTGTCAGCTGGGAAGGTTAGTTTCAGTTTAAAATAACTTACCTTTTGTTTCGGCGGACAAGGAGACTGCTGGGTAAGTAAACCTATATATTCGGGCAGTTTAAAATAACTTACCTTTTCTTGCAGCAGCCTTTTCTGAAGCAGCGATAGGGCGAGCGAGGTGTCAGCTGGGAAGGTGAGTTTCAGTTTAAAATAACTTACCTTTTGTTTCGGCGGACAAGTGGACTGCTGGGTAAGTAAACCTATATATTCGGGCAGTTTAAAATAACTTACCTTTTGTTGCAGCAGCTTTTTCTGAAGCAGCGATAGTGCAAGCGAGGTGTCAGCTGGGAAGGTGAGTTTCAGTTTAAAATAACTTACCTTTTGTTTCGGCGGACAAGGGGACTGCTGGGTAAGTAAACCTATATATTCGGCAGTGGCTAAACCCGAAACACTACACGTGTAGTGTCTCCCACCCATCCTCCTCCTCTAACCAAAAAAAAAGGACTCTTGTGTGGAGGGTTTGGTAAGGTAAGGTTTTCCTTTTTTTAAAAATCTCTGTTGTCAATTTAGTGCGGAGGGGATAGAAGCTAGGGCAGTTGCATGCTCCTCTTGCAGGATGTGGGAGGTAAGGGTCACCACTTGTGTCCCTGCTGACTTCACCTATGAGAAGTGCACCCAACTCCAGCTCCTCACAGACCGCGTTAGGGAGCTGGAGCTGGATGAACTTCGGATCATTCAGGATGCTGAGGGGGTGATAGCGAGCAGTTATAGGGAAGTAGTGACACCTAAGTTACAGGATTAAAGTAGCTGGGTGACCGTCAGGGGAGGGAAAGGGAATAGGCACACAGTGCAGGGACCCCCTGTGGCCGTTCCCCTCAATAATACGTATACCGTTTTGGATACGGTTGGGGAGATGACCTACCAGAGGAAAGCCACAGTGGCCAGGTCTCTGGCACTGAGCCTGGCTCAGTGGCTCAGAAGGGAAGGGGGGAGAATAGGAGAGCGATAGTGATAGATTCAATGGTGAGAGGAACAGACAGGAGATTCTGTGGTCGCGAACGAGACTCCCGGATGGTATGTTGCCTCCCGGGTGCCAGGGTCACGGATGTCTCGGATCGAGTCCACAGGATTCATAAGGGGGAGGGGGAGCAGCCAGAGGTCGTGGTACATATCGGTACCAATGACAGAGCTAGGAAAAGGGATGAGGACCTGAAAAGCAAATATAGGGAGTTAGGTAGGAAGTTGAAAGGCAGGACGAGCAGAGTAGTAATCTCAGGATTGTTACCGGTGCCACGTGCTAGTGAGGCTAGAAACAGAGAGCGAGTGCAGCTGAACACGTGGCTACAGAACTGGTGTAGGAGGGAGGGATTCAGATATGTGGATCATTGGGATACCTTCTGGGGAAGGTGGGACCTGTACAAGAAGGACGGGTTGCATCTGAACTGGAGGGGCACCAATATCCTGGGTGGGAGGTTTGCTACCGCTCTTCGGGAGGGTTTAAACTAGTTTGGCAGGGGGATGGGAACCGGAGCCACGGATCAGTGGATGGGGTAGCTGTTGAACAGGCAGATACCGAGTGCAGAGAGTCTGTGAGGAAGGTTAGACAGTTGACAGGGCAAAGTTGCAACCAGTATGACGGGTTGAAGTGTGTCTATTTTAACGCAAGAAGTGTCAGGAATAAGGGTGATGAACCGAGAGCATGGATCAGAACTTGGAGCTACGATGTTGTGGCCATTACGGAGACTTGGATATCACAGGGACAGGAATGGATGTTGGATGTTCCGGGGTTTAGATGTTTCAAAAGGAATAGGGAGGGAGGTAAAAGAGGTGGGGGAGTGGCATTGTTAATCAGGGATAGTATCACAGCTGCAGAAAGGGAGGTCGTCGAGGAGGGTTTCTCTACTGAGTCATTATGGGTGGAAGTCAGAAACAGGAAAGGAGCAGTCACTTTTGAGTTTTCTATAGACCCCCCCCAATAGCAACAGAGACATGGAGGCACAGATAGGGAGGCAGATTTTGGAAAGGTGCAGAAGTAACAGGGTTGTTGTCATGGGTGACTTCAACTTCCCTAATATTGATTGGAACCTCCTTAGTGCAAATAGTTTGGATGGAGCGGTTTTTGTCAGGTGTGGCCAGGAAGGTTTCCTGACTCAATATGTAGATCGGCCGACTAGAGGGGAGACTATGTTGGACTTGGTGCTTGGCAACGAACCAGGCCAAGTGGCAGATCTCTCGGTGGGAGAGCATTTCGGTGATAGTGATCACAAGTCCCTGACCTTTACTATAGTCATGGAGAGGGACAGGAGCAGACGGAATGGGAAAATATTTAATTGGGGGAGGGGAAATTACAATGCTATTAGGCAGGAACTGGGGAGCATAAATTGGGAACAGATGTTCTCAGGGAAATGCACGACAGAAATGTGGAGGTTGTTTAGGGAGCACTTGCTGCGACTGCTGGATAGGTTTGTCCCGATGAGGCAGGGAAGGGATGGTAGGGTGAAGGAACCTTGGATGACAAGAGATGTGGAACAGCTAGTCAAGAGGAAGAAGGAAGCTTACTTAAGGTTGAGGAAGCAAGGATCAGACAGGGCTCTGGAGGGTTACAAGGTAGCCAGGAAGGAACTGAAGAATGGACTTTGGACAGCTAGAAGGGGACATGAAAAAGTCTTGGCGGGTAGGATTAAGGTAAATCCCAAGGCATTCCACATTTATGTGAGGAACAAGAGGATGGCCAGAGTGAGGGTAGGGCCGATCAGGGATAGTGGAGGGAACTTGTGCCTGGAGTCGGAGGAGGTAGGGGAGGTCCTAAATGAATACTTTGCTTCAGTATTCACTAGTGAGAGGGACCTGGTCGTTTGTGAGGACAGCGTGGAACAGGCTGATATGCTCGAACAGGTTGAGGTTAAGAGGGAGGATGTGCTGGAAATTTTGAATGATATGAGGATAGATAAGTCCCCGGGGCCAGACGGGATATACCCAAGGATATTACGGGAAGCGAGGGAAGAGATTGCTGTGCCTTTGGCAATGATCTTTGCGTCTTCACTGTCCACTGGAGTAGTACCGGATGATTGGAGGGTGGCAAATGTTGTTCCCTTGTTCAAGAAAGGGAATAGGGATAACCCTGGGAATTATAGACCAGTCAGTCTTACGTCGGTAGTGGGCAAATTATTGGAGAGGATTCTGAGAGACAGGATTTATGATTTTTGGAAAAGCATGGTTTGATTAGAGACAGTCAGCATGGCTTTGTGAGGGGCAGTTCATGCCTCACAAGCCTTATTGAATTCTTTGAAGATGTGACAAAACACATTGATGAAGGAAGAGCAGTGGATGTGGTGTATATGGATTTTAGCAAGGCGTTTGATAAGGTTCCCCATGGTAGGCTCATTCAGAAAGTAAGGAGGCATGGGATTCAGGGAAAGTTGGCTGTCTGGATACAAAATTGGCTGGCCCATAGAAGTCAGAGGGTGGTAGTAGATGGAAAGTATTCAGCATGGAGCTCGCTGACCAGTGGAGTTCCACAAGGATCTGTTCTGGGACCTCTGCTCTTTGTGATTTTTATAAATGATTTGGATGAGGAGGTGGAAGGCTGGGTTAGCAAGTTTGCCGATGATACGAATGTTGCTGGAGTTGTGGATAGTGTGGAAGGCTGTTGGAGGTTGCAACGGGACATTGACAGGATGCAGAGCTGGGCTGAGAAGTGGCAGATGGAGTTCAACCTGGAAAAGTGTGAAGTGATTCATTTTGGAAGGTCGAATTTGAATGCGGAATACAGGCTTAAAGACAGGATTCTTGGCAGTGCGGAGGAACAGAGGGATCTTGGGGTCCATGTCCATAGATCGCTCAAAGTTGCCACCCAAGTTGATAGGGTTGTTAAGAAGGCGTATGGTGTGTTGGCTTTCATTAACAGGGGGATTGAATTTAAGAGCCGCGAGGTTATGCTGCAGCTCTATAAGGCCTTGGTTCGACCACACTTGGAATATTGTGATCAGTTCTGGTCGCCTCATTTTTGGAAGGATGTGGAAGCTTTAGAGAGGGTGCAGAGGAGATTTACCAGGATGCTGCCTGGACTGGAGGGCATGTCCTACGAAGAAAGATTGTGGGAGCTAGTGCTTTTCTCATTGGAGCGAAGAAGGATGAGAGGTGACTTGATAGAGGGGTACAAGATGATGAGAGGCATAGATAGAGTGGATAGTCAGAGACTTTTTCCCAGGGTGGAAAGGGCTATCACCAGGGGGCATAATTTTAAGGTGATTGGAGGAAGGTTTCGGGGAGATGTCAGAGGTAGGTTCTTTACACAGAGAGTGGTGGGTGCGTGGAATGCACTGCCAGCGGTGGTAGTAGAAGCAGATACATTAGGGGCATTTAAGCGACTCTTGGATAGGTACATGGATGATAGTAGAATGAAGGGTAGGTAGTTAGTTTGATCTTAGAGTAGGTTAAAGGTACGGCACAACATCGTGGGCCGAAGGGCCTGTACTGTACTGTGCTGTACTGTTCTATGTTCTAGGTCGTTGGCATCAGGGGAGGGAGCTGGTTTGGGTGCTCGGTTGCGTCCTTGGCCTCCTCTGCCTCCTCCTCTCGCTCTAGACACCTTAGCCCAATGGCCTTCCTTCCTGCAGTAATAACAGGGGCCAGGTCGCCTAAATTGCTCTTTGTCGGGCTCTTTCGGTACTGTATCCGTCTGCACGGCTCAAGGCTTGACTCCCATATCCCTGTCCAGCTGAGCGCATCTGTCAATTAACTCTGAGTATTTCACTCTTACTGCGTCCCAATCCGGTAGGGTGGCCTTCAGTATTTTAGACAGTTCTGGCTTTAGTCCAGCAACAAAAGCGGTTTTTAAGGGTCCAAAACTGGTGTCGTCCAGCTCCTCTGGAGTAGGGTCTACTATCCCTGAGTATTCCACCCAGGTGGACCTAAACCTCTCTTCATACTCCCGCATGTCCTCGGAGTTCTTCTGCTGACAGGCTGCAACTTTGCAGGACAAAACTCTCGCAGTCCATCCAGCGTCAAGTAGTTGACCATCTTCACCCAAAGCAATTTGGACCTCTCTCCTTAGCTTTCGGGTCGCTCACCCGGGCACCATTACGGTCAGAATCTGTACCCCGTCCCATGGATGGAGATCGTAAATTCCCTTCAATCATTCCAGCTGCTCCCACGTTTTCAAACCCACTTTCTTCGGGTCGGGCAATCTTGTGGACCACTTGTCGATTTTCTCAGGGGAAGCCGGGTAGTGTGTCAAGTACGCGTTGCGCTCGGCCGTGGTGACCTCGCTACCATTCACAGTCTTCTTTTCCGTCTTGACCTTAACGCGTTTCTGTTTAAGGGGAGCTAGTCGCGGAAATGGTAACCCATCATCATTGTCACTTTCTTCACTGGAAGACTTGGCTAGACCTGCTTCACGCAGTTGCATCTTCCGTTGTTCTGTTTGTAATGACTTCAAACTCGGATACAAGTTAGTTGGAGGTGGTCGGCGAGGTTTGCAAAGCTCTCCCGGTTCCTTCGGTTGAGTCGTCTGCTGGTCTTGTAGTTGTTTTTTAAGCTCTTTAATTTCAATCTGTAGCCTTTCCTTTTCAGATTGTTTTTCGGCCTCTAGCTTTTCCTTTGCAAGCTTTTCAATTTTCAGTTGTTCGCAGACCTCCTTCAGTTGATCCTTTGCACTCGTTAGGTCGTGATCACATTGGGCTTGTCACATAATCTCATTGCGCTGCTGAATCTGGCCCATTATGGCTAGGGACCATTGGGTCAGTTCTTTATCCTTTAAACATGTTGTTTTTCCCCAGACTCTCTTTATATCTTCCAGGGACCACTGTCCCGTGGAGGTGCCATATTTTTGCCCAATTTCGGTGTACGCTTTAGCCAAATTAAACTGTTGCTCTCCATATTCTTTCAACTGCCGTAGTATTTCATCTTCGGGAACGTCAGGTGGGGCCCGCCCACCTTTGACGGTAGTTGGTAACTGTCGGTAGCCTTCGTCTGTCATTTTATCCATTCAGATAGGGAAGTAGGTCTCGAGCCGTCAGGCTTTTCACCAAATAGGTATTTCGTCAAATACCGCCAAGTTAGACGTCTTGAAAGGGGGTCTCGAGCCGCACAAGAAAGGGTATTTCCGTCAAATGCCGCCAAGTTCGGGATCGCTTAGCAGGGAACCGAAATTTAGACAACGACCAAGGACTTTTCACATAAAGAGGAGTCCTTACCTCTGGGGACGCAGATAGGTCCGATGTCTGTGGCTTCAGTCTTTATCCTCCAGCGATCCTGCCGACTACGCCAAGTTGTTGGATCCCATTGGTTACACAAAGTGAGACGAGGTCCGACTGTAGCTTTAAGAAACTTTATTTGCAGTACTTCTTGGTTACATCATCAGCAAAGCAAACAACAACAACACCTGGGCTCTTCTCTCCTGCCTGAGCAGGGAAATCAAGCCTTTCTTATAGTTTTAGATTTTTTATTTTAGATTTAGAGATACAGCACTGAAATAGACCCTTCGGCCCACCAAGTCTGTGCCGACCATTAACCACCCATTTATACGAATCCTGCACTAATCCCATATTCCTACCACATCCCCACCTGTCCCTATATTTCCCTACCACCTACCTATACTAGTGGCAATTTATAATGGCCAATTCACCTATCAACCTGCAAGTCTTTTGGCTGTGGGAGGAAACCGGACCACCCGGAGGAAACCCACGCAGGCACAGGGAGAACTTGCAAACTCCACACAGGCAGTACCCAGATTTGAACCCGGGTTGCTGGAGCTGTGAGGCTGCGGTGCTAACCACTGCGCCACTGTGTTCTTCATACAAATCAGTGACACCCCCTTTATGTTCCCAATTGGTTTACAAACTCTGCAGTTTCTTGGTGTCATGGCCTGATTGGGGTACTGCCTTGTCACCTTCCCCTCGAGCAGTTTCTCATCCCCCCCCTATCTCCTTGGACAGTTAGGCTGATTGTTGTACAATTGGCTACTATGAAGCAGCTGCAGCTGTCCTGTTAGTTTTTGCTTGTTAGTACTTCTTCTACTGATAAGCTGTCTGTGCAGCCCTGAAGCTATGAAGTCAATTCTGATAAGCTGTCTCTGCAGCTCCGAAGTTAGTTTGTTAGTAGTACATGATTGATTAATTATTTCACCTTAAATGTCCCCATATTATTCTGTCCCCACACTAGAAAGGGAAATTTCACTGGGTTGGTTTATCAGTTGTTAAAATGATTTCAGTCATGGATTGTTCTGCAGTCTGAAATGGGCAACTTGTTCCCTCAGTTTCTTTGTAAAGGAGCTGAGGTTGAAGTTTTGCCTGAGTTCACATCACCCAAAATTCTGATTGTTCTGCTACTTGGATCTGAGTTTGTTGAACAGTAGTAACTGACTCTCCAGGATCTTGTGTGATTCCATTTTACTTGCATAGCCATGTCATGTACAACATGAACCTTTAATATGTTTGTCCCACTTCTCCTCATCAAAATTTTAAATGAAATTTCCTTGAGGCTTAGTGAATTTTACCTCCTCAGAACTTGATGCGTTTCTCTGCAGTCACTGAGAGATGAATTTCTGTAGAAAAAATATTCAAAATGAGGTGACAGCAGCCCTAAAATGTGTATGAAAAATAAAGCATTGAATTTAACCAACGAAAACAGATCAAAGTTTGTTTTTAAATGTTTTCATCTTAAAACGGAGCACCATACTTCAAGGAATGTATTTCTTTTGCTAGCTTGTTTTTCCCTTTATTCCTGAGGGTCTTCACTAATGCTCGGATATAGTTCTAAGGCTGTGGGCAGCAACTTTGTATTGAATCCAAGTGAACATTCTTCATGATTGAGCTGAGACAGTGATTGGTGGCAAACTAAGAGCAAAACTGCAGATGCTGGAACTCTGAAATGAGAACAGAAAGTGCCAGAAATACTCAGCAGATCTGGCAGCATCTGTGCAGAGAGAAACAGAGTTGACGTTTTAGGTCTGTGACCCTTCATCAAAACAGTGAAGAAGGGTCACAGACTTGAAATGTTAACTCTGTTTCTCTCTGCACAGATGCTTCCAGACCTGCTGAGTATTTCCGGCACTTTCTGTTCTCATTGTTGGTAGACTGTTCTACTTTGGGAAACATTCACAGCCATGTCTATTCCCGAGTACTTGTGTATTTTGCATATAAGATAGTACTCAGGAATGCTAGCCGCCCCAGCACAAAGTCGCTGAGACCAATTTTGATGTTTTTAGTGGTGCCTTGAATCAGATAATTCAGCGTAGGAATCAAATCTGAGTCCTTTGTGGTCTTTGTTGGTTCAGTTTCATACTGTGTAGTAATTTCTCACTGAGCCATAATGTTAGCTTGAATACTTCAAAATGTTTCAAGAATTTCGCATTTGGGGAGAAGCAGGAAAAACTTGGCAGTGTACAATGATCTGACCTGAGCTTGGTCTGTAGCAGTGAATTGAATAAAGTTACAAGAGAAATAGCCCAATTTTCATCTTACTTTTAACAGTTATTCTGGTGCTTTTGAGAATACACAGATTGGGCAAAACATTGTTTTGGTCTTGCATTAACTTGTAAGCCACACCACTTAATATGTAATGATATTATTAAATTGATCAGTTAGTAGTTTTGTGGCATTAACTAATTGCTCAATTGAATAAGTACATAATAAGTTATGTACTCATGTTCATTTGGGCAATGCTAATCTAGTTCAACATAGTTAACTTGTGATCGCACTGTAGTTTTGAGAAAATTGCTTTTGTGTTTGAAGAAACCAGTTATTTAAGCGATTTAGCAAAAGAAATGTGTTCCATTGAATTAGAACACCTGGCAAAAAATAACATTTGAGCAGTTAATCTCCAAGTAGTTTATATCTCTCTCTAATTATTTTAGCAGCAGTTAATTTGCCACAAGGCTGATTTGCAAATTAGTCCTCCTTAGCTGTACCAACGGATTAAAAAATGAGAATAGCTGCCGAGCAAACATGCAGTAGCTGCTTTCACCTTTTATGACTGGAGTACAGTGTACTGCACAATACTTTATTTAATTTCCAAAAGTGGAAAGGCAGGCAGCTATGATGCGGTCCCACTGATCTCAGGCCTGGAATGCCTAATAACATTTGGAGTAGCCGAACTGTAAGAATAACAGACTGTGACATCTAAGTGATCAACTTGTAAAAAGAAATGGCAGAGACTTTGAACAAGTATTTTGTATCTGTCTTCACAGCAGAACATACAAAAAACATTCCAAGAATAGTAGAAAATCAAGAGGAAAAGGGAGGGGGAACTTAAGACAATCACTATCACTAGAGAAAAAGTGCTAGGACTAAAAGCTGACACGTTCCCTGCACCTGATGGCCTGCATCCTTGGGTTTTAAAAGAAGTGGCTGCAGAGATAGTGAATGCATTGGTTGTAATCTTCCAAAATTCCCTATATTCTGCAAAGGTCCCAGTGGATTGGAATACCACAAGTGTAATACCTCTATTCAAGAAAGGAGGGAGACAGAAAGCAGGAAACTATAGGCCAGTTAGCCTAACATCTGTCATTGGGAAAATGCTAGAATCTATTAAGGAAGTAGTAGCAAGACATTTAGAAAATCATAATACAATCAGGGAGAGTCAACATGGTTTTATGAAAGAAAAATCGTATTTGGAAAATTTATTAGAGTCCTTTGAGGATGTAACAATCAGGGTGGATAAAGGGGAACCAGTAGATGCAGTGTATTTCAATTTTCAACCGGCATTCTATAAGCTGCCACATAAAAGGTTACTACACAAGTTGAGAGGTCATGGTGTTGGGGGTAATATATTGGCATTGGTAGAGGATTGGCATTCTCAGGTTGGCAAACTGTAACTAGTGGAGTGCCACAGGGATCAGTCCTAGGGCCTCAATTATTTACGATCAAGAGAATGACTTAGATAAAGGGACTGAGTGGATTGTAGCCAAATTTGCTGCTGATACAAAGATAGGTAGGAAAGAAGAACAAAAAGAACAAAGAAAATTACAGCACAGGAACAGGCCCTTCGGCCCTCCAAGCCTGCGCCGATCCAGATCCTCTATCTAAACATGTCGCCTATTTTCTAAGGGTCTGTATCTCTTTGCTTCCTGCCCATTCATGTATCTGTCTAGATACATCTTAAAAGACGCTATCATGCCCGCATCTACCACCTCCGCTGGCAACATGTTCCAGGCACCCACCACCCTCTGCGTAAAGAACTTTCCACGCATATCCCCCCTAAACTTTTCCCCCCTCACTTTGAACTCGTGACCCCTCGTAATTGAATCCCCCACTCTGGGAAAAAGCTTCTTGCTATCCACCCTGTCTATACCTCTCATGATTTTGTACACCTCAATCAGGTCCCCCCTCACATAAATAAAAACAGAAAGTGCTGGCAATACTCAACAGGTCTGGCAGCATCTGTGGAGAGAGAAACAGAGTTAACATTGCAGGTCTGTGACTTTTCATCAGAACTGGCAAAGGTCAGAAATGTAATAGGTTTTAAAACTCTCTCTGGCCCTCTGTCCTATCACACACCTTCCCTTTTGTTCTCTTTTCTTCCCCCTCCCCCCACCCCCACTTTATTTGCTTCTCTCTCCACAGATGCTGCCAGACCTGCTGAGTATTTCCAGCACTTTCTATTTTTTTTTTCCAGATTTTCAGCATATAGGTGGGAAGGCAAGTTGTCAGGCGGACAGAGTCTGCAAAGGGATATAGATAGTTTAAGTGAGTGGGCAAAATTTGGCAGATGGAGTATAATGTAGGAAAATGTGAGGTTGTTTATTTTGGCGGAAGAATGGAAAAGTAGAATATTATTTAAATGTACAGAGACTGAAGAATGCTGCAGTACAGAGGGATCTGGGTGGCCTTGTACATAAATCACAAAAAGTTAGCATGCAGGTACAGCAAGTAATTAGGAAGGCAAATTGAATATTGGCCTTTATTGCAAGGGAGATGGATTATAAAACTAGGGAACTCGTGCTGCAACTGGACAGGGTATTGTTGAGACCATATCTAGAATACTGTGTACAGTTTTGGTCGTCTTACTCGAGGACGGACTTTTTTGCCTTGGAAACAGTTCAGGGAAGGTGTCACTCGGCTGGGATGAAGGGTTGTCTTATGAGGAGAGGTTCAGCAAGTTGGGCTTAATATATTGTTGTAGTCTACATGGACTTGAGTAAGGCTTTTGATAAGGTCCTGCATGGGAGATTGGTTAAGAAGGTAAGAGCCCATGGGATCCAGGGCAAGTTGGCAAAGTGGATCCAAAATTGGCTTAGTGGCAGAGGGTGATGGTCGAGGGTTGTTTTTGCGAGTGGAAGCCTGTGACCGGTGGTGTACCACAGGGATCGGTGCTGGGACCCTTGCTGTTTGTAGTATGCATTAATGATTTAGATGTGACTATAGGAGGTATGATAAGTAAGTTCGCAGATGGCACGAAAATTGGTGGTGTCGTAAAAAGTGAGAAGGAAAGCCTTAGATTACAGGACGATATAGTTGGGCTGGTAAGATGGGCAGAGCAGTGGCAAATGGAATTTAATCCTGAGAAATGTGAGGTGATGCATTTTGGGAGGACTAACAAGACAAGGGAATATATAGTGGATGGTAGGACCCTAAGAAGTACAGAAGGTCAGAGGGATCTTGGTGTACTTGTCCATAGATCACTGAAGGCAGCAGCACAAGTAGATAAGGTGGTCAGGAAGGCATATGGGATACTTGCCTTTATCAGCCAAGGCACAGAATATAAGAGCAGGGAGGTTATGATGGAGCTGTATAAAACGCTAGCTAGACCACAGCTGGAGTACTGTGTACAGTTCTGGGCACCACACTATAGGAAGGATGTGATTGCACTGGAGAGGGTGCAGAGGAGATTCACCAGGATGTTGTCTGGGCTGGAGCATTTCAGCTATGAAGAGAGACTGAAAAGGCTAGTGTTGTTTTCCTTGGAACAGAGAAGGCTGAGGGGGGACCTGATTGAGGAATACAAAATTATGAGGGGCATTGATAGATTAGATAGGAAGAAACTTTTTCCCTTGGCGGAGGGGTCAATAACCAGGGGGCATAGATTTAAGGTAAGGGGCAGGAGGTTTGGGGGGATTTGAGGAAATGTTTTTTCACCCAGAGGGTGGTTGGAATCTGGAACGCACTGCCTGAAGGGGTGGTAGAGGCAGGAACCCTCACAACATTTATTTAGATGAACACTTGAAACACCATAGCATGCAAGGCTATGGGCCAAGTGTTGGAAAATGGGATTAGAATAGTTAGGTGCTTGATAGCTGGAACGGACACAATGGGCCGAAGGGCCAATGACTCTATACACATTGGTGTTCTGAAGAAAGGGAGGTGATCTTATTGAAACATCAGAGATTCTGAGGGGGATTGATAGGGTAGATGCTGAGAGGATGTTTCCCCTCCTGAGGGGAATATAGAACTAGGGGGCACAGTTTAAAAATAAGTGGTCTCCCATTTAAGATGGTGCTGAGGAGGAATTTCTTTTCTCAGAGGGTCAGTAACCTTTGGAAATTTCTTCCCCAAAGAGCAGTGCAGCCTGGGTCATTGAATATATTCAAGGCTGAGTTAGACAGATTTTTGATCTACAAGGGAGTCAAGGGTCAGCAGAAAAGTGGAGTTAAAGCCACAGATCAGCTATGATCTTATTGAATGGCGGAGCAGGTTCAAGGGGCTGAATGGCCTACTCCTGCTCTTATTTCTTATGATCTTAATTTTAAACCCATTGCTGGCAACATCACCATAATAAAAAGAATCATTAGCATATTAGTGGTAGCCCAGTATTGTAGGTGATAAAAAATCTGAAATACTGGCAGCAACACTGATCCAGGTGCTACCAATAGATAAATCTATATCCCAGCATGGTGCCGAGTACAGTTTCATATTCATTCCATGCAGAAGTGATTGGTAAAAGTTCAGTTTATATTCTGGCAGTGGTATGTTCCCATAACGTGAAATTGAATTCAAGAACTGATTAAAAACAGGAAATGCTGGAAACATTCAACAGGTCAGGCAGCATTTGTGGAGAGAGAAACAGTTAACGTTTCAGGTTAATGACTTTTCATCACAACTGGGAAAAGTTAAAAATATAATAGGTTTTAAGCAAGTGAAAGGGGAGAGGGTGGAAAAAGAACAAAAGAGAAAGTCTGTTATAGGGTGGAAGACAGGAGAAATTAAAAGAGTTGGTAGTGCAAGGCCAAAGGGAGTGGTAATAGGACAAGTAAAGAAAGAAAAGATGCTTCTAGAGGAGGTGTGAAGGGCAGAATGATGAACAACTGCTGCAGCAAGCAAAAGCAAAAGAAAAACAAAAGTAAAACTGAAACTTGCAAAGAGAAATGGGGGCAGAGGTTACTGTCTGAAATTGTGGAACTTAATGTTGCGTCCGGAAGATTGTACAGAGACTAATTGAAAGGTGAAGTGCTATTCCTCGAGCTTATGTTGAGCTTCGTTTGAACATTGCAGGACGCCGAGGCCAGAGAGATCAACGTGAGAGCAAGGTAGAGAATTAAATTACAGGTGACCGGAAGCTCGGGGTCACACTTGTGGACTGAACTGAGGTGTTCTGCAAAGTGATCACCCAATCTGTGTTTGGTCCCCTGAGTGTAGACAGACCGGATTATGAACAGTGAATACAGTACACTAAATTGAAAGAAGTACACTTAAGTCGCTGTTTCACATGAAAGAGGTATTTGGGGTCTTGGATGGTGAGGAGAGGGGAGGCGAAAGGGAAGGAGTCGCATCTGCTGCATTTGCATGGGAAGGGGAGGGGGTATTGGGGGTGATTAAGAAGTGGACCAAGGTGTCATGGAGGGAATATTGTCTTCAGAATGATGAAAAGAGATGGGAGAAGATGTTTTTGCTGGTGGCATCACGTTGGAAATGGCAGAGGATGTTCCGTTGAATACGGAGGCTGGTGGGGTGAAAGGTGAGGCAAGAACTTATTATTTTGGTTTCTTCTCTGTTTTGTTTTCAGGAAATATTACTGTTGTTCCAATTCTGAAAACCATTGGTTTAGGCCTTGGAGTTTTAATCTGGGCTGCATTTAATCTCCTGATGGGATGGGCAAGTTCTAGGTAAGTCCAAGTAGCTAACTGTACTGTTCTGTTATTACCATCACTGTTCATTTTTTATTCAGAGAATACAATTGCAGCTGAAGAATTTTTATTATGAGAGGGATGATGTATTCTAATAATGCAATCGCCCTACTATAGCGCTCTATTACTGTAGCTTTTAACAGTGCTGTTTGTGGCTTCAATGTCGGTAGAAAAACTTACATAAATAATCCTCACTGCAATTAAAATTTTGTACAATGGATAGGCAGGATAGTCAGCTGAGGAAAACCTCAAGAGAAATCCCAAAAGTAACATCTGATATTGATTCGTGTACGAAAATGATTGTCTAAAAGTTCTTCTGACTTATTTTCAAGTTTTAGTGTGTTGGCCCAGGTCTAAAATATCTTCAGTGACTAACAGGGAGAGACAATCTATTGAAAAATAAACCAAGTAAAAGGTGTCATCCCATGAGCCTGCAGAAGTAGGTATTTGGTTGGGAACCCTCCATCCATTTATTATTAAGTCAGGTTTAATTATTTTATGCACCTGCTGGCAATGAGGACCATAGGAGACTGCAAGAGGTCTTTGACAGATTAGCAGAAATGCAGTTTAGTGTGGTGAAATTTAAGAAACCTTTTGAGAGGAAAAACAAGGAATAGGGGTAGAAACTCAGTGGAAAGAGACTGAAGGTTGTGGCACATGAGACCTAAGGAGTACAGGGGTTCAAGAAGGCAGCTCACCACCACCTTCTTGAGGGCAATTAGAGATGGGCAAGAAATTCTGGCCCAGCCAGTGATCCCCACATCCCAAGAACAAATAAAAAAAATTCCTTGAAAGTATAAGTTCAAATAGATGATCCCAGAAAAGTAAATAGCATATGGGTTTCATAAATAGCAGCATAGATTACAAGAATAAAGAATTAATAAATTTGTACAAGACAATGGTTTTGTTACAGTTAGAGTGCTGTATGCAATTTGGACACTTAGTGTAGAACACTTAAGAAGTAAGAGCTAGAGTACGCCATTTATCCCTTCAGGCCTGCTCCACAATTCAACAAAATCATGGCTGATCTTCTATCTCAACTCTACCTTCCTGTATTATCCCCGTATCCCTTAATTCTCTTAGTATCTAAAAATCTGTCGATCTCTTTCATGAATATACTCAACAACTAAGCATCTACAGCTCTCTGAGAAAAAGAATTCCAAAGATTCACAACACTTGCAGTGAAATTTCTCCTCATCTCATTCTTAAATGGCTGACCCCTTAATCTGAAACTGTGACCCATGTTCTAGATTCCCCAGTCAGGGGAAATATATTCTTAGCATTTACCTCTCAAGCCTCTTCAGAATTTTATATGTTTCAATTAGATCACCTCACATTTCCTCTAAACTCCAGGGAATGCAGGCCTAGTCTACTCAATCCCTCTTCATAGGGCAATCCCCTTATCCCAGAAACCAGTCTAATAAACGTTTTGACGCACTCTCTCTAGGGAAAGTACGTCCTTCCTGAGGTAAGGTACTCCAGGTGTGGCCTCTCTAAAGCCTTATATAATTGTAATAAGACTTCTTTACTCCAATCCTTTGTAACATAAACTAGCATACCATTTGCCTTCCTAATTGCTTGCTGTACCTGCATGTTAACTTCCTGTGATTCATGGACAAGGACACCTAATTTCCTTGAATGCAAACATTTCCCAGTCTCTGACCATTCAGAATATATTCTGCCTTTGTATTTTTCCTACTGAAGTGGATAACTTCACACTTGGCCACTTTGTATTCCATTTGACATCTTTTTGCCTACTCGCCCATAGGCTGGAATTTTACGCCACCCCAGCAGGTCGGATGGTGGCGTAAAATTGAGCGGCGGGCTCCGGGAGGCCTGCCCGCGCCAATTCGGCCTTTGAACAGGTTTACGGAGGTCCGGCGGTGGCGCAGTGGGTGGGAAATGGCCCGCCCGCCCCAGGCCAGTCAAGACCCCTAATTGGCCACTTAATTAGAATTAGAGCATTACAGCGCAGTACAGGCCCTTCGGCCCTCGATGTTGCGCCGACCTGTGAAACCATCTGACCTACACTATTCCATTTTCATCCATATGTCTATCCAATGACCACTTAAATGCCCTTAAAGTTGGCGAGTCTACTACTGTTGCAGGCAGGGCGTTCCACGCCCCTACTACTCTCTGAGTAAAGAAACTACCTCTAACATCTGTCCTATATCTATCTCCCCTCAACTTAAAGCTATGTCCCCTCGTGTTTGCCATCACCATCCGAGGAAAAAGACTCTCACTATCCACCCTATCTAACCCTCAGATTATCTTATATGTCTCTATTAAGTCACCTCTCCTCCTCCTTCTCTCCAACGAAAACAACCTCAAGTCCCTCAGCCTTTCCTCGTAAGACCTTCCCTCCATACCAGGCCACTTAAGGGTCCTCGCCCGCCTCCACGGGTATTTTACCCGTGGCAAATGGGTGTGCCGGGGGCGTGAAAGGCCACCCAGCGGTAGCTGCCAGCCTTTCAGCGCCTCGGGGGGGGGGGGGGGGGTGGTGCTGTGGGGGTGCATGGCAGTCAGACACAGGGTGCCCAATTGAGGGCTGCCCCCGCCTCCCAACCCACCCCTGGGATGCAAGACGCCACCTCCCCCGAAACGATCACCCTAGCCTCAACAGGGCATGACCGATCCCCCTGGTGAAGCGACCCAAACTTACCCACTCTCGGCTCCATCAGGTCGGCTGGGCTGCAGTCCCAGCAGTGGCCACCGCCCCCGGTGGCGCTGCTGAGACTAAGAGCTGCCGGCCTGCTGATTGGCCAGCAGCTCACTGAGGAGGGACTTCCTCCATCAAGTGGGTGGAAGTCTCGCCTAGGGCCAATTAAAGCCTGGGGATCCGTAAAATACGGGACAGATCCCTAGGTTAGGCGGATGTGGTTTCGGCACCGACATTTACATCGGAGTCTGGCTCCCGTCCGCCCACTGTAAAATTCCGGCAATATTGTCTATATCCCTCTGCAGGATCGTTGCATCTCCCTCATTGCTAACTTTCCCACCTATTTTTGTAACATCAGCAAACTTGGATATGTTACATTCAGTCATCTCAGTCATTAATATAGATTGTAAATAGCTGAGGCCCAAGTACTGATCCTTGCAGTAATCCAATAGCTACAGCCTACCAACCTGAAAATGTCCCATTTATTCTTCCACTCTGTTTTCTGTCCATTAACTAGTCCTCAATCTATGCTAATATTTCTTTTCTTTGGGCCTCCTTATCTCGAGAGACAATGGATATGCACTTGGAGGTGGTCAGTGGATCGTGAAGCAGCGCCTGGAGTGGCTATAAAGGCCAATTCTGGAGTGACAGGCTCGGTGCTGCAGAGAAATTTGTTTGTCGGGGCTGTTGCACAGTTGGCTCTCCCCTTGCGCCTCTGTCTTTTTTCCTGCCAACTACTAAGTCTCTTCGACTCGCCACAATTTAGCCCTGTCTTTATGGCTGCCCGCCAGCTCTGGCGAATGCTGGCAACTGACTCCCACGACTTGTGATCAATGTCACACGATTTCATGTCGCGTTTGCAGACGTCTTTATAGCGGAGACATGGACGGCCGGTGGGTCTGATATCAGTGGCGAGCTCGCTGTACAATGTGTCTTTGGGGATCCTGCCATCTTCCATGCGGCTCACATGGCCAAGCCATCTCAAGCGCCGCTGACTCAGTAGTGTGTATAAGCTGGGGGTGTTGGCCGCTTCAAGGACTTCTGTGTTGGAGATATAGTCCTGCCACCTGATGCCAAGTATTCTCCGAAGGCAGCGAAGATGGAATGAATTGAGACGTCGCTCTTGGCTGGCATACGTTGTCCAGGCCTCGCTGCCGTAGAGCAAGGTACTGAGGACACAGGCCTGATACACTCGGACTTTTGTGTTCCGTGTCAGTGCGCCATTTTCCCACACTCTCTTGGCCAGTCTGGACATAGCAGTGGAAGCCTTACCCATGCGCTTGTTGATTTCTGCATCTAGAGACAGGTTACTGGTGATAGTTGAACCTAGGGAGGTGAACTCTTGAACCTCTTCCAGAGCGTGGTCGCCAATATTGATGGATGGAGCATTTCTGACGTCCTGCCCCATGATGTTCGTTTTCTTGAGGCTGATGGTTAGGCCAAATTCATTGCAGGCAGACGCAAACCTGTCGATGAGACTCTGCAGGCACTCTTCAGTGTGAGATGTTAAAGCAGCATCGTCAGCAAAGAGGAGTTCTCTGATGAGGACTTTCCGTACTTTGGACTTCGCTCTTCGACGGGCAAGGTTGAACAACCTGCCCCCTGATCTTGTGTGGAGGAAAATTCTTTCTTCAGAGGATTTGAACGCATGTGAAAGCAGCAGGGAGAAGAAAATCCCAAAAAGTGTGGGTGCAAGAACACAGCCCTGTTTCACACCACTCAGGATAGGAAAGGGCTCTGATGAGGAGCCACCATGTTGAATTGTGCCTTTCATATTGTCATGGAATGAGGTGATGATACTTAGTAGCTTTGGTGGACATCCGATCTTTTCTAGTTGTCTGAAGAGACCATGTCTGCTGACGAGGTCAAAGGCTTTGGTGAGATCAATGAAAGCAATGTAGAGGGGCATCTGTTGTTCACGGCATTTCTCCTGTATCTGACGAAGGGAGAACAGCATGTCAACGGTCGATCTCTCTGCACGAAAGCCACACTGTGCCTCAGGGTAGACGCGCTCGGCCAGCTTCTGGAGCCTGTTCAGAGCGACTCGAGCAAAGACTTTCCCCACTATGCTGAGCAGGGAGATTCCACGGTAGTGGTTGCAGTCACCGCGGTCACCTTTGTTTTTATAGAGGGTGATGATGTTGGCATCGCGCATGTCCTGGGGTACTGCTCCCTCGTCCCAGCACAGGCATAGCAGTTCATGTAGTGCTGAGAGTATAGCAGGCTTGGCACTCTTGATTATTTCAGGGGTAATGCTGTCCTTCCCAGGGGCTTTTCCGCTGGCTAGAGAATCAATGGCATCACAGTTCCGATTTGGTTGGCTGTATGTCCAGCTCATCCATGACTGGGAGAGGCTGGGCTGCATTGAGGGCAGTCTCAGTGACAGCATTCTCCCTGGAGTACAGTTCTAGGTAGTGCTCAACCCAGCGGTCCATCTGTTTGCGTTGGTCAGTGATTATGTCCCCCGATTTAGATTTGAGGGGGGCGACCCAATACCATGAGTCCTAATTCTGCACTGAGGAAGCTGATTTTTAATTTTCCTTTAATCCTTTAGGGTCAGTGCACCAATATACCTGTAGTATGTGTGAGAGTCAGCTCTTTCCAACAAGCATCACTAACTAATGCTGAGAACAATCAACTACACTTGGGAAAACTCTGCCCGGGAGAGCTGTAGGAGATTTTGGAAATTCTGGATAATAGAGCTTGCCAGTTGGTAATATGTCGGATAACAAAGCTTTTACTGTCATTTGTATCTGTCCTTTTAATTAATTTTCCCTGGCGTCACCTTAATCAATAATGCCCTATTACCTTTGTTGCTCTAACTGTCCCTTCCTGACCCACTGCTTATTTTCACCCAAAATGCTGCTGTGCTCTGGAACCTTAACATTTCCCATACTGCTTTTGAATTTATCGTTTCCTGAATCTTAGCATAGTGAATACAGTGTAGGTTCATCTGGATTAATACTGGAGGTAAGAAAAACAAAGCTAAGGAAGCCACCAATGAGGCCTCATCAATTTAAACTTGCGACTGAGAATGAGGAGGGAATTGAGAATAAATTTATTTTTTTAATGAATGTGTAGAGCATATTGCTCTGCATTCTAAGGCAGAGACCACTTCATCTTTTTAAGGGAACAATAGATAAACATTTGCAGCAGAGGAAAATGAGGGGAAAAAGCCTGCAGTGGGATTGCTTTTCACTGCTCTAGCAAAGAACTGTCACAGACCTGATGGGATGGATGTCCACTTTCTGAGGTTTGAACCCATGGTCTCATTTTTTTGCCCATGTTTTTGTGAAGAAAATTGGCATGACAGTCCTCTGCCACAGAGCTCTTCCTTTCCCTTTCTGCGGCAGTAAACGTAATTCCAGGATGGTGTGTTGCCTTCCTGGTGTCAGGGTCAAGGATGTCACTATGCGGCTGCAGGACATCCTTCTGGGGGAGGGTAAAGGCCAGAGGTCATGGTCCACATTGGTACCAATGACATAGGTAGAAAGCGGGAGGAGGTCCTGAAAGCTGATTTTAGGGAGTTAGGAAGGAAATTAAAAAGCAGGACCTCCAAAGCAGTAATCTCAAGATTACTCCCAGTGCCACATGCTAGTGAGCATAGGAACAGGAGGATTGATCAATTGAATAAGTGGCTGGAGAATTGGTGTCGGAGGGAGGGCATCAGAATTATGAGGCATTGGGACCAGCAGGTGGGACTTGTACAAGATGGATGGGCTACACCTTAACAGGACCGGAACTAACATCCTCACAGGGAGATTTGCTAGTGCTGTTGGGGAGGGTTTAAACTGGCTTGTCAGGGAGATGGGAACCTGAGGGTTAGATCAAATTGGAAGGAAGTAAAGCTGGTAACAGGAGGTAGAAAAGTAGCAAGTGGCATTAGAAGGCAGGGGAAAAATGGCAAGCATCAACTTGGCTTAGAATGCAGAATAATGTCAAGAAGACAAGGTTAAGGCCACTCTATCTGAATGCATGCAGCATTCGCAACAAGGTGATTTCAACGCCCAAATAGAGATGAATAGCTGTGATCTAATTGCCATAACGGAAACGTGGCTACAGGGTGACCAAGACTGGGAACTGAATATTCAAGGATATTTGACACTTAGGAAGGACAGGCAAAAAGGAAAAGGAGGTGGTGTTGCGCTGGTTATCAGGGATGGGATCAGTACATGAGTAAAGGAGAATCTCTGATCAAAAGAACAAAATGTGGAACCTGGGTGGAGCTGAGAAACAGCAAGGGGAAGCAAACATTGGTGGGAGATGTTTATTGGCCACCAACCAGTAGTGGTAGTGTGGTGCATGGTATTAATCAGGAGATTAGAGAAGCATGTGGCATGGGTAATACAGTAATCATGGGTGATTTCAACCTACATATAGATTGGGCAAACCTAATGCTGTGCAGGATGAGTTTCTGGAATATGTTAGGAATGGTTTTCTAGAGAACAGGCTATTAGAGATCTAGTTTTATGTAATGAGAAAGTGCTAATTAATAATCTTGTTGTAAAAGAACTTTTAGGGATGAGAGACCATAATGTGATAGAATTTTACATTATGTTTGAAAGTGAGGTAGTTCAATCTGAAGCCAGGGTCTTAAATTTGAACAAAGGAAATTATGAATGTATGAGGGGCAGATTGGCTGAGGTAGATTGGGAAAATACGTTAAAAGGTATGACAGTACATAGGCAATGAACAAAGAACAAAGAAAATTACAGCACAGGAACAGGCCCTTCGGCCCTCCAAGCCTGCGCCGATCCAGATCTCTATCTAAACATGACGCCTATTTTCTAAGGGTCTCTATCTCTTTACTTCCTGCCCATTCATGTATCTGTCTAGATACATCTTAAAAGACGTTATCGTGCCCGCGTCTACCACCTCCGCTGGCAACGCTTTCCAGGCACCCACCACCCTCTGCGTAAAGAACTTTCCACGCATATCCCCCCTAAACTTTTCCCCTTTCACTTTGAACTCGTGACCCCTTGTAATTGAATCCCCCACTCTGGGAAAAAGCTACTTGCTATCCAACCTGTCTATACCTCTCATGATTTTGTACACCTCAATCAGGTCCCCCCTCAACCTCCGTCTTTCTAATGAAAATAATCCTAATCTACTCAACCTCTCTTCATAGCTAGCGCCCTCCATACCAGGCAACATCCTGGTGAACCTCCTCTGCACCCTCTCCAAAGCATCCACATCCTTTTGGTAATGTGGCGACCAGAACTGCACGCAGTATTCCAAATGTGGCCGAACCAAAGTCCTATACAACTGTAAGATGACCTGCCAACTCTTGTACTCAATACCCCGTCCGATGAAGGAAAGCATGCCGTATGCCTTCTTGACCACTCTATTGACCTGTGTTGCCACCTTCAGGGAACAATGGACCTGAACACCCAAATCTCTCTGTACATCAATTTTCCCCAGGACTTTTCCATTTACTGTATAGTTCACTCTTGAATTGGATCTTCCAAAATGCATCACCTCACATTTGCCCTGATTGAACTCCATCTGCCATTTCTCTGCCCAACTCTCCAATCTATCTGTATTCTGCTGTATTCTCTGACAGTCCCCTTCACTATCTGCTACTCCACCAATCTTAGTGTCGTCTGCAAACTTGCTAATCAGACCACCTATACGTTCCTCCAAATCATTTATGTATGTCACAAACAACAGTGGTCCCAGCACGGATCCCTGTGGAACACCACTGGTCACATGTCTCCATTTTGAGAAACTCCCTTCCACTGCTACTCTCTGTCTCCTGTTGCCCAGCCAGTTCTTTATCCATCTAGCTAGTACACCTTGGACCCCATGCGCCTTCACTTTCTCCATCAGCCTACCATGGGGAACCTTATCAAACGCCTTACTGAAGTCCATGTATATGACATCTACAGCCCTTCCCTCATCAATCAGCTTTGTCACTTCCTCAAAGAATTCTATTAAGTTGGTAAGACATGACCTTCCCTGCACAAAACCATGTTGCCTATCACCCATTTTCTTCCAAATAGGAATAGATCCTATCCCTCAGTGTCTTCTCCAGCAGCTTCCCTACCACTGACGTCAGGCTCACCGGTCTATAATTACCTGGATTATCCCTGCTACCCTTCTTAAACAAGGGGACAACATTAGCAATTTTCCAGTCCTCCAGGACCTCACCCGTGTTTAAGGATGCTGCAAAGATATCTGTTAAGGCCCCAGCTATTTCCTCTCTCGCTTCCCACAGAAACCTGGGATAGATCCCATCCGGACCTGGGGACTTGTCCACCTTAATGCCTTTTAGAATACCCAGCACTTCCTCCCTCCTTATGCCGACTTGACCTAGACTAATCAAACATCTGTTCCTAACCTCAACATCCTTCATGTCCCTCTCCTCGGTGAATACCATTGCAAAGTACTCGTTTAGAATTAGAATTCGAACATTACAGCGCAGTTCAGGCCCTTCGGCCCTCGATGTTGCGCCGACCTGTGAAACCATCTGATCTACACTATTCCATTTTCATCCGTATGTCTATCCAATGACCACTTAAATGCCCTTAAAGTTGGCGAGTCTACTACTGTTGCAGGCAGGGCGTTCCACGCCCCTACTACTCTCTGAGTTAAAAAACTACCTCTGACATCTGTCCTATATCTATCACCCCTCAACTTAAAGCTATGTCCCCTCGTGTTTGCCATCACCATCCGAGGAAAAAGACTCTCACTATCCACCCTATCGAACCCTCTGATTATCTTATATGTCTCTATTAAGTCACCTCTCCTCCTCCTTCTCTCCAACGAAAACAACCTCGTCTCTCAGCCTTTCCTCGCAAGACCTTCCCTCCATCCCAGGCAACATCCTAGTAAATCTCCTCTGCACCCTTTCCAAAGCTTCCACATCCTTCCTATAATGCGGTGACCAGAACTGCACGCAATACTCCAGGTGCGGTCTCACCAGAGTTTTGTACAGCTGCAGCATGACCTCGTGGCTCCAAAACTCGATCCCCCTACTAATAAAAGCTAACACACCATATGCCTTCTTAACAGCCCTATTAACCTGGGGAGCAACCTTCAGGGATTTATGCACCTGGACACCAAGATCTCTCTGTTCATCTACACTACCAAGAATCTTCCCATTAGCCCAGTACTCTGCATTCCTGTTACTCCTTCCAAAGTGAATCACCTCGCACTTTTCCGCATTAAACTTCGTTTGCCATCTCTCAGCCCAGCTCTGCAGCCTATCGATGTCCCTCTGTACCCTACAACATCCTTCGGCACTATCCACAACTCCACCGACCTTCGTGTCATCCGCAAATTTACTAACCCACCCTTCTACACCCTCTTCCAGGTTGTTTATAAAAATGACAAACAGCAGTGGCCCCAAAACAGATCCTTGCGGTACACCACTAGTAACTAAACTCCATGATGAACATTTGCCATCAACCACCACCCTCTGTCTTCTTTCAGCTAGCCAATTTCTGATCCAAAACTCTAAATTACCTTCAACCCCATACTTCCGTATTTTCTGCAATAGCCTACCGTGGGGAACCTTATCAAACGCCTTACTGAAATCCATATACACCACATCCACTGCTTTACCCTCATCCACCTGTTTGGTCACCTTCTCGAAAAACTCAATAAGGTTTGTGAGGCACGACCTACCCGTCACAAAACCGTGCTGACTATCGCTAATGAACTTATTCTTTTCAAGATGATTATAAATCCTGTCTCTTATAACCTTTTCCAACATTTTACCCACAACCGAAGTAAGGCTCACAGGTCTATAATTACCAGGGCTGTCTCTACTCCCCTTCTTGAACAAGGGGACAACATTTGCTATCCTCCAGTCTTCCAGCACTATTCCTGTCGACAATGACGACATAAAGATCAAGGTCAAAGGCTCTGCAATCTCCTCTCTGGCTTCCCAGAGAATCCTAGGATAAATCCCATCCGGCCCAGGGGACTTATCTATTTTCACACTTTCCAAAATTGCTAACACCTCCTCCTTGTGAACCTCAATCCCATCTGGCCTAGTCGTCTGAATCTCAGTATTCTCCTCGACAACATTTTCTTTCTCTACTGTAAATACTGACGAAAAATATTCATTTAACGCTTCCCCTATCTCCTCTGATTCCACACACAACTTCCCACTACTAACCTTGATTGGCCCTAATCTAACTCTAGTCATTCTTTTATTCCTGATATACCTATAGAAAGCCTTAGGGTTTTCCTTGATCCTATCCGCCAATGACTTCTCGTGTCCTCTCCTTGCTCTTCTTAGCTCTCCCTTTAGATCCTTCCTGGCTAGCTTGTAGCTCTCAAGCGCCCTAACTGAGCCTTCACGTCTCATCCTAACGTAAGCCTTCTTCTTCCTCTTGACAAGCGCTTCAACTTCTTTAGTAAACCACGGCTCCCTCGCTCGACAACTTCCTCCCTGCCTAGAATCTCACCCATTTTCTCTGACTCCACGCCTAACTTTCCTCCTTTGTCCTTGAGTGGGCCAATCCTTTCTCTAGTTACCCTCTTGCTCCTTATATATGAATAAAAGGCTTTGGGATTTTCCTTCACCCTGTTTGCTAAAGATATTTCATGACCCCTTTTAGCCCTCTTAATTCCTTGTTTCAGATTGGTCCTACATTCCCGATATTCTTTCAAAGCTTTGTCTTTCTTCAGCCACCGAGACCTTATGTATGCTTCCTTTTTCCTTTTAGCTAGTCTCACAATTTCACCTGTCATCCATGGTTCCCTAATCTTGCCATTTCTACCCCTCATTTTCACAGGAACATGTCTCTCCTGCACGCTAATCAACCTCTCTTTAAAAGCCTCCCACATATCACATGTGGATTTACCTTCAAACAGCTGCTCCCAATCTACATTCCCCAGCTCCTGCCGAATTTTGGTACAGTTGGCCTTCCCCCAATTTAGCACTCTTCCTTTAGGACCACTCTCGTCTTTGTCCATGAGTATTTTAAAGCTTATGGAACTGTGATCACTATTCCCAAAGTAGTCCCCTACTGAAACTTCAACCACCTGGCCGGGCTCATTCCCCAACACCAGGTCCAGTATGGCCCCTTCCCGAGTTGGACTATTTACATACTGCTCTAGAAAACCCTCCTGGATGCTCCTGACAAATTCTGCTCCATCTAGACCTCTAACACTAAGTGAATCCCAGTCAATGTTGGGAAAATTAAAATCTCCTATCACCACCACCCTGTTGCTCCTACATCTTTCCATAATCTGTTTACATATTTGTACCTTTATCTCACGCTCGCTGTTGGGAGGCCTGTCGTGCAGCCCCAACATTGTTACCGCACCCTTCCTATTTCTGAGTTCTGCCCATATTGCCTCACTGCTCGAGTCCTCCATAGTGTCTTCCTTCAGCACAGCTGTGATATCCTCTTTGACCAGTAATGCAACTCCTCCACCCCTTTTACCTCCCTCTCTATCCCGCCTGAAGCATCGATATCCTGGGATATTTAGTTGCCAATCATGCCCTTCCCTCAACCAAGTCTTAGTAATAGCAATAACATCATACTCCCAGGTACTAATCCAAGCCCTAAGTTCATCTGCCTTACCTACTACACTTCTTGCATTAAAACAAATGCACCTCAGACCACCACTCCCTTTGCGTTCATCATCTGCTCCCTGCCTACTCTTCCCCTTAGTCACGCTAACTTCATTATCTAGTTCCTTACAGGCTTTAGTTACTACCTCCTTACTGTCCACTGACCACCTCATTTGGTTCCCATCCCCCTGCCACATTAGTTTAAACCCTCCCCAACAGCGTTAGGAAAAGCACTCCCAAGGACATTGGTTCCAGTCCGGCCCAGGTGTAATAGTCCCACCTCCCCCAGAACCGGTCCCAATGTCCCAAAAATCTGAACCCCTCCTTCCTGCACCATCTCTCAAGCCATGCATTCATCCTGACTATTCTTTCATTTCTACTCTGACTATCACGTGGCACTGGTAGCATTCCTGAGATTACTACCTCTGAGGTCCTACTTTTTAACTTGGCTCCTAACTCCCTAAATTCTGCTTGTGGGACCTCATCCCGTATTTTACCTATATCATTGGTGCCTATGTGCACAATGACAACTGGCTGTTCACCCTCCCCCTTCAGAATGTTCTGCAGCCGATCTGAGACATCCCTGACCCGTGCACCTGGGAGGCAACATACCATTTGAGAGTCTCGTTTTCGACCACAGAACCGCCTATCTACTCCCTTTACAATCGAATCCCCGATGACTATAGCCCTTCCACTCTTTTTCCCGCCCTTCCGAACAGCAGAGCCAGCCACGGTGCCATGAACCTGGCTACTGCTGCCTTCCCCTGGTGAGCCAGGATAGTCTTTAAAGAAATATTACGTAGTTTACAGCCACTTCAAGGCACAAAAACCCCAAAAGTAAAGGCAGTCAACTGTGGATAACAAAGGAAGTTAAGGATTGTATAAGATTAAAAGAAAAGGCTTATGAGGTTGGCAGAAATAGTAGTAAACCTGAGGATTGGAAGGATTTTAGAATACAGCAAAGGAGAATGACAAAACTGAGAAAGAAAGGGAGAATGGAATATGAATGTAAACTAGCAAAAATATAAAAACGGACTATAAAAGCTTCTGCAGGTGCGTTAAAAGGAAACGTTTGGCTAAGACAAATGTGGGTCCATTTGGCAGAGTCAGGAAAATTTATAATGGGGAATAGAGAAATGAAAGAGAAGCTAAATAATTACTTTGTGTCTGTTTTCACTGAAGAAGATGCGAGAAATCTCCCAGAATTAGGGATCCAAGGGATTAGGGGAATGAGGAATTGAAGGAAATTAGTATTAGTAAAAAGGTTATATTGGAGAAATAAATGGGGCTTGAAGGTTGATAAGTGCCCAGACCCTGATATTCTACAACAAAAACAAGAAATGCTGGAATCACTCAGCAGGTCTGGCAGCATCTGTGGAAAGAGAAGCAGAGTTAACATTTCGGGTCAGTGACCCTTCTTCGGAACTGATATTCTACACCCCAGAGTGTTGAAAGAGGTAGCTATGGAGATATTGGATGGTGACATTGGTGATCATCTTCCAAAATTCTATAGAATCTGGAGTGGTTCCTGCAGATTGGAAGGTTGCAAATATTACCTCACTATAAATAGAAGGGAGGGAGAGAGAAAACAGGGAATTACAGACCTGTTAGCATTATATCAGTCGTTAGGAAAATGCCAGAATCTATTCTAAAGGATGTGATAAATAGACACTTGGATAATAATGATCTGATTGGGCATAGTCAACATGGATTTATGAACAGGAAATCATGTTTGACAAACCTGTTGGAGTTTTTTGAGGATGTTACCAACAGAATTGATCAAGGGGAGTCGGTGGACGTGGTAAACTTACATTTTCAGAAGGCTTTTGATAAAGTCCCCCACAGGAGGTTGGGTAGCAAAATTAAAGCACATGGGATAGGAGGTAATATACTGGCATGGATTAAGGATTGGTTACTGGCAGAAAGTAGGAATAAATGGGTCATTCTCGCGTTGGCAAACTGTGACAAGTCGGGTACCGCAGGGATCAGTGCTTGGGCCCCAGCTGTTCACAATATATATCAATGATTTGCATGTGGGGACCAAATGTAGTATTTTCAAGTTGACGGATGACATAAAACTAGGTGGGAATGTGTGTTGTGAGGAAGCTGCAAAACGGCTTCAAGGGGATTTGGACAGACTTAGTGAGTGGGCAAGAACGTGGCAGATGGAATATAATGTGGAAAATAGTGAGGTTATCCACTTTGGTAGGAGGAATAGATGTGCAGAGTATTTCTTAAATGGTAAGAGATTAGAAAGTGTAGATGTACAAAGGGACTTGGGTGTCCTTGTCAATAAGTCACTGAAAGCTAACATGCAGGTGCAGCAAGCAATTAAGAATGGTAATGGTATGGTCGCCTTTATCGCAAGAGGATTTGAGTACAGGAATAGTGAAGTCTTGCTTCAATACTATCGAACCTTGGTTAGATCACATCTGGAGTACTGTGTGCAGTTTTAGTCCCCTTACCTTAGGAATAATATTATTGCCATATAGAGAGTGCAACGAAGGGTCACCAGACTTGTTCCTGGGATGGTGGGACTCTCCTATGAAGAGAGATTGGGGAAACTGGGCTTGCATTCTCTAGAGTTTTGAAGAATGAGAGATGATCTCATTGAAATCTACAAAATACTTAAAGGGATAGACAGGCTGGATGCAGGTAAGATGTTTCCCCTGGTTGGGGATTCTAGAACCAGGGAACACAATTTCAACATAAAGGGGAAGCCACTTAGGACAGAGATGAGGAAAAATTTCTTTATTCAGAGGGTTGTGAATCTTTGGAATTCTCTACCCCAGAGGGCTGTGGAAGCTCAGTCATTGAGTCTGTTCAAAGCAGAGATTGACAGATTTCTAAATACAAATGACATAAGGGGATATGGGGATAGTGTGGGAAAAAGGCATTGAAGTGGATGATCAGCCATGATCATATTGAATGGTGGGGCAGGCCCGATGAGCTGAATGGCCTACTCCTGCTCCTATGTTCCATATTGCAGTCTTACCTGTTTTTAAAAAATCTCTGTACAAATCCTTGCATCTTTCCCCAACACCACACCTCCACCACCCCTGGACCCATCCCTATTAAAAAAAAAAGGTCCTGATTTTAGGTTTGGAGCTGTTATGCTTCAAAAGAGAAGTGCCAGACGCAGTGTGGTTACACACATGACTCAAAACTATACAACCTGCCAAAAGTTACTTCCTCATTAGAAAAAAAACTACAAATGATCAAATACAGGCTTTAGTGGAATTGGGTGACACAATGGCCCTAATTTTTCACTGGGTGGGAGGCCCCACCCACCGGTCGAAAAGTCGGTGGTGAACCTGCCTCTGCCAGGCCTGGGGAGTCAGGAGGGGACCTTTCACTCCCCAGGCCCTTAATTGATGTTGGGCAGGACATCCACCTCTTTGAGGCAGGAAGTCCCGCCTAATGGAGTTGCCAGCCAATCAGTGGGCCGACAGCCCTTAGGCGCAGCAGCGCCACCGAGAGCGGTGGCCACTGCTGGGATGACACCGAGCCATCGCAAACAAGGCGAAGAATGGCCCTGGAAGGCAGGTATGTTTTTAGGGCCTCGCTGGGGACAGTTTGCTGGGCCCTGGTGAGGCAAGTTGGGGTCGATTCGGGGGCGGGAGGGTAGTATTGTGCATTGAGGGCAGTTGGGGCTTCGGGGTCAACTCTCCGTGGGGCACAGGGTGCCTGATCAGGAGGGCTCCCCCCCCGGCCCGCTTGAAGGCCGCCTGGTTTTACCAGGCAGGGTTCTTAAGGCATTTGCCTTCCGACCACCAAGGGTAAAATACCTGTGATTGTGGGAGGAGGCCCTTAAGTGCCAGTTAATTGGCCACTTAAGGGCCTTTAATGGCCTGGGGCAGGCTGGCCATTTCTTGCCACCACCGCCCCACATAAAATTGCAGCAGGGGTGGGAGGGGTTTGGTAATGGCTTTCTCTGTGTAACTGTATTATAGATGTAGAGTCATACAAAATGCACTTGACATCCCATCTGGCAATTTCTGTTTTCAGGTTAAGTACCATGGGACGGCAAATTAGTCTGCATCTGGCATGTAAATGTATTTCGGTGAATAGCAGAGTACCCTGGGAAGTTGCCAATTGTTAATTTTTATATCATTTCTCTCACAATTTCTTTTTTGAATGGTAATGAGAGATACTAGCCAGCATTTATTTTGGTAAACACTGGCCTCAGAAATTAGTCTTGGGTGATCCTGACATTCTGTGGTTTACTGTGATAATGGTAAATAAAGATCTTCATGAATTAATAGAGTGAAATTGTACAATTTTTAAAATATTCGTTCTTCAGATGTGAGCATCGCTGGCAAGGCCAAGATTTATTGCCCATCCCGAATTGCCTTTGAGGAGGTGTTGGTGAGCTGCCTTTTTGAACCGCTGCAGATGTGGGATAGGTACACCCACAGTGCTGTTCGGAAGGGAGTTCCAGGATTTTTACCCAGCGACAGTGAAGGAATGCTGATATAGTTCCATGTCAGGATGGTGTGTGACTTGGAGGGGAACATGCAGCTGGTGGTGTTCCCATGCATCTGCAGCCCTTGTCCTTCTAGGTGGTTGAACTTGTGGGTTTGGAAGGTGCTGTCAAAGGAGCCTTGTCAAGTTGCTCCAGTGCATCTTGTAGATGGTGCACGCTGATGCCATGGTGCTCCAATGGTGGAGGGGGTGAATGTTTCAGGTGGTGGGTGGGGTGCCAGTTAAGCAGGCTGCTTTGTCTTGGATGGTGTCGATCTTCTTTATTTTTGTAGAAGCTGCACCCATTCAGGCAAGTAGAGAGTATTGCGTCACATTCCTGGATTATGCCTTGTAGATGGTGGACAGGCTTTGTACAGTCAGGAAGTGGATTACTTACTGCTGATTTCCCAGCCTCTAACTTGCTCTTGTAGCCACAGCATTTATATGGCTGGTTCAGTTTAAGATTTTGGTTAATGATAACCCCCTAGAAATTTGATGGTGTGATTCAGCAATGGTATTGCCTTTGAACGTGAAGGGGAGATGGTTAGATTCTCTCATGCTGGAGATGATGATTGCCTAGCACTTGTGTGGCGCAAATGTTACTTGCCACTTTATCAGCTCAAACCTGAATATTATCCAGGTTTTGCTGTATATGGACACGGACTGCTTCAGTATCTTAGGGGTTGCGAATGATACTGAACACTGTGCAGCAAACATCCTCACTTTTGATGTTATATTGGAGGGACGGTCTTTGATGAAGCAGCTGAAGATGGTTGGGCCTAGGACACTACCTTGAAGAACTCCTGCAGTGATGTCCTGGATCTGTTTCTAATTGTATTTGCTCAAGATTCAGACAAAATTGTTTCTGACATGGGGTTCAAATGTACTCAACTGTGATCTGCCCATCAGTTAACATTGGATAGTAAAACTAGGATAAGTTCCCACTCAATAGATTTTTGGTAAAGCTATTAGAGGATGTAATTCTTTGAGTATTGCTGAAAAAAGAGACATTCTGTTGAATCTTGCACTCATCAGGACAGATGCAAAAATACCAAATTTCAAAGGGAGCAACAATTTACACTGCATGAGAAAAGGGTGTTGATTGGTTGGCAAGTTGACTCTGGTTGAGGGTTGCCATGGAGAATGCAACAGGGAATTATTGTCCCCCACACTTTGTTTAATTCAAAAAAGGCACAGTGCCTGGACATGTCCCTTTTGCGTGCAGAAGACAGGTCCCTGTGTGTTAATATATGTAGCTTCTAGTAAGCATAAGTGAGCTACATTGCGAGCCCGACTGATAATCTTAAATTGGTTAGTGTAATTTTTAGCACACTCGGGGTGTTCAGTAAGTTCTGTCCAATCGCAGAATCACTCTGTGCTCTGAGTTTTGCAAATATGGGCTGGTTGACTATGGTCAGTACTCTGCATATTGCGAACAGCCAAAGGAATCTGCTGTTTTATACGATCCGCCAGTCATTGGGACGTACGGCCTACGTAACTTGCATCACACCGGCACTGTAATTCATATACATTACTGATTTGCGTGGTAGGCGCAATGTCCTTTTGGCTTGCCGGCAGCCTCTTGTTAGTGGAAAATACCACTTGTGTTGCCACTTATAGTAGCAGTATGAAACGGCTAATTTCACCTGTTGCTCAAATTTTTGAGATACCTACCTTTCCAGGGTATTTGGAGATAGGCTGCTCATTTTTCAGGTCCAAAAGTGGCGACCTAAGCCCCATTCATAAGTATGTGCGATACACAACGAGCAGTGATTGATCGGGGTAGCCATTATCCCGCAGGACAGCTTTGATCTGCCCTATTTTAGCATCAAGCTTGCACGGTGAGCAAATGGTTCGAGCCCTATTTATGCTTTACACTGCTTCTATGCACTAACATAAGTGTGCTAAGAATTATACTAACAACCATTTAAGATTATCAGTCGGGCTTGCAGTGGGGCTCACTTATGCTCGCTAGAAGCTACATATATTCATAGGCAGGGACCTGTCTTCTGCAGGCAAATGAACATTCCAGGTGTTGCAGCTTTTTGAATTAAACAAAGTGTGGGGGACAGTACTTCCCTGGTGCATCCTCAATGGCAATGCCTCAAGCAGAGTCAACTTGCCAACCAATCAGCACTCTTGTCCCATGCAGCATAATTTGTTGCTTCCTTTGAAATTTGGCATTCTTGCATCTGTCTTGAGTGCAAGATGAAAAGCTTCAACAGCATGTCTCTTTTTATCAGCAATACTCTAATTCTTTTGAGTTGATATTCATAAAATAAAAATCGGAATGACTTTTGAAGGCATGCGATGGTGAATTTCATTAGTCTGCAGTGCACAAGCAGTTAAACAGCAAAATAGCTTCTGTTTAGGAGCACAAGACAGCAGTTTTTTGTCATGGATATTAATTTAGCAATGGAAATATTGCTGGTATGCAGGATTGGGTAGCATCTGTGTAGCACAGAGACAGTGACCTCAGTGATTCAATTCCAAAATTGCATCCGTATTTGAAAATTGTTTCAGCGCAGTTTGCCATTGCCACATACACAGCAACATTTAGTGCTCATTTTGGCATCTCCTATGCATGCTCTATCAATTTATCCAAGTTAAGAAAAACTAGGTGAGACAGCTGGGGAAAATGGGTAAGATGTGGGGGTAGAAATGAGGTTTTTAAGAAAGGCTGTTATACGCTAATAAGTTAATATGTACCTATAATGACACCTGAAACTGTTGTCCTGAAAATTGAATGGAATCAGCGATTTACAGTGGCCTGCAGTACCACCAAGTGGTTTCTAGGAAAAAAACGTTTGCTGAAAAAAATGTATTTTTGCAACAATTGAGACTTTTAATGGCAAAAATGAGACAATTGTGTGAAATTTCCACAATTCTTTCTCCAAAGTTGATTTTTTTGGAGTACTCGATAACTAACTTCTAAAATGGATGTTAAAATCATATATGATTTTGAAATAGGATCACAGGAAATAGGAGCAGGAGTAGGCCATTCGGCCCATCGAGACTGCTCCGCATTCAAACAGATCATGGCTGATCATCTACCTCTACGGCATTTTCCCCCACTATCCCCATCTCCCTTGATGTCACTAGTATCCAGAAATCTATCGATTTCTGTCTTAAACATGCTGAATGATTGAGCTTCCACAGCCCTCTGGGGTAGAAAATTCCACAGATTCACCACCCTCTGAGTAAAGAAATTAATTCCTCCTCATCTCAGTCTTAAATGGCCTGCCCCTTATTCTGAGACTGTGTTCCCTGGTTCTAGACTCACCAGCCAGAGGAAACATCCTCTCCACATCTACTCTGTCACGCCCTGTATGAATTTTGTAAGTTTCAGTGAGATTGCCTGTCATTCTTCCAAACTCTAGAGAATATAGGCCCAGTTTCTGCAATCTCTCCTCACAAGACAATCCCACCATCCCATTCATCTGATGAACCTCCGTTGAACACCCACTATGGCAAGTATATCCTAAAATAAGGAGACCAAAATTGTACACAGTACCCCAGGTGCAGTCTCACCAAGGCTTTATACAATTGTAGTAAGTCATCTTTACTCATGTACATAAATCCCCTTGCAATGATGGCCAACATATCATTTGCCTTCCTAATTGCCTGCTGCACCTGCATACTAGCTTTTAGTGACACATGAACAAGGGTACCCAGGTCCCTTTGGACATCAACATTTCCCAACCTCTCGCCATTTAAGAAATACTCTCTTTTTGTTTTTTCTACCAAAGTGGATCACTTCACACTTATTCACATTATATTCCATCTGCCATGTTCGTCACCATTCACTTAGCTTGTCCAAATCCCCTGGAAGCCTCTTTGCATCCTCCTCACAACTTGTATTCCCACCTTGTTTTGTGTCATCTGCAAATTTGGAAATATTACAATTGGTCCCCACATCCAAATCATTTTAAAAAAAAATTCATTCATGGGATGTGGGCGTCGCGGTCTAGGCAAGCATTTATTGCCCATCCCTAATTGCCCTTGAGAAGGTGGTGGTGAGCTGCCTTCTTGAACCACTGCAGTCCATGTGTGGTAGGTACACCCACAGTGCTGTTAGGAAGGGAGTTCCAGGATTTTGACTCAATGACAGTGAAGGAACAGCGATATAGTTGCAAGTCAGGATGGTGTGTGACTTGGAGGGGAACCTGCAGGTGGTGGTGCTCCCATGCATTTGCTGCCCTTGTCCTTCTAGGTGGTAGAAGTCGCAGGTTTGAAAGGTGCTGTCTAAGAAGCCTTGGTGTGTTGCTGCAATGCATCTTGCAGATGGTACACACTGCTGTCACTATGCATCGGTGGAGGAGGGAGTGAATGTTTGTGGATGGGGTGCCAATCAAGCGGGCTGCTTTGTCCTGGATGGTGTCGAGCTTCTTGAGTGTTGTTGGAGCTGCACCCATCCAGGCAAGTGGAGAATATTCCATCACACTCCTGACTTATGTCTTGTAGATGGTGGACAGGCTTTGAGGAGTCAGGAGGTGTAATTTTCTTTGTTCTTTTCTTTGAGTTACTTGCTGCAGGATTCCTAGACTCTGACCTGCTCTTGTAGCCATGGTAATTCTATGGCTACTCCAGTTCAGCTTCTGGTCAATGGTAACCCCTAGGATGTTAGTGGGGGATTCAGCAATCGTATTGCCATTGAATGTCAAGTGGAGATGGCGAGATTCTCTCTTGTTGGAGATGGTCATTGCCTGGCACTTGTGTGGCGCGAATGTTATTTGCCACTTATCAGCCCAAGCCTGGATATTGTCCAGGTCTTGCTGCATTTCTACACGGACTGCTTCAGTATCTGAGGAGTCGCGAATGGTGCTGAACATTGTGCAATCATTAGCAAACATCCCCACTTCTGACATTTTGATGATTGAGGGAAGGTCATTGATGAAGCTTGACACTACCCTGAGGAACTCCTGCAGTGATGTCCTGAAGCTGAGATGATTGACCTCCAATAACCACAACCGTCTTCCTTTACGTGAGGTATGACTCCAACCAGCGGAGAGTTTTCCCCTCGATTCCCATTGACTTCAGTTTTGTTCGGGCTCCTTGATGCTGTACTCGGTCAAATGCTGCCTTGATGACACCTCACCTCTTGAGTTCAGCTCTTTTGTCCATGTTTGAACCAAGGCTGTAATGAGGTCATGAGCTGAGTGGCCCTGGCGGAGCCCAAACTGAGCATCAGTGAGCAGGTTATTGCTAAGCAAGTGCCGCTTGATAGCACTGTCGTTGACACCTTCCAGCACTTTACTGATGATAGAGAGTAGACTGATGGGGCGGTAATTGGCCGGGTTGGACCTGTCCTACTTTTTGTGCACAGGACATACCTGGGCAATTTTTCACATTGCTGGGTCGATGCCAGTGTTGTAGCTGTACTGGAACAGCTTGGCTAGGGGCGCTGCAAGTTCTGTAGCACAGGTCTTCAGTATTATTGCCAGACTATTGTCAGGGCCCATAGCCTTTGCAGTATCTAGTGCCTTCAGTCATTTCTTGATATCACGCAGAGTGAATCGAATTGGCTGAAGTCTGGCATCTCTGATGCTGGGAACTTCAGGAGGAGGTTGAGGTGGATCATCCAGTCGGCACTGAAGATTGATTCTGACTGAAGATTGTTGCAAATGCTTCAGCCTTATCTTTCGTACTGATGTGCTGGGCTCCCCCATCATTGAGGATGGGGATATTTATGGAGCCACCTCCTGCAGTTAGTTGTTTAATTGTCCACCACCATTCACAGCTGTAAAGGAGGATCTCAGATCTGATGAACAAAATGTGGAATCTGGGTGGAGCTAAGAAACAGCAAGGGGCAGCAAACATTGTTAGCAGTTGTTTATAGGCCACCAACCAGTAGTGGTAGTGTGGGGCATGGTATTAATCAGGAAATTAGAGAAGCATGTGGCATGGGTAATATAGTAATCAATCTGCATGTAGACTGGGTAAACCTAATGAGCACTAATGCTGTGGTGGACGAGTTTCTGGACTGTGTTAGAGATGGTTTTCTAGAGCAGTATGTTGAGGAACCGAACAAAGGAAATTATGAAGGTATGAGGGGCAAATTGGTTAAGGTGGATTGGGATTGGGAAAATACATTAAAAGGTATGACAGTACATAGGCAATGGATAGTGTTTAAAGAAGTATTACATAGTTTACAGCCACTATGCATTCTTTCAAGGCACAAAAACCCCAAAAGTAAAGGCAGTCAACCGTGGATAACTAAGTTAAGGATTGTATAAGATTAAAAGAAAAGGCCTATAAAGTTGGCCTGAGGATTGTAAACCTGAAAATTGGAAGGACTTTAGAATACAGCAAAGGAGGGTGAAGAAACTGATAAAGGGAGAATGGAATATTAATGTAAGCTCGCAAAAATATAAAAACGGACTGTTAAAACTTCCACATAAAGAGGAAATGTTTGGCTAAGAGAAATGTGGGTCCATTATCGGCAGAGTCAGGAGAATTTATAATGGGGAATAGAGAAATGTCAGAAAAGCTAAATGATTACTTTGTGTCTGTCTTCACTGAGGATGATACAAGAAATCTCCCAGAATTAGAGATCCAAGGGACTAGGGGGAATGAGGAATTGAAGGAAATTAGTATTAGTAAGAAGGTTGTATTGGAGAAATTAATGGGGCTGAAGGTTGATAGGTCCCCAGGACCTGATAATCTACATCCCAGAGTGTTGCAAGAGGTAGCTATGGAGATAGTGGATGCACTGGTGATCATCTTCCAAAATTCTATAGATTCTGGAGTGGTTCCTGCAGATTGGAAGGTTGCAAATGTTACCTCACTATTTAAGAAGGGAGGGAGAGAGAAAACAGGGAATTACAAAACCTGGTAGCATTACATCAGTCATTGGGAAAATACTAGAATCTATTCTAAAGGATGTGATAAATAGACACTTAGATAATAACGATCTGATTGGGCATGGTCAACATGGATTTATGAATGGGAAATCATGTTTGACGAACCTGTTGGAGTTTTTTGAGGATGTTACCAACAGAATTGATCAAGGGGAGTCGGTGGACGTGGTATACTTGGATTTTCAAAAGGCCTTTGATAAAGTCCCCCACAGGAGGTTGATTAGCAAAATTAAAGCACATGGGATAGGAGGTAATATACTGGCATGGATTGAAGATTGGATAACAGGCAGAAAACAGAGAGTAGGAATAAATGGGTCATTCTCGCATTGGCAAGCTGTGACTAGTGGGGTACTGCAGGGATCAATGCTTGGGCCCCAGCTGTTCACAATATATGTCAATGATTTGCATGTGAGGACCAAATGTAGTATTTCCAAGTTTGTGGATGACACAAAACTAGGTGGGAATGTGTTATGCGGAAGATGCAAAGTGGCTTCAAGAGGATTTGGACAGACTTAGTGAGTGAGCAAGAATGTGGCAGATGGAATATAATGTGGAAAAATGTGAAGTTATCCACTTTGGTAGGAGGAATAGATGTGCAGAGTATTTCTTAAATGGTAAGAGATTAGAAAGTGTAGATGTACAAAGGGACCTGGGTGTCCTTGTCAATAAGTCACTGAAAGCTAACATGCAGGTGCAGCAAGCAATTAGGAAGGCTAATGGTATGGTAGCCTTTATCGCAAGAAGATTTGAGTACAGGAATAGTGAAGTCTTGCTTCAATTCTATCAAACCTTGATTAGATCGCATCTGGAGTACTGGTCCCCTTACCTTAGGAATAATATTATTGTCACAGAGGGAGTGCAACAAAGGGTCACCAGACTTGTTCCCGGGATGGCGAAACTGTCCTATGAGGAGAGACTGGGGAAACTGGGCCTTAATGCTGTAGAGTTTTGAAGAATGAGAGGTGATCTCATTGAAACCTACAAAATACTTAAAGGGATAGACAGGGAAGATGCAGCTGAGATATTTCCCCTGGTTGGGGATTCTAGAACCAGGGAACACCATTTCAAAATAAAGGGGAAGCCACCTAGGAGAGAGATGAGGAGAAATTTCTTTACTCAGAGGGTTGTGAATCTTTGGAATTCTCTATGCCAGAGGACTGTGGAAGCTTAGTCATTGAGACCGTTTAAAGCAGAGATTGACAGATTTCTAAATACAAATGACATAAGGGGATATGGGGATAGTGTGGGAAAAAGGCATTGAAGTGGATGATCAGCCATGATCATATTGAATGGCGGGGCAGGCTCGATGGGCTGGATGACCTACTCCTGCTGCTATGTTCCAAAACCATCCTGTTGTCACGTCTGCGTGTATTTGATATGACCAGTAAATGACCAAGTACATTCAGTAACTTTAATGTTGCTTTGTTGATTGTTTGCGTCTAGTGGAATTTATTTTCTGTATAAAATGAAGATTGAGTTCTTGTGATGATTAATTCGTAAATACACAGTCAAATGTGATCATGAGTCTTAAAAGCCAGTGATATTTCACATTTGATCCTGATGTTTAGGAAGCTGATCTCAGATTGGGTTGTGATGATGAGGAGGCAAACAGTTGGCCTTGGGACCCCTGGAATATGTGGTTAGGGGACAAAATAATCTGGGTTCCAGTTTTGATTTTCTATTCAGAGAACTCAGATGTTTGCAGACATCAGATGAGGATATAGTTGAAGTACCTGCTAATGCTTCCAAAACAAGATTTAAATATGAAGAATGACCTGTTGGGCAAGGTGGTCCCCACAGCATTGTATCTGAAGAATTGATACTTTGCAATTTTCTCCCCACCTCTACTGAATTAGAGCATTGAAAGTTTGCTAATGTGATGTGTCACAGAGCAATATGTGCAACATGCTGTGGTCTCAGAAGCTTGCAAAATTCTATCTGTCTGATTGACTGTTTCCTGTTATCACTTCAACTTATGCTTAATATCCATGGCATCTCCTTAAATTTTGATTGCCTGTTTTTTATTTTCAGCATTCCTGCTCCTTCAGTTTTTCTGGTCCTTTGTCAAAAATGTATCTGGTTACTTTATTTTCCAACCCCTCTTTCATCTTGATGGTATGATTGATAACTGTCCTGACTTTTTGTGGCCTGTGTTTCTGTTCCAATTCTAATCTGAATGATCTTGATAAAGAATTTCCTTCCATTGCTCCATTCTGTTTTATCAATATAACAATCATTGAATCTTCTGTATTTTGGCTACCATAGCATGCCAGATCCTGATGCGATCAACTACTGCTAAATGTAATTTCTTTGCATGCTCTTCATCCCAGTAACTTCTTTCCCTCTATTTGAAAATTTGCTCACGTTCATCATATCCCTACAGGCATATTGTCCCTGCTTCAGTTCTTTCTAAAATTTTCTAACATTCTAATATATAATGCTAAATTATCAGACAACTTGAAAGTTTCGGCCCAATCCATGTTTGTTATTATGATTGTCAGCATAATTGTTTCACTGGTGGTCTTATTGCCTATAATGCGTACCTCTGCAAATGTGCTCTTCAATACCTTGGTGAAACATGTCGATGTCTTAGGTTCCGATCAAAGCTATGCGCAAAGCTATCGAATTCCACCCCCATCACTGCCACCACCACCACCATCCCCCACCCCCACCCAAATCAAATAATTTAGTCAATGTGCCAGTTGATGGTTCATCCTCTAATTTTGTTGTTATGCTATTGTTCAGTCATGGCTTCCGTCCTCAGTGTTCTTTCCTCCCTCTCCCATTTATTTCTTCTATCATATAATACTCTTGTACTGGAGATTTTACTGATGTTCATGCATCAATTTCCTTCAAATCAAATGCCCTGAATGCTCACTCCCACTGTGGTACAATGGTTGAATTTCTAAGTCTTGATCTCTGCCTTACACATTTGTTAAAACCAGCATGGAGCTGTTGTCTCTCAGCCAGGAATTAAGATTCTAAATCAGAGTCTTAAATTTTACAGATTTTATTAGAGAAACAATACTCAGACAACACACGGCAATATAAAGGCTACGGAAGACTGTAGGTTACAGTTAAATAAGAGTAAAATACTGAGGATGCTGGAACTCGGAAAGGAGAACAAAAAGTGCGGGAAATATTCAGCAGGTCTGGCAGCATCTGTGTAGGGAGAAACACAGTTCACATTTCAGGTCTGTGACCCTTCATTAGAACTAGCAAAAGTTAGAAATGTCTTTGAGCGAGGGAGGGGGGGAAGAAGAACAAGGAAGGACTGTGATAGGATGGAGGGGGGAGAGATTGAATGACAGATGTCATGGAACAGAATGCAAATGGAGTGCTAAATAATTGTAGTGAAAGACAAAGCACGGGTCCAGAGAGAGTACTAATGGCAGAATCAAACACCAGGAGGGAAATGGAAAGCAATGAAGGTGAGCAAAGTAAAAGAGATAAATGGAAATCACGTCTCTCTCGCTCTCGCTCTCTCTGTCTCTCTCTCTCTGGACTCATGCTTTGTCTTTCACTACAACTATTTACATATATATTTACATTTACATAAATTTACATCAACTCAGCATTCCAGAAAGTGGGTCTCATAGCACTACCTTCTCAAGGGCTATTAGGGATGGGCAATAAATGCAACAAAGTAAATGTTTGAACAAAAATAGCTGTCCTTACAAGTACAGAAGAACAGAACAGACAGCTGGATTTATTTGTTAGAAGATTAGAACTATCCAAGGCTATCTTATATGACGACAGTTACAGTCATACAAATTTGAGCTGATTTTGTTGCCATGCCTGTTTCGATAGATTCTGTAAAACGATCTTAATTATGAAATGGAATCTTGAACATAAAATTGATTCTTTAATAAAATCCATTCAGTAAGATCATGACTAATCTGTTACCTCATGTCCACCTTCCCACACTATCCCCATACCCCTTGATTCCCTTAGTATCCAAAAATTGACATGGTAGGCTCATTCAGAAAGTAAGGAGGCATGGGATTCAGGGAAATTTGGCTGTCTGGATACAGAATTGGCTGACCCATAGAAGACAGAGGGTGGTAGTAGATGGAAAGTATTCAGCCTGGAGCTCGGTGACCAGCGGTGTTCCACAGGGATCTGTTCTGGGACCTCTGCTCTTTGTGATTTTTAGAAATGACTTGGATGAGGAAGTGGAAGGTTGGGTTAGTAAGTTTGCCGATGACACAAAGTTTGCTGGAGTTGTGGATAGTGTGGAAGGCTGTTGTAGGTTGCAACGGGACATTGACAGGATGCAGAGTTGGGCTGAGAAGTGGCAGATGGAGTTCAACCTGGAAAAGTGTGAAGTGATTCATTTTGGAAGGTCGAATTTGAATGCAAAATACAGGTTTAAAGACAGGATTCTTGGCAGTGTGGAGGAACAGAGGGATCTTGGGGTCCACGTCCATAGATCTCTCAAAGTTGCCACCCAAGTTGATAAGGTTGTTAAGAAGGCGTATGGGGTGTTGGCTTTCATTAACAGGGGGATTGAGTTTAAGAGCCGCGAGGTTATGCTGCAGCTCTATAAAGCTCTGGTTAGACCACACTTGGGATATTGTGTTCAGTTCTGCTCGCCTCATTATAGGAAGGATGTGGAAGCTTTAGAGATGGTGCAGAGGAGATTTACCAGGATGCTGCCTGGACTGGAGGGCATGTCTTGTGAAGAAAGGTTGAGGGAGCTAGGGTTTTTCTCATTGGAGCGAAGAAGGATGAGAGGTGACTTGATGGGGGGGTACAAGATGATGAGTGCCATAGATAGAGTGGATAGCCAGAGACTTTTTCCTAGGGCGGAAAGAGCTATCACCAGGGGGCATAATTTTAAGGTGATTGGAGGAAGGTTTCGGGGAGATGTCAGAGGTAGGTTCTTTACACAGAGAGTGGTGGGTGCGTGGAATGCACTGCCAGCGGTGGTAGTAGAAGCAGATACATTAGGGACATTTAAGCGACTCTTGGATAGGTACATGGATGATAGTAGAATGAAGGGTATGTAGGTAGTTTGATCTTAGAGTAGGTTAAAGGGTCGGCACAACATCGTGGGCCGAAGGGCCTGTGCTATGCTGTACTATTCTATGTTCTGTCTTGAATATATTCAATGAATGAACATCCTCTGGGATAGAGGATTTCAAAGATTGACAATCCTTTGCATGAAAAGATTTCCTTCATCTCAGTCCTGAGTCATTGTTGTCCAATACACTCGCCACTTGCTACATGTGGCGAATTGATGGCGTTCATTTTTAGAGCCACACAATACCAAGTTGTGTTAAAGTTGTAGCGGTGGGTATGAGTATGGGTATCATCCCAAGGAAGAATCAAATATGCTGCTGTTAGATAGGAATCACATATCTGTCATATCGCGACTATGTTTATCAAAATATAGTTCAGCAGTCGAGTTTCTAGTGACCTGGAAGCTGAAGGGCCACTTGATCAATGAAATAAGAAGAATAGTCTGCAAGTTGTTACCTTCTCCATTCCTGTTTTCTATTCTCTAATGACAATGCATTTAGATCTGCATGACTGCTCTTTGAAGCGCTGTGAAAATAGGGCCAGCCTCCAGAAGGACAACCATCGATTGCTCTCGAAATTTTCTTGGGGAATCTCGTGACACAAGGGATGCGAACTGAAGAACTTGTTTTTGTTTAGTTGGTAGTTGGCGGTTTTCACAAAACAGTTGAGGTGCAGCGGATAGCGCTGCATGGCTGCCAATGAGGGTTAAAATGCAATTTCGGTGGTGCAGCAAATGTGCAGCCTTCGTCTTAATAAATCTGTTGAAATGAGTGATTCAAAGAAATCGAGTGCGTTTGGTGTAAAAGTAGTGATTACAGGAGTTTGGCCATGAGCCAAAGATCCATTAAATGTCTGGGTGCTGTGTTCAGAAATGGCAGGTGACAGAGTGTAAGCAAGGCAAGAGTCAGAGTCAGAATCAGTAAAGATTTGTGGATTCTATTCTCTCCTCTCCCGAGTCTACAAATATATCAACTCTAATAAAATACAGACAGTATACTCGAAGAATTTTTAAAAAATAAACTGGAGCACACTGTCAGAAACACAACACTTCAGTTAACAGATTGTCACCACTGTTTGAGAGTGTATATCGCAGGCATGCTTTGCGGAACAGTTGGATTGCAAACAGAAGCTGTTCTGCTGGCCCTGACAGTGAGTATATTGGTCTTGATTGCTAATGGTTTAAAACCTCAAACCTATTTTCAAAAGATTGTGCATTTGTTTTATTAATATTGCATATCTTTTGTATCATGTGTTGGATATGGTAACCTGATCGCCGCAGGTTTGGCGAGCATCAAAATCTTATTGGACAACACTGTCCTAAATGGCTGATCCCTTATCATGAGGCACAGACCCCCTAGTTCTGGAGTCCCCAGCCAGGAGAAAAATCCTCTTGGCATCTACCTTGTCATAGAGTCATACAGCACTGAAACAGGCCCTTCAGCCCACCGAGTCTGTGCCAACCATCTTGGCCAGTCTGGACATAGCAGAGGAAGCCTTTCCCACGCGCTTGTTGAATTCTGCATCGAGAGACAGGTTACTGGTGATAGTTGAGCCTAGGTAGGTGAATTCTTGAACCACTTCCAGAGTGTGGTTGCCGATATTGATGGATGGGGCATTTCTGACGTCCTGTCCCATGATGTTCGTTTTCTTGAGGCTGATGGTTAGGCCAAAGTCGTTGCAGGCAGCCGCTATCCTGTCGATGAGTCTCTGCAGACACTCTTCAGTGTGAGATGTTAATGCAGCATCGTCAGCAAAGAGGTCAATCATATACTCTACTCTTTATCCCAGAATAAAACACACCAACTAGGTTTCTTTAATAAACAACAAAATTATAAGTTTATTATCAAACAAGACTTATCCAGTAACAAAGCAAAGCATCAACACACAGATTGAAATATGAAAGTTCCCTTTATAAATTCCCCACACACACACTTACACACACTGAAAATACAGAAATTCTCTCTGCAGAGGTAAGTTACAAAAAAAAACACTTTGGCCAAATACTTGCTAATTCTTGAAGGAAATAAAATAGATATGGAAGGAAGTCAGTTGTCCCTTTTGGTCTGACATCCGGGTATATGGAGACGAGCCACTGGGATCTTTTCTAAAGCAGTTCTTTGCAGGCAGTGTTGAGAAATAATCTGGCAGGTTTTTCCAGCTTCTCAGGAGAGATGCAGCATCAGGGATTTTAGCTGTCCCACACTGGATCTTTGCAGGGTTTCTTCAAAGAGGTAGAGAAAGAGGTGAACTGGGTGGTTTTTCCTTGGCAAGTAGATCTCTAACTAGCCTTCAGAACAGTTCACACCCCAAACAGAAAGGCAACCTCCTGACCTCCATAAACCTTGACATGTGGTTTCTCTGTAAACATCTTCCCCAGGTCACCAAGGTTTCTGTTGTTGATTGAGCTTAAACACATGATTTCCATCACAGGTTGTTTTCAAACGACATGTCACGTGTCCTTTCAGTGAACTTGATTAAAAACACTTCCATGGAATTTTTACAGTTTTAACACAAGTCCTTAAAAAAATAAAAACATTTAAAAAGTGGAAGCACTTTCGTAACACAGGTTAAAAAAAAATGATTGGGACACATGCATGACATTAAGGTTGAAGCCAAAATATCATAAACTTTAAAAAAAAAAATCCTATTTTAAAAATATGTGGAATTATTCATTCAGGGCCAGTGAGAGTATGCCATTAAAAACCCAGTTACCCCTTATTCAACAAGATGCAACTTTTTCAAGGGGTTTTATAGCAAGACTAAGGGCTGAATTTTACGAGCATGCTGCAGTTCGCAGCGGCGGACCCTAATGGTGCCGCGCATCCCACGCGGATTCACCATCCCTGAGCCCCTGCGATATTACTCGCAGGGGCTCATTTAAATGGAGGGGGAGGAGCGGCCACCCCCGATGACTTCATTGGGGGCGGCCGCCCCGGCATTGGCGACCGGCGCCACGATGCAGGCGCCATTTTTAAAGTTCTTTAAGTCCCACAGTAATATTTTTACATTTAAGGTTGTAGCATTGTAAAATTTTATTAAATAAAAAATTTTGTGATGGAGGTCCTTCCCCAGCCACCCACCCCCCTCCCCCCAGTGGTCATTTAAGTGGCACTCAATATCAGAAAGAGCTCTATTCCCTTCCCAAACGTTCCCCCCCAACCTTCTAACATTTGGACTCTAACCCCTTCCCACCATTTACACACCCAATAACATTTGTTTTCCTCACACCCCACCCCTCCTGCCCCCCACCCCCAACCAGGTTCTCGCCTCGGAATTCCATGCGGAGTTCCGAAGGCGTATGGGGTACGAATGGAGGCTGTAATATTGGTGTGGGATGGCCACCACCTGCAGGTAAGTTTATTTACATATGATGAATGTTACTTTGTATATGCTGATGAAGGGCCCGCCACCAGGTGGAAGGGGGGGGTGGCGGGGTGCACACCGAGGTCCCCGCGACCCGCAGCGTCAAGGAACCGGTAAAACTCAGCCCTAAGAGTGGACGTTCTTGCCAGTTCAGTGATTTCTAATTAATTGTATGCAGGGACTTAACATCGCAATATCTGGAGAAGGGTCAAATTACTGACATTCTGAAAACTCAGATAAATATTCCCTGCATATCCCTCATTTGGTTCACCCTTGAATAAAAGCTATTGATAACATCTTATAATGTTTTTAAGGATTTTACCCACAAGCTTTTTTTTTCCACTCATAACATTCCATGTGCAGCTTTGTATCTGACACATTCCCTCATCACCTTACAGTGACCAACTTAATGGATGCAGGGATGCTTCATTTTGTTAGTTATTTCAAAAAACAATAATGAGATTCCATAGGAACAGAATTGTGCATTTCCTGTGTTACTGGGATAATGCTGCAAAGCTCAGGTTTGGTTTTAGTGTAGTTCAATTGATTTGGCTTTTAAAGGCTTCAGTTCAGATCACAGAAAATGCTGGAAATACTGAGCAGGTTTGGTAGCATCAGTGGAGAGAGAAATAAAGTTGACATTTCAGATTGATGACACTGTGTCAGAATTGTACTGTGTAATTTATTTCAGATTTGGCTGGTTTGGCATTGACCCTGAAGAGGTTGCAAAACCTTGGTTAAACTACATTGGAGCAGCTCTGTCTTTCACAAGGTAAACCATTCTAGCCATCTTGAAGGTAATAAGAGTAATTGAATCAATTTGTATTTACAAGCTAGATTTATATGATGTGCTTTGTCCTGGAAAATATAAATAGATTATATATAAAAGAATCTTGTATTTTTGGAATTAAAAAAAGAGCAGATAATTATTTTATTTAATTAGCAATTCCTACTTCATTCATATATAACAAAACAGCGATGAAAGGAATTTGTAGGAAAGCAAAATCATCTATTCATTTGCAACCTTTATAATATATACTGCTCTAATAAGATGCAAACTGGTAGTTAGTCTAAAGCTACATTGAATTTTGAAGTCTGACATTTTCTGATTTGTTCAGATAAAACATTGATTTAAATATTTTCTGTTTTAGTGCCATCATATTTTTCTTTGTCAAGAGTGATGTAACTGCCACAAACCCTTCTGAACCAACACTTCCACTACTGATTGACAGTGTAAGTAACATTTCTGTGGAGATGTTCTTGGGAAAAATTCTTTCACTAGGGCAAACCCTTCTGTTATAAAAGTTGAACAAATTCCTTGCTTTGGGTAGAGGATGCCCTGCAGATGTGAAAAGTGCAATATAAGTAACAGTTCTTCCTTTTTGTTGGAAAATAAAACTATTTCTGTACTTTTCAAGGTGAAGGGCGTTCATACTGGGGAATAAGGGGCTGACTTTTCCTGGCCTCTGTTTGGCATGGTGCTAGGAAGCAACAATTTATCATAATCTGCTGTGCGTCTGGGTCATCCTGAGTGCAGGTATGCTCCGAGGCTGGGCTTAGCTCAGAAAAACAAAGTAGGAAGCAGGAACCCAGCTACAGGTCTGAGGGATCTACAGCAGCCTTTCCAGCTGCTGACCTTCAGCCCTTCTCGTTTCAACCCAAAGGGACAAAGATCTGTTGTGAAGCTTTGTAAAATTGTCTAATTTACTTTGTGGGGTATGCTTCAGCTTGCTACTGGAGCACCAGGGATCATACAGATTTTTGTGTGGGGGTTTGCTGCAAGTGCAATAGCAGCTTTTTGGAATGCCCATGTGACTGCACCCTACAATCATAGCCACACTGCAGGAAAAGAGTTGGAAAGCTGGGCACACACCTCTCTCATCATTCAAATCCTTGGAATTGGCCTGCGCCTATTACAGGCCTAACACCCACAACCTTCCTTCCCACCTCTGGGAATCCTGGAGTAATGTAAAGGATTCAGAGATTTAGCATAATGGAAATCCACATCCTTTTCATGTCTGTGGGATGGGTGTTCATTGGGGACAAAAGTCAGGAAAATTGATCCCACAATCTTTATACTGAAGCTACATATTAATTAATCTTGTGTATAGCGAAATACAATAATTGCAGAATAAAGCTTCCATTAATTAACTGTAATAACAGATTTTAACTTCAGTTTCAGAAGAAACAATCCCTGCTATAAATGTTTCCATATTCCTATCTAGATTGCCAGTTTTATGCAGAGTTGGTGATAACCTGACGCTGTAAAACTGCCCACTTGGTTTCAGCCTTATCAAACTGTTTTATTTTATTGATTTATTTTATTTAGAGATACAGCACTGAAACAGGCCCTTCAGCCCACCGAGTCTGTGCCAACCAAGTCTGTGCCAACCAAGAACCACCCATTTATACTAACCCTACAGTAATCTCATATTCCCTACCACCTACCTACACTAGGGGCAATTTATAATGGCCAATTTACCTATCACCTGCAAGTCTTTGGCAGTGGGAGGAAACCGGAGCACCCGACGAAAACCCACGCGGTCACAGGGAAAACTTGCACAGGGAGAATTGAACCTGTGTCCCTGGAGCTGTGAGGCTGCGGTGCTAACCACTGCGCCACTGTGCCGCCCTGAATTTATATTCAGTGTGGTACGTGGGCTGTGTGTTATGTTGAAAACTTATAACTATTTAAAACTATTACTCCTGCAGGTGGCTCTGTGATAGATATTTTCATTGTTAAAGGTACATTCTCTGATATAAAACTGCTGCAAATTTTTAATGAGATTATGTATCCTAGCTACTGGGTTCTCAAGTTTTCTGTCCAGCAGTTTTTTTCCAATTGAAATTTCTAATGTCCAAAACAGAGTATAAACAGTACACAAATAGAATGTGTTGTCACCTCCCAATGCAGTTCCCATCTTTCCCAGAATTCCATGTTGGAATTTCTTCAATCAGGTTTCTGCTCCTGCTACTACTAAAACAGTTCTTATCAAAGCCACAAATGACATCCTATGTGACTGTCACAAAGTTAAACTTTCCCTCCTCATCCTTCTAAACCTTTCTGCAGCCTTTGACACTGTTGACCCCACCATCCTCTTCCAATGCCTCTCCACAGTCGTCCATCTGGGTGGGACCTGTTTCCATTTTTAGATATCTTATTGTAGCCAGAGAATCACTTGCAATGGCTTCTCTTCCTGTCTTAGCTCAACCTGCTGAAACCCTCATTCATACCTTTGTTACCTCTAGTCTTGACTATTCCAATGGACATTCTACCCTCCGTAAACTTGAGGTCATCCAAAACTCTGCTGCCCGTGTCTTAACTTGCACCAGGTTCCGTCCATCTATCATCCCTGAGCTCACTAACCTACATTGGCTCCCAGTCAAGCAGCGTCTTGATTTTAAAATTCTCATCCTTGTTTTCAAATTCATACATGACCTCGCCTCTCCCTATCTCTAATTTCTTGCAGCCTACAACCCTCCAAGATATCTGCACTCCTCTAAATCTGATCTGTTCAGCATCCCTGCTTTTAATTGCTCTACCTTTGGTGGCCACGCCTTCAGTTGCCCAGATCCTAAGCTCTAGAATTCCCTCCCTAAACCCCTCTGATTCTTTAAAGAACAAAGAACAAAGAAAATTACAGCACAGGAACAGGCCCTTCGGCCCTCCAAGCCTGCGCCGATCCAGATCCTCTATCTAAACATGTCGCCTATTTTCTAAGGGTCTGTATCTCTTTTCTTCCTGCCCATTCATGTATCTGTCTAGATACATCTTAAAAGACGCCATCGTGCCCGCATCTACCACCTCCGCTGGCAACGCGTTCCAGGCACCCACCACCCTCTGCGTAAAGAACTTTCCACGCATATCCCCCCTAAACTTTTCCCCTTTCACTTTGAACTCGTGTCCTCCAGTAATTGAATCCCCCACTCTGGGAAAAAGCCTCTTGCTATCCACCCTGTCTATACCTCTCATTATTTTGTACACCTCAATCAGGTCCCCCCTCAACCTCCGTCTTTCTAATGAAAATAATCCTAATCTACTCAACCTCTCTTCATAGCTAGCGCCCTCCATACCAGGCAACATCCTGGTGAACCTCCTCTGCACCCTCTCCAAAGCATCCACATCCTTTTGGTAATGTGGCGACCAGAACTGCACGCAGTATTCCAAATGTGGCCGAACCAAAGTCCTATACAACTGTAACATGACCTGCCAACTCTTGTACTCAATACCCCGTCCGATGAAGGAAAGCATGCCGTATGCCTTCTTGACCACTCTATTTACCTGCGTTGCCACCTTCAGGGAACAGTGGACCTGAACACCCAAATCTCTCTGGACATCAATTTTGCCCAGGACTTTTCCATTTACTGTATAGTTCACTCTTGAATTGGATCTTCCAAAATGCATCACCTCGCATTTGCCCTGATTGAACTCCATCTGCCATTTCTCTGCCCAACTCTCCAATCTATCTATATTCTGCTGTATTCTCTGACAGTCCCCTTCACTATCTGCTACTCCACCAATCTTACTTGCCTCCTCCTTTAAAACACTTCTTAAAACTTAGGTCTTTGACCAAGCTTTTGGTCATCTGCCCTAATATCTCCTGTGGCTTAGTTTCATGTTTTATAGGGCGGCGCAGTGGTTAGCACCGCAGCCTCACAGCTCCACTGACCCGGGATCAATTCTGGGTACTGTGTGGAGTTTGCAAGTTCTCCCTGTGTCTGTGTGGGTTTTCACCGGGTACTCCGGTTTCCTCCCGCCACCAAAGACTTGCAGGTTGATAGGTAAATTGGCCATTATAAATTTCCCTTAGTATAGATGCGTGGTAGGAGAATATAGGGACAGGTTGTGATGTGGTAGGAATATGGGATTAGTTTAGGATTAGTATAAATGAGTGGTTGATGGTCGGCACAGACTCGGTGGGCCGAAGGGCCTGTTTCAGTGCTGTATCTCTAAATAAATAAATAAAAAATGCTCCTGTGAAGGGCCTTGGGACATTTTATGACATTAAAGGCACAATATAATTATAAGTTGTTACAAAATTCAAATTAACATATATAGATATATTTTCCACAATAATATATGATTACATGGACTGCAGCGGTTCAAGAAGGCAGCTCATCACCACCTTCTCAAGGGCAATTAGGGATGGGCAATAAATGCTGGTCTGGCCAGCGATGCCCACATCCCATGAATGAATTTTTAAAAAAATTATGCATTTGTTTGTGACTTACACCTTCATTAAAGTTTTCCTGAAGATCTCAGCCTCTCGCCAGAAACCTGAGCTTGGATTTGATTTTTCTTTTACCCAGAAGTGAGACTCTAAGCTAAAATTGAATTATGCAGTCTAAACATATGAAATGTATCTAATTTCCCCAAGATGCAGTAGCAATACTCGATCAGCTGTACTGATGGAATTTAATTAGCTCCTAGCGCTTTCTACCTAGTAGCTTTCCTTCACATATTAAAAAAAAAAGCAAATCTTAAAATCTTATGAGATAAAAGTTTATATTTTTTTATTTTAAAAAAGCTGTATGTTTGAGAGAGTGAGAAATGACAGGATGGGACACCTGTAATAGCATTTCTGTATTAAACAAAAAGAGTGAGATGAGACAGGGATATACTGAAAGAATACTTAGGGTTAAAGATAAAGGTGCTTTTGGAAGTCCATATAAATAACATACATAGACATTCTACTGTCCAGTACTTGACTCACCTCTCCAAAACATTTGTGAGGCATGACCTAACCTTTGCAAATGTATGCTGGCTGAGTCTGATTAGCTGAAAAAAGTTTCAAGGTGTTCAGTCACCCACATCCTTAATTATAGAAACCAATAATTTCCTGAAAACAGCTGTTAGACTAACTGGTCTATAATTCCCTGGTTTCTTCCTCTCACCTTTCTTAAACAATGGAGTGGCATGTGCAATTTTCCAATCTAAAGGAACGATTCCTGAATCGAGAGCACTTTGGAAGATTACAGTTCGGGCATCTACAATGTTCTCACCTACTTCCAATAAAACCTTGGAGTGGAAACCATCTGTTCCTGGGGATTTGTCACTCTTTAGTTCTATTATTATCTTCATCACTGTAATTTTGCTTTCATTATTAGGGGAGTACCTGATCATATATTAGTTTCCTTGGGATGTCTGACAGGCTAGACCTCTTCCTCTACTCTAAAGGTTCTGCAGAGTAGTTATTCAACATGACCACCATTTCCTTTTTTTCATTGACAATATCAAAGTTATCAGTTTTCAAGGGGCCCACCAACAGTGACTCGACCTTTGTAATTTAAAACAAAAGTCCATGAGCTCCTCACACTTCTTATTTGTGGTGAGGGTGGAGGAGGCACGGGAGGGTGGTTTAAGAAGACGGTTTGTTTTTATTTTTTTTTCGGAGATACAGCACTGAAACAGGCCCTTCGGCCCACCGAGTCTGTGCCGACCAACAACCACCCATTTATACTAATCCTACATTAATCCCATATTCTCTACCACATCCCACAATTCTCCTACCACCTACCTACACTAGGGGCAATTTACAATGGCCAATTTACCTATCAATCTGTGGGAGGAAACCGGAGCACCGCGGCGGAATCCCACGCAGTCACAGGGAGAACTTGCAAACTCCGCACAGGTAGTACCCAGAACTGAACCCGGGTCGCTGGAGCTGTGAGGCTGCAGTGCTAACCACTGAGCCACTATGCCACCCTAGTGGATAAGCGAAGCTGGATGTTACCTGTGCACTCTTGGACGATGTTTGAACTATGAGAGGTTTTAGCAAAGGAAAGCAGGATCTGATAGTGCTTTATGTGGTCCAACCAGATCTGGCAGTGGATGGTTAAATCAGTTGTCCAAGTCTGCTCCCTTTGTATTTAAGGGAGCAGAGATGAGGAACCACTAGGATGAGAGGGAATAATGCTTTTAAAGCAGAATGAGGGCATTAAAGGTGCAATTGATTTAGCAGATCGGTAGCTGCAGATAAAGATATGGGACAAAGATATCTGTATGTACTTAAAGGTGAACATCATTCATAATGTGCAGGTTCCTCCACATCCACTACTTATTAGATTTGCCAAGTTGCAGTGCTTTATTGGTCTTAAACTAGGATTTTCACTCAAAATTCCCTTGGAAATTTCCACATATAATGTTTTTAAAATGCACACTATATTGTGGTGTTTGAACTGCAGATGAGACAATTGCTCTAATAACTACATTTGCTTTCTAAAATTAACACTGGTTAATGGGAACAGTTTTTCCTGTCTAACTTATCTAAGCCTGTCATAATCTTGTACGCCTCTATCAAATCTCTCCTCAATCTCCTTTGCTCCAAGAAGAACAACCCCAACTTTTCCAGCCTAACCTTGTAACTAAAATCCCCATCCTGGAATCATTCTGGTAAATCTCTGCTGCACCCTTTCAAGGACCCTCACATCCTTCCGAAAGTGTGGTGACCAGAACTGGACGCAGTACTCCAGTTGGGGCCTAACCAGAGTTTTGTACTCAATACCTCTATGTTATGAAGCCCAAGATCCCATATGCTTTGCTAACCACTCTCTCAATATGTCCTGTCACCTTCAAAGATCGATATGTATGCACCCAGTTCCTCTGTCCCTATGCACTCTATAGAAATGCGTCACTAAGTCTATATTGCCTCACTCTATCCCTGCTGCCAAAATGCATCACTTCAAACTTGTCTGTATTAAATTCCACCTGCCACTCGTCTGCCCATTCTGCTTGCCTATCTATGTCCTGTTGCAGGCAGTTCGTATCATCCTCACTGTTTGCCACTCTTCCTAGTTTGGTATGATCGTCAAATTTTGAAATTCTACTCTGTATTCCAAGACCCAAGTCATTGACATATAGCAAAAAAAGCAGTGGTCCTAGCACTGACCTTTGTGAAACACCACTATCGACCATCCTCCAGTCTGAAAAATGACCCATTTGCCATTACTCTTTCTGTCCTTAAGCCAATTGTTTATCCAATTGGATGTTGACCCTCCTATTTCATGAGCCTCAGTTTTGTTAACCAGCCTTTTATGTGGTACTTTATCAAACGCTTTCTTAAAATCCATATTGACAACATCCATCGCATTCCCTTCAACAACCTTCTCTGTTACTTCATCAAAAAATCAATTAGATTGGTCAAGCATTATCTGCCTTTTACAAATCCGTGCTGGCTATCCTTAATTAAATCAAACCTCTTCAAGTGCCTGTTGATTTTTTTTCCCCCTGATTATTGTTTCTAAAACCTTACCCACTTCTGATGTTAAACTAACTGGCTTGTAGTTGCTAGAACTGTCCTTACACCCTTTCTTGAATAAGGGTGTCATACTTGCCACTCTCCAATCCTGTGGTACCTCCCCCATATCTGGGGAAAATTGGAAGATTATGACAAGCCCTGCCACTATCTCCACCCGGCTTTTAGAACATTAGAACATTAGAACATTACAGCGCAGTACAGGCCCTTCGGCCCTCGATGTTGCGCCGACCATCTGACCTACACTATTCCATTTTCATCCATATGTCTATCCAATGACCACTTAAATGCCCTTAAAGTTGGCGAGTCTACTACTGTTGCAGGCAGGGCGTTCCACGCCCCTACTACTCTCTGCGTGAAGAAACTACCTCTGACATCTGTCCTATATCTATCACCCCTCAACTTAAAGCTATGTCCCCTCGTGTTTGCCATCACCATCCGAGGAAAAAGACTCTCACTATCCACCCTATCTAACCCTCTGATTATCTTGTATGTCTCTATTAAGTCACCTCTCCTCCTCCTTCTCTCTAACGAAAACAACCTCAAGTCCCTCAGCCTTTCCTCGTAAGACCTTCCCTCCATCCCAGGCAACATCCTAGTAAATCTCCTCTGCACCCTTTCCAAAGCTTCCACATCCTTCCTATAATGCAGTGACCAGAACTGCACGCAATACTCAAGGTGCGGCCTCACCAGAGTTTTGTACAGCTGCATCATGACCTCGTGGCTCCGAAACTCGATCCCCCTACTAATAAAAGCTAACACACCATATGCCTTCTTAACAGCCCTATTAACCTGGGTAGCAACTTTCAGGGATTTATGTACCTGGACACCAAGATCTCTCTGCTCATCTACACCAGCAAGAATCTTCCCATTAGCCCAGTACTCTGCATTGCTGTTACTCCTTCCAAAGTGAATCACCTCACACTTCTCCGCATTAAACTCCATTTGCAATCTCTCAGCCCAGCTCTGCAGCCTATCTATGTCCCTCTGTACCCTACAACACCCTCCGACACTATCCACAACTCCACCGACCTTCGTGTCATCCGTAAATTTACTAACCCACCCTTCTACACCCTCATCCAGGTCATTTATAAAAATGACACAGGTTCTTTAGAAACCTCAGATGCAAGCCGTATAGTCCATGTGATTTACCTACCCTAAGGGTAGCCAGCCTTTCCAGTACCACCTCCCCTCAATTTTACCCTTCCAATGCCTCTACTCTCTCCGCTTCTACCAATATTTTGTCAGATTCCTCTTCCTTAGTAAATTCCAATACAAAGTACTCATTAAGTATTCCAGCCTTGCCCTGTGCCTGTAATCCCTCTTTGTTCCTAATAGGTATCACCCCACCTCTACTACCCACTTACTATTTACATGCCAGTAGAAGATTTTTGGGTTCCCTTTTATATTGACTGCCATTTTATTCTCCTATTCTCTCTTTGACAATCTTATTTTCCTCTTCACATCCCCTCTCAGCTTATTATATTTGGCCTGGTTCTCATGTGAAGAATTCACCTAACATGCATCATACACCCTCTTTTTTTGTTTCATCATAATCTCTATCTCCGTCGTCGTCCAAGGAGCCCTGCGTTTGGTTTCCCTACCTTTCACCCTTGTTGGAATGTACCTAGCCTGTGCCTGAAGCATATGGAAATCTGCATGCACTGATCCTCCCTATCTTCCTATTTCTATTTTCACTAGCGCAAGGTACAGGGAGTAATCCAGAGATTACGACCTTCGAGGTCCTACTCTTTAACTTCCTCCTTAGCTCCTGAAAATCTGACCGTAGGACCTCAGTACCTGCCCTTGCTATGTCGTTGGCACCAATGTGTACCACAACTTCTGGCTCACTCCCTTCCCCCTGCAGAATATCCTGCACCTCTCTGTGATGTCCTTTACCCTGGCACCAGGGAGGCAACACGCCATGCGGGACTCACGATAACTGTTACAGGAACAATTTATTTGAGTCTTATTGTCTCTGTACATTCTTCAGTTGCTACTGTTTGAAAATAATAGCAAATAGGGTCGGAGTGATAAGCTTCACTTAATTTTTTAAGAATTATGCAGATTTCCATATTTAATTACCACAATGTGCTCTTGTGATGTTTAATCAGTGCAAAAGTCAAGGCTGCAACACTTGCAACCATCTTCAGCCAGAAGCACCGAGTGGATGATCCATCTCGCTCTCCTCCTGAGGTCTTCACCATCTTAGATGCCAGTCTTCAGATAATTCGATTCACTCCAGGTGATTATCAAGAAACAGCTGAAGGCACTGGATACAGGAAAGGCTACAGCCCCGACAACATCCTGGCTGTACTGCTGAAGATTTGTGCTCCAGAACTAGCTGCGCCCTTAGCCAAGCTGCTCCAGTACAGCTACAACACTAGCATTTACCCGACAATCTGGAAGATTGGCCAGGCACGTCCTGTCCACAAAAAGCAGAACAAATCCAATCTGGCTACTTAACTCCCCATCTGTCTACTCTCAATCATTAGCAAAGTGATGGAAGGTGTCATCAACAGTACTATCATGCAGCACTTTTGTGATTCTGTGATACTCAGCAATAACCTGCTCACCAATGCTCAATTTGTATTCTGCCAGGGCTGCTCAGCACTAGACCTCATTACAGCCTTGGTCCAAGAATGGACAAAAGAGCTGAATTCCAGAGGTGAGGTGAGAGGAACTGTCCTTGGCATCAAGGCAGCATTGACTGAGCATGACATCAAGAGGCCCTAGTAAAATTGAAGTCATTGGGAATTAAGGGGAAAACTCTCCACTGCTTGGAGTCATACCTCGTACAAAGGAGGATGGTTGTGCTTGGTGGAGACCATCAATTCAGCCCCAGGATATTGCTGCAGTAGTTCCTCAGGGTAGGGTCATCTTCCCCAACCATCTTCAGCTGCTTCATCACTGACATTTCATCCAACATACAGTCAGAAGTGGAGATGTTCGCTGATGATTGCATAATGTTCAGTACCATTCACAGTTCTTCAGATACTGAAGCTGTCCATGTCCGCATACAGCAAGACCTGGACAACGTTCAGGTTTGCGCTGATAAGTGGCAAGTAACATTCACACCTGATAAGTGCCAGGCATGACCATCTCCACAACAGAGAATCTAATCATCTCCCCTTGACATTCAGTGGCATTACAATCGCTGAATCCCTCACTATCAACATCCTGGGGCTTAACCATTGTGCAGAAACTGAACTGGACCAACCATAAAAATACTGTGGCTACAAGAGCAGGTCATAAGCTGGGAATTCTGTGGTGATTAACTCATCTCCTGATTCCCCAAAGACTGTCCACCATCTACAAGGCACAAGTCAGGAGTATGATGGAATACTCTCCACTTGCTTGGATGAGTGCAACTCCAATAATACTCAAGAAACTCAACACCCTCCAAGATAAAGAAGCCCACTTGATTGGTACCCCATCCACGACCTTAAACCTTCACTCACTCCACCACCGATGCACAGTGGCAGCAGTGTATACCATCTACAAGATCCACTGCAGCAATTCGCCAAGGCGCCTTTGACAGCACCTTCCAAACCTATGACCTCTAAAACCTGGAAGGACAAGGGCATCAGGTGCATGGGACCTGATTGAGGTGTACAAAATCATGAGAGGTATAGACAGGGTGGATAGCAAGAGGCTTTTTCCCAGAGTGGGGGATTCAATTACTAGAGGACACGAGTTCAAAGTGAAAGGGGAAAAGTTTAGGGGGGATATGCGTGGAAAGTTCTTTACGCAGAGGGTGGTGGGTGCCTGGAACGCGTTGCCAGCGGAGATGGTAGATGTGAGCACGATAGTGTCTTTTAAGATGTATCTAGACAGATACATGAATGGGCAGGAAGCAAAGAGATACAGACCCTTAGAAAATAGGCGACATGTTTAGATAGAGGATCTGGATCGGCGCAGGCTTGGAGGGCCGAAGGGCCTGTTCCTGTGCTGTAATTTTCTTTGTTCTTTGTTCTATCACCATCTGCAAGATCCCCTCTGAGCCACACACCATCCTGACTTGGAACTATAACGTCATTCCTTCACTGTCGCCAGGTCAAACTCCTGGAGCTCCCTCCCCAACAGCACTATGGGTGTACCTACACGACATGGACTGCAGAGGTTCAAGAAGGCGACTCACCACCATGTACTCAAGGACGATTAGATCCCAAGGACGAATAAAAAAATAATTTTCTGCAATTGTTGTATAACACCACCAGGTCCTCTGAATCCCAGTGTCTCACTATTTTAAAAAAATCTGCTTTTGTGTTTCCTTCCAAAGTGGATAACTTCACACTTCCCCACATTATATTCCATCTGCCATGTTCTTGCCCAATCATTTAACCTACCATGTCCATTTGCAGCCACTTTTTGTCCTCCTCACTGTTTACTACCTAACTTTATATCATCAGCAAACTTGGATACATTACACTCAGGCCCCTCATCTAAGTCATTGATATAGATTGTAAATAGCTGAGGCCCAAGTGCTGATCCTTGTGGTGTGCTGCTCGGTACAAGCTGCCAACCTGAAAATGACCCATTTATTCCTGCTGTTTTCTGTCCAATAACCAATCCTCAATCCATGCTAATACATTATCCACAATCCCATGAGCCCTAATTTTGTGTAATCTCTTTTATGGCACATTATCGAAAGCTTTTTGAAAATTCCAATGCACTACATCCACTGGTTCCCACTTCTCTACCGTACTAGTTACAACCCCAAAACACTCAAAGATTTATAAAACGCTATTTCCCTTTCAGAAATCCATGTTGGCGCTGCCTAATCATATTATGAATCTCCAAGTGCTCTGTTACCACATCTCTAACAATAGATTCCAGCATTTTACCTACTATTGATGTCATGCCAGCTGGCCTATAAGCCTCGTCCTTTAATCTTATACTATCTTTAACTTCTCTTGTTAACCATGATAGGACCATTTTCCCCATGGGGTTTTTATTCTTTAAAGGTTGGCAATTTGAGATTTATCACATGACAATTGGCTATTGTTTGAAAATGTTATTGCATTTACCTTAGTTGGGTCTCACATTATCACCAAGTCCCAAATAAAATATTTGACTTTCTTTTTTATAGCAAGATGAGCATAATTTATCAAAGAAAGAACCCAAAGCAGAGAATGATTTAAGGATAAATAATGATTAAATAAAAGAACGACTTCTGTGATGTTTCTACGATATCAACTGCACTGAGAAGCACGAGGTAAATGCAACTAATTCAACAAAAACCTCACCCATCTCAGTAGCTAACTACATTTTTCCTACAATTTTAAGACTTTTTACCATATGCAGCAAGTCATAAAAATAAAAAAGGAAACACCAAATCTAATGCAATTTACTGAATCCAACACACGATCATGGAAACCCAGCTTCAGAGAGGTGCAGCTCAATCCTCAGAACAATAGCAGAACCACATGTTTCCAACAAGAAAACATGTTATACATGGGTGGCGCAGTGGTTAGCACCGCAGCCTCATAGCTCCAGGGACCCGGGTTCAATTCTGGGTACTGCCTGTGTGGAGTTTGTAAGTTCTCCCTGTGACCGCGTGGGTTTTCGCCGGGTGCTCCGGTTTCTTCTCACCGCCAAAGACTTGCAGGTGATAGGTAAATTGGCCGTTGTAAATTGCCCCTAGTGTAGGTAGGTGATGGGGAATATGGGATTACTGTCGGGTTAGTATAAATGGGTCGTTGTTGGTCGGCACAGACTCGGTGGGCCGAAGGGCCTGTTTCAGTGCTGTATCTCAAAATAAAAATAAAAAAGAACATCATACCATGAACTCTTCCATCCAGTTTGTGTTCTTCTCTCACTGCCTTTCCAGTTTGTATTGCTTAGACATAGACTATGCAGTTTGCTTGCATGCCACGAGAGCCAGGGTACTGCATATTTGTGAAGCATGCAAACAAGGACCACTTCTCCCGAGTCACAAGCAGCAGCACACAGGAAGCCAGTTACCCATTCTGATAGACTCCTGTCCATGGGGGTAGGATTGGAACAGTGTTCCCTCTAGGCTTTGCAGCAATCCCGAATGTAACACGCAGCGAACCAACAGTCTGCACTAAATTATTACCCCCATTAAGAAGTGCACATGCTGGACCGTGAAGTAATCTTAAAGGGACCGTACAGTGCAACAAGCAGGCTGCGCACAGCAAACAGAAATTAGGGGGAGCATTTTTAGGAACCCTAACCCTGTCACTCTGTGGGCAGATTTGAGATATGTGCTAAACTATCCCTGCCTACTTCCCCTCCATTAGCGTTTGTTTTCTCAGCAGCAGAAGCAACTGGCAACAGCAGCTGGCAGGGGAGGGAGCATCAGAGTGAAGGCATAGGTGATGGGAAAGGGAGCAATGTAGAGCAATTGGAAAGCAAACAGACAGAAGTTAGATTGCAGCCTTGATTTATTGAGATTTAACTTTGGCAGATTTTTCCGTCAAAATTACGATTTAAATGTAGATGTAGAGAGTAAATGAGTTTAGATAATTGATTCAAACAAATAGCTAATAAATTCTCTCCACTGTAGATTACAAGACGTGGTTCAATCATCTCAGTTAAATCTTGAAATTATAGTTTGGATTTTTTTTTTACAGCTTTCCAATTCTAATGTCTCTAACAGGGAGACTGTTATTGAGTAACATGCATTGGTGTTGTGTTTTAGATCTGTTAGGATTCCTGTGGAGATCAACAAATCTAAAGAACCAAATTTACCAATGACCTCAATGGAAAAACCAGAGTATATTGAGCTTTTATAACTTTTACTTTAACCATTAAACCAAAATCAACATAAATTAAGCATGACTTAATAGTCAAGTCACAGTTATATATATTACAAATTGCACATTAATTATCAGATACAGCAAAGATAGATCTCATGGATTTACTGGGTAGTCCACTCAGCATATATGGCACCAATTACAGCCACAAAGTTCCTCAAAGCTAAATCTCCAGCTTCTTTCTTCGAAGATGTAGCCACCGATTCTCCCCTGACAGCTGCTGCCCTTCATTTCGAACTCCCTGGGGTACAGTCTTCACCAAAACGGCATACATCTCGAACTTTCTCAGCTCTTCTCATTACAGCCTTGATGGCACGGATCCACCAGTATTACTTTTTCCAAGCCCTTCACTGGCAGCCCTATGTACTGTATGGCCAGCTCAGGCTAATCAGTTACTTTAAGTAACAGAATTAGCTGCTAGAACCAGCCTTCACCACCTTCTGCCTGCCGGCACTCCACTCCTGCGTGATTTGAGCTTGGATGGCTGTTTGTCCCTTTTTTCTGGTCCAGTCAGTTTCTGTTTCCCCAGAAACCTGAGGTTTTAGTTTCTGTTTCAGTTTTAGTTTTCCTTTCAGTTTGGGTTTGCCGCAGAAGAAAACAAGCTTTGAAACCAGGGTCTGTACACCTAACAGGACATTCGACAAGTCATCCTTTCAGACAACAGCTTGCACACGTTCCCCCACTGGTCCAGCAGACTGTGGATTTCATCATGGATGTAGAAGGGTGGGTTAGTAAATTTGTGGATGACACTAAGGTCGGTGGAGTTGTGGATAGTGCCGAAGGATGTTGTAGGGTACAGAGGGACATAGATAGGCTGCAGAGCTGGGCTGAGAGATGGCAAATGGAGTTTAATGCGGAAAAGTGTGAGGTGATTCACTTTGGAAGGAGTAACAGGAATGCAGAGTACTGGGCTAATGGGAAGATTCTTGGTAGTGTAGATGAACAGAGAGATCTTGGTGTCCAGGTACATAAATCCCTGAAGGTTGTTACCCAGGTTAATAGGGCTGTTAAGAAGGCATATGGTGTGTTAGCTTTTATTAGTAAGGGGGATCGAGTTTCGGAGCCACGATGTCATGCTGCAGCTGTACAAAACTCCGGTGAGACAGCACCTGGAGTATTGCGTGCAGTTCTGGTCACCGCATTATAGGAAGGATGTGGAAGCTTTGGAAAGGGTGCAGAGGAGATTTACTAGGATGTTGCCTGGTATGGAGGGAAGGTCTTACGAGGAAAGGCTGAGGGACTTGAGGTTGTTTTCGTTGGAGAGAAGGAGGAGGAGAGGTGACTTAATAGAGACATATAAGATAATCAGAGGATTAGATAGGGTGGATAGTGAGAGTCCTTTTCCTCGGATGGTGATGGCAAACACGAGGGGACATAGCTTTAAGTTGAGGGGTGATAGATATAGGACAGATGTCAGAGGTAGTTTCTTTACTCAGAGAGTAGTAGGGGCGTGGAACGCCCTTCCTGCAGCAGTAGTAGACTCGCCAACTTTAAGGGCATTTAAGTGGTCATTGGATAGACATATGGATGAAAATGGAAGCAAAATACTGCGGATGCTGGAAATCTGAAACAAAAACAAGAAATGCTGGATTCACTCAGCAGGTCTGGCAGCATCTGTGGAAAGAGAAGCAGAGTTAACGTTTCGGGTCAGTGACCCGAAACGTTAACTCTGCTTCTCTTTCCACAGATGCTGCCAGACCTGCTGAGTGAATCCAGCATTTCTTGTGGATGAAAATGGAATAGTGTAGGTCAGATGGTTTCTCAGGTCAGCGCAACATCGAGGGCCGAAGGGCCTGTACTGCGCTGTAATATTCTAATTCTAATGTATCAGGGGATTGAGTGATTCAGATCCTCTGTGTTGTATGTGCAAGTATCAACCTTGATGGAACTAATGACATTTACTTATTCATAATTTCTTGTGTTCTTATTCTCTTGTATGAAAGTAATATTGCAAAATCTCCTTTTGGGTGTAGATTTTACTCATTTTCCATGACCAGCTGGCCTCCCTTGCATATTTTCCATGTGTGCTCCATGCATGCTAAGCTCCACGCCATGTGCTCCAATGCATAATGGCTCTCCTGTAAGCTAGAAATGGTAAACGAGCACAAGTATCTAAACAAAAGTTTCAGGTTTAATTTTGACTTGACTTCTCGATTTTGGAATTTTCTAAAATCTGTATTTGTATTTATTCCTTTTAAGGAGATAAGCTGTTAAAGCTAAAGGTTTGACACTTTCGGGAAGTCTGTAACAACATTTATTTTTAAATATAGAATATAAATACTGATGAAGAAGCTGTCTTGTCAGATGAATCCTGGGTAGACAAACTTAGTCCACTGAAGAAAAGGCTTGTGTAAGTATCGTGAGTTTCATTGAAAGTGATTTAAGGGACTGTTAATCCAGTAGTAAGTGCTTGCAGCCCCTTAGATAAAACAACCTCTGTGCTATTGATGATGAGACTATGCACTGACACTCACTGTGTAAGCCTGTGCACTGGGGAAGCACATTGCTTATTGAGTACTTGTATAAACTGCATATAAATTTAATTGTGGCCCCAATTTTTATTCAGATCAGAGGCCGTCACAGAGCAAAGCTGGAGCATCTGAATACTGCTTCAGACATACACTACCTATTTCAAATGGGCATTCCAAGGGAAGGCCTGCTTAAAAAAAAAAATTTGTATTCACCTCTGGGTAACATTTTTTTGAAATACTATAGTTCCATCATTCATTGAAGCATTTTGCTTAATTTGGCCTCCAAATGGCCAAGTCCTTAAACCAGACCTTGTGTTCACAGACTTTTTTTTATAAAGAGAGATTATCTTCTGGTGTGCAACTTAGTATGACCAACACATTGGAGAGGCACTAAAATATTGAACTGCATTGACCTTGCATGGCCATGTGAAATCAGGTCATTTGGAGGCAAATTAAAAATAGTGCATAACCACATTATTGGCCTCTGAATGCGCTATCATTAATGTCTGTTGATTCAAACAGAATCCAAAATGATGTAGGGAATTGATTTATCTTTTAATTAGACCATTTTCAACTTTTTTCTGGTTGTCTACTGGGAGGTTCTGTAAGTACTCCAATGTTACTTTAGTGTGCGTGTGTTAAATTTTGATCTACTATAGATTCTCTTGAATTCAGAGGCATCAGTTGCTCCAAGAAGCAGACTGATTGCCTTACTTTTATGGGAGTTGACACCTGTGCCTACGGGCTGGATTTTGTGTTGGAGACAGGGCTCCCTGTACCAGGCGAAAAGGCAGGGGAAAGCCTGCCCCCGCTCCCCGGAGCAGTCCACCGGTCTTTTTAAATCTATGTTTCAGGAGCCAGGATCCCCGTCCCTTTAATCAGAAAGGTCAGCAGTATCGGCAGTGCACCAGGAGGCTTTGGACCTAGGCCCAGTGCTAGCACTCCGGACCCAAAGTAAGTGAGGCAGGGTCTCTGGGGCCATTCCAGAAGGCCACAGCAAGGGGCGCTGTGGGATGGTCGTGCAGTCCAGGAGGAGGGCGGGGTACCAGGGGATAAAGTGGTTCCCTGTGGGGGTCCTCCGTGGGCCACAGATTGCCTTCGGCGGAGGGACCACACCGCCACCCCCCACCCCCCCCCCCAACCAAGCTTGCAGGGAGTGTGCCTTGTGTTACAATGCGCCCTCCCAGCTTGGCAGAGGCATCCCTCACCGCTGGTAAGATACCAGCCCCAGTGGGAAGAAGCCCTTAATTGGCCCATAATAGGCCTCTTAAGGCCTTCAGTTGGCCTCTGGGCGGGAACATCGTCGTCGGCTTATCCCACTCGCAGGAAGATTGCCCTCTGCCCGCATCATGATACTCCACGCCCCACCGACCCTGCCTCAGGGGGCCACATAATATCCCAGCCTACATGTGTGACTGTTTAACCAAGGATGTAACAGTAGTGCCCCCTTGTGGTCTGAATTGGATACACTTATTTCCTTGCATGTGTGTTTCAATCATTCCAAAGGTAGACCAAACTTGGTGAGGTACGGCCAGATATAAATTGTTAAGTTGCTTCATTTCACAGTAACATGAACATACAAAGAAACTGTTATGATTAGACTTATTGAATTCAATCAACCATTTACGTTTGAGTAATACAAAATGAAGAGCATGCCATGTTACTGCACCCCCCCAACCCCCTCCCAAATGGGCCAGCTTACTTGGTTTAATAAGATGGCTTCTGATAATCTTCTCGTATTTCTGACATCTTTGCCTTAAAAGCCCTCACAGCTTACTCTTTAACAAACCTGACTGTCTTCATGACATTCCTGTTTTAGAAAGCTTCTCTCCCGTTGTATGTCTTTGTGTTTTATCTCCTGTTCACAGCTAGTAAGGGAAGGCTTACCAGTCACCTGTGGCTGGTGACTCTCCAGTAAAATGGGAGTGATTCATTTACTGAGACAAGCTGACATGTGTAAGTCGATTGGGAAATAACCTCAAAGCAAGCTCTTTAGCATCTTAACTACTTATAGTCTCAGACCCCTTTCTTTAGTTTGCTTTAAAGCTTTTTTCTGTTTTAAGAGCCGCTTCAGTTTTTGGTACAAAAGCAGAAAATACTGGAAACACTCAGCAGATCAGGTCAGCAAAAGTGGAAGAACAGATGTAGCTGTAGATCTTTAGTCAAACTATTGCTTTACATTTTTTAACAGATAGTAATGTGTTGCAGAATAACCAGCGGAAAGTGTCAGCCACCAGGAGTGCATTTTGCAAATTTGGGTGTGCACTGTCCGTGCATTTCTGACCATTAAAATGCGTGCCCAAATTTCTAATATGCGCTCTGTGTGGACGAGGCTCCTTGCCAGAACTATGAACTCAAAATGACCTCCTCCATCAGAACGTAGGATGAAGGTACTCTGCTCAAAATGTTATAATAGATTGGAGAAAATATCGACCATGTAATACGTTGTATTTTTATAATACTGATTCTTTGTTTTCCCCTTGCTTTAGAGGATCATGCCTTGCAGTGATTTCAGGGTTATTGTATGGTTCTAGCTTTGTACCAGTGATTTACATCAAGAATCGTGCCCTGAAGAATGAAACTGAATATAAAAATGCAAGCCAGTTTGGTAAGAATGCTGCTGGATGCCTTTTATTTGCTGTATATTATCAAAATCCATTATTTTCTAAGTCTTTATAATAGTGATATTAAACGTATTAGAAATATTTAAGCTTATAGGCCTTAAATTTCCTTTGGGCTTGTTCCAATCTGTCTCTCTTACCGTTGACAGTCCCTCAGAGAAGCAGTATAAGTGCTGGAAACTGCATTTTTGTGAATGGTCCTGTTGATTTTCTGCTGAAGTTATGACAGGAGATCAGGACAACCCTCACAGAAATTCAGGCTATAGCATTTAGTACAATCAAAGGTCTTTCAGTTACAGACATATGCAGAATGTGTTCAAAAGAATTTGGTCCTAAAAGAAATTGAGTCCTCTCTACAGCAGCAATCTTGTTCTGTACTTTTCCCCCTTTCTTTATAGGATCATCTGACCTCCTTTGCTTGGCTGAAATTACTAAACATGTTACACCTGAATCTCCAAATGCCATTCCACATTGTTGCCTAGAAGACATTTATTTCTGCACCATTATATTTATATCACCCAGGGAACCTGTATCTTTTACCCAAATATAACCCTCCTCACAGATTAGGAACATGGAAAATTAGAAACAAGAGTAGGCCGTTTAACCCCTCGTGCCTGTTCTACCATTCATTGAGATCTGGCTGATCTGTGGCTTAATTCCATATTTCTGCCATTGCCTCATATCCCTTAATACCTTTGGCTAGCATAAATCCATCAATCTCAGTTAAAAAATAACAATTAATCCAGCATTAATTGCCATTTGCAGAGAGAGTTCCAATCTTCTACACACTTTACATGTAGAAGTGCTTCCTAATTCCACTCCTGAAATGTCTGGCTCTAATTTTTAGGCCAATATATCTTTCCTATAGTGTGATGCTTAGAACTGCTCACAGTACTCCAGGGCTTTGTATAGCTGAAGCATGACTTCTACCCATTTGTATTCTACTTCCTGGCGCAGTGGCTAGCACTGCAGCCTCACAGTTCCAGCGACCCGGGTTCAATTCTGGGTACTGCCTGTGCGGAGTTTGCAAGTTCTCCCTGTGACTGCGTGGGTTTCTGCTGGTTGCTGTGGTTTCCTCCCACAGCCAAAGACTTGCAGGTTGATAGGTAAATTGGCCATTGTAAGTTGCCCCTAGTGCAGGTAGGTGGTAGGAGAATTGAGGGGAGGTGGGGATGTGGTAGGGAATATGGGATTAATGTAGGATTAGTATAAATGGGTGGTTGTTGGTTGGCACAGACTCGGTGGGCTGAAGGGCCTGTTTCAGTGCTGTATCTCTGTATAATCTATGATCTCTATATAAAGGCCAGCATTCCATTAACCTTTTTTGATTGTCTTCTTTGTTTATGACATTTTGATAATCTATGTACCTTAATTCCCAAGTGTATTTGGACCTCCACTGTTTCAAGCTTTTCACCATTTAGAAAATATCTTACTCAATCCTTTTTGGATCCTCAGATTTGAAATCCATTTGCCACAGTATTGCTCATCAGTATCTCTTTGTAATGTTATGCTTCCATCTACACTGATGTCTATTTTTGTGTCAGAAGCAAATTTGGTTGTGTGACTTCTATCATCATTTTTTTAAATTTATTTAGAGATACAGCACTGAAACAGGCCCTTCAGCCCACCAAGTCTGTGCTGACCAACAACCACCCATTTATACTAATTCTACATTAATCCCATATTCCCTACCACATCCCCACCATTCTCCTACCTAAACTAGGGGCAATTTACAATGGCCAATTTCCCTATCAACCTGTAAGTCTTTGGCTGTGGGAGGAAACTAGAGCACCCAGCAGAAACCCACACAGTCACAGGGAGAACTTGCAAACTCCGCACAGGCAGTACCCAGAATTGAAACCGGGTTGCTGGAGCTGTGAGGCTGTGGTGCTAACCACTGCGCCACTATGTCACCCTTATCTAAGATTAAATGGAGTGAATAGTTGAGTCCAACACAAATCCTTTGGACACTATTCCCTGCCAATTAGAGTACCTGCTCAATATCCATACTCTCGGACTCTTGCCACTCAGCCAACTTCCTAACCAAACCAATAATTTGTCCTCAACTTCGTTAGTTTTAACTTTATCTAGTATCTTTATCAATGAGGGACTTTATCAAATGCCTACTGAAAGTCCATTTAAATAAAAACATAGAGATTTCCCTGTCCACTACTTTAAACACCTCTTCAGAAATTTCAATCAGATTTTTTAGGTATGACTGACCCTTACAAATCAGTGCTGGCTCTCTGATCAACAGAAAATTCTCCAAGGTGGTCAGTCGTCCTATCCTTATTTATAGCCTCCAGTAATTTCCCCACAACAGATCTTAGGTTAGCTGGTCTACAATTCCCTGGTTTCCCTCTCTTACCTTTCTTAAACAGTAGAGTCACATGTTCAATTTTCCAATCTAAAGGAACGAATCAAGAGAGCTTTCGAAGATTAGAGTTAGGGTATCTGCAATGTTCTTGCCTACTTCCTTTAAAACCCAGAGATATAAACCATCTGTTCCTGTGGATTTGTCACTCTTTGCCGTTATTTTCTTCATTACTGTTACTTTGCTTACATTAATTTTGCTGAGTCCCTGCCCCTGATTCAGTATTAATTTCCTTGGGTTGTCTGACATGCTGACCTCCTCCACTACTGTAAATACTAGTGCAAAGTTATTATTCAACATGTCTGCCATTTCCTTATGTTCATTGACAATATCACCGTTATCAGTTTTTAAGACACTCACGTTACTCCTGGCCACACTCTTTTCCTAATGTAATTGTAAATTTTTGTGTTGATCTTGAAAGTCCTTGCAATTTTCTTTTCATACTCCTTTTTGTAGCTCACCCTTTGCTGTTCTTTGTATCACTGAATTACAGAATAGTACGGTGCAGACGAGGCCCATCGAGTCTGCACCGATACATTAAAGACACCTGATCTGTCTAACTAATCTCATTTGCCAGCACTTGGCCCATAGCCTTGAATGTTATGACGTGCCAAGTGCTCATCCAGGTACTTTTTAAAGGATGTGAGGCAACCCGCCTCTACCGCCCTCCCAGGCAGTGCATTCCAGACTGTCACCACCCTCTGGGTAAAAAAGTTCTTCCTCAAATCCCCCTTAAACCTCCTGCCCCTCACCTTAAACTTGTGTCCCCCAGTAACTGACCCTTCAACTAAGGGGAACAGCTGCTCCCATCCACGCCCCTCATAATCTTGTACACCTTGATCAGGTCACCCGTCAGTCTTCTCTGCTCCAGCGAAAACAACCCAAGCCTATCCAACCTCTCTCTTTTTTTTTATTTAGAGATACAGCACTGAAACAGGCCCTTCGGCCCACCGCGTCTGTGCCGACCATCAACCACCCATTTATACTAATCCTACACTAATTCCATATTCCTACCACATCCCCACCTGTCCCGCTATTTCCCTACCACCTACTTATACTAGGGGCAATTTATAATGGCCAATTTACCTATCAACCTGCAAGTCTTTTGGCATGTGGGAGGAAACCGGAGCACCCGGAGGAAACCCACGCAGACACAGGGAGAACTTGCAAACTCCACACAGGCAGTACCCAGAATTGCACCCAGGTCACTGGAGCTGTGAGGCTGCGGTGCTAACCACTGTGCCACTGTGCCGCTCCTTCATAGCTCTTCATAGCTTAAATGTTCCATCCCAGGTACCTCTGCACCCCTTCCAGCGCAATCACATCCTTCCTATAATGTGGCGACCAGAATTGCACACACTACTCCAGCTGCGGCCTTACCAAAGTTCTGTACAACTCCAACCTGACTTCCTTGCTTTTGTAATCTATGCCTCGATTGATAAAGGCAAGTGTCCCATATGCCTTTTTCACCACCCTAGTAACCTGCCCTTCTGCCTTCAGGGATCTATGGACAAACACGCCAAGGTCCCTTTGTTCCTCGGAACTTCCCAGTTTCAGGCCATTCATTGAATACTTCCATGTCACATTACTCCTTCCAAAGTGTATCACCTCACACTTTTCCGGGTTAAATTCCATCTGCCACTTTTCTGCCCATTTGACCATCCCGTCAAGATATTCCTGTAACCCAAAAAACTCAACCTCACTGTTAACCATTCGGCCAATCTTTGTGTCATCCGCGAACGTACTGATCCTATCCCCCACGTAGTCATCTATGTCGTTTATATAAATGACAAACAAAAGGGGACCCAGCACAGATCCCTGTGGTACGCCACTGGACACTGGCTTCCATTCACTAAAACAGCCGTTCGTCATCACTCTCTGTCTCCTACAGCTAAGCCAATTTTAAATCCACCTTATCACGTTACCCTGTATCCCAAGTGCATTTGCTTTCTTGATAAGTATCCCATGTGGAACCTTGTCAAAAGGCTTTGCTGAAATCCATGTAAACTACATCAACTGCACTAGCCTCATCTACACACCTGGTCACATGCTCAAAAAATTCAATCAAATTTGTTAGGCATGACCTCCCTCTGACAAAGCCATACTGACTATTCCTAATCAAATTTTGCCTCTCCAAGTGGAGATAGATTCTCTCCTTCAGAATTTTCTCCAATAGTTTTCCTACCACTGACGTGAGACTCACTGGTCTGTAGTTCCCTGGCTTATCTCTACAACCTTTCTTAAATAGTGGGACCACATTAGCTGTTCTCCAGTCCTCTGGCACCTCCCCCGTGGCCAGAGAGGAAATAAAAATTTGGGTCAGAGCCCCTGCAATCTCCACCCTCGCCTCCCACAGCATCCTGGGACACAAATTGTCTGGACCTGGAGATTTGTCCACTTTCAAGCCTTCCAAAACCTCCAATACCTTGTCACTCCCTATGACAATTTGCTCAAGAACCTCACAGTCTCTCTCTCTATGTTCCATATCGACATCCTCATTCTCTTGGGTGAAGACAGATATTATTCATTCAACACCCTACCAATGTCCTCCGACTCCACCCACAGATTTCCCCCTTGGTCCCTAATGGGTCCTATTCTTTCCCTGGTTATAGAATATCGTGGGATTTTCCCTACTTTTACCAGCCAGAGCTTTCTCATGTCCCCTCTTTGCCCTCCTAATTGCTTTCTTAAGCTCCATCCTACACTTTCTGTACTCCACTAATGCTTCTCTTTTCCACTCATCGTACCCTGAATGTTTCAGGTAATCCATGGTTCTCTGGGCTTGTTGCTCCTACCTATTACCCTAGAGGGAACATGTTGGGCTTGTACCCTCCCCATTTCCTTTTTGAATGCCCCCCACTGCTCTTCTGTAGATTTCCTGACAAGTAACTCTTTCCAGTCTACCTTGGCCAGATCCTGCTTTATTTTACGAAAATTCACTCTCCCCCAATCCAAAACCTTTTTTTGCAACTTGTCTATTTCTTTCTCCATAACGAGCTTAAATTGTACCAAGTTGTGGTCGCTATCACCAAAATGCGCCCCCACCAACACATCAACCACCTGTCCGGCTTCATTCCCCAGAATTAGGTCCAGCACTGCACCCTCCCTTGTTGGATCCTCTACATATTGAGCTAAAAAGTTCTCCTGTATACATTTGAAGAACTCCACTCCATCTAAGCCCTTAACGCAATGACTATCCCAATTAATGTTGGGAAAGTTGAAATCACCGAATATAATTAACCTATTATTATTTTTACACACCTCTGCGAATTGCGCACATATTTGCTCCTCAATTTCCCGCTGACTATCTGGGGGTCTATAACAAACACCTAGCAATGTGGCTGTCCCTTTTTTATTCCTAAACTCTACCCATAAAGCTTCATTTGATGCCCCCTCCAAGATATCATAGCTCCTTACTGCAGTAACTGACTCCTTCACTAATATTGCAATGCCCCCTCCTCTTTTACCCCCTCCTCTGTCTTGCCTGAAGATTCTATATCCCGGGATACTGAGCTGCCAATCCTGCCCCTCCCTCAACTATGTCTCCATGATGGCTACTATATCACAATTCCACGTGTCAATCCCTGCCCTTAACACATCTGTTTTATCTGTCATACTCCTGGCATTAAAGTAGAGGCCATCCATCCTGGTCTTACTCCCTTGAAACTTCTTCCACTGTATTCCCTCTGACTTGTTTGCTTTCCTGTGTTTAGCTGTGTCCCTATTCTGCTAGGAGTCTGCGTCCCCTCCCCTTGCCAAATTAGGTTAAACTCCTCCCAACAGCACTCGCTGTATCATTCTCATTCACCAGGATCTGTGCTATCTTTTGCATTTTTCTTTTATGTTGTCTCTCACCTCTTTAGTTGGTCATAGTTGTCTTTTCTGGCAAGTACAGCTCAAATTAAATTCTTTTTTGAAAGCTTCCCACTGATCATCTGTCATTTTACCCACTAACAGATTTGCCCAGTTTACTTTGGACAGTCCCTGTTTCCTTCCATTGAAGTCAGCCTTAACCTAAGTCCAGAATCTTAGTAGCTATTTCAAGCTCCCCCTTTTCAAACACTATGTTGAACTCGATCAGATTATGATCATGAGTAGATTAATGTTCACGCATTGTAAGGGTGTTAACTAAATCTGTCTCATTACTAAATATAATTTGGTATGCCCTCATGTTGGTTCTAACACATATTGCTGCAGAAAACTATCCCAGATACACTCAATAAATTTGCTACTTTTCTGATATGTGCTATGTGAAAATTAAAATCCCCCCCCATTAAAATTGCTCTACCTTTACTACATGCTTGTCTAATCTCAGCATTTATACGATCTACCATTTCGCAGCTGACACCAGGGGGCTGATAGACAACTCCCACAACAGTCTTAAGTTCTTTTCAATTTCTTAATTCTACCCATAAAGTCTCAACTGCCTGTTTACCACTCATTATATTGTCTCTTACCATTGATGTGATTTTATCCTAAATCACTAATGCTACTCCTTCCCCTCAAAAATTTCCCCTATCTTTTCTGTAGACTTTGTAACCTGATTATTTATATAAGAACATAAGAAATAGGAGCAGGAGTAGGCCATTCAGCTCCCCAAGCCTGCCCCGCCATTCAATAAGATCATGGCTGATCCGTCCCAGGCCTTAATTCCTCTTTCGGGCCTGCTCCGCATAACTCTCGATTCCCCGAGATTTCAAAAATCTTATCTACCTCCTCCTTAAATACATTGATTTGTTGCTATTACAGAGACTTGGTTGAGGGAAGGACAGGATTGGCAGCTAAATGTTCCAGGATTTAGAAGCTTCAGGCGGGATAGAGGGGGATGTAAAAGGGGTGGGGGAGTTGCATTACTGGTTAAGGAGAATATCACAGTTGTACTGCGGGAGGACACCTTGGAGGGGTCATGCAGCGAAGCAATATGGGTGGAGATCAGGAATAGGAAAGGTGCAGTCACGATGTTGGGGGTTTACTACAGGCCTCCCAACAGCCAGTGGGAGGTAGAGGAACAGATATGTAGACATATTTTGGAAAGACGTAAAGGTGATAGGGTTGTAGTGGTGGGTGATTTTAACTTCCCCGATATTGACTGGGACTCACACAGTGCTAGGGGCTTCGGTGGGGCTGAATTTGTAAGGAGCATCCAGGAGGGCTTCTTGAAACAATACGTAGATAGTCCAACTAAGGATGGGGCCGTACTGGACCTGGTACTGGGGAATGAGCCCGGCCAGGTGGTCGAAGTTTGAGTAGGGGAGCATTTCGGGAACAGTGACCATAATTCCATAAGTTTTAAGGTACTTGTGGATAAGGATAAGAGTAGTCCTCGGGTGAAGGTGCTAAATTGGGGGAAGGTGAATTATAACAATATTAGGCAGGTACTGAAGAATTTAGATTGGGGGCGGCTATTTGAGGGTAAATCAACATCTGACATGTGGGAGTCTTTCAAACGTCAGTTGATTAGAATCCAGGACCAGCATGTTCCTGTGAGGAAGAAGGATAAGTTTGGCAAGTTTCGGGAACCTTGGATAACGAGGGATATTGTGAGCTTCATCAAAAAGAAAAAGGAAGCATTCGCAAGGGCTGGAAGGCTAGGAACAGACGAATCCCTTGAGGAATATAAAGACAGTAGGAAGGAACTTAAACAAGGAGTCAGGAGGGCTAAAAGGGGTTATGAGAAGTCATTGGCAAACAGGATTAAGGAAAGTCCCAAGGCTTTTTATACGTATATAAAGAGCAAGAGGGTAACCAGGGAAAGGGTTGGCCCACTCAAGGACAGAGAAGGGAATCTATGTGTGGAGCCAGAGGAAATGGGCAAAGTACTAAATGAGTACTTTGCATCAGTATTCACCAAGGAGAAGGACTTGGTGGATGATGAGCCTAGGGAAGGGAGTGCAGATAGTCTGAGTCATCTCATTATCAAAAAGGAGGAGGTGTTGGGTGTCTTGCAAAGCATTAAGGTAGATAAGTCCCCAGGGCCTGATGGGAATTACCCCAGAATACTGAGGGAGGCAAGGGAAGAAATTGCTGGGGCTTTGACAGAAATCTTTGCATCCTCATTGGCTACAGGTGAGGTCCCAGAGGACTGGAGAATAGCCAATGTTGTTCCTTTGTTTAAGAAGGGCAGCAAGGATAATCCAGGAAATTATAGGCCGGTGAGCCTTACTTCAGTGGTAGGGAAATTATTAGAGAGGATTCTTCAGGACAGGATTTACTCCCATTTGGAAACAAATGGACTTATTAGCAAGAGGCAGCATGGTTTTGTGAAGGGGAGGTCGTGTCTCACTAATCTGATTGAGTTTTTTGAGGAAGTGACGAAGATGATTGACGAAGGAAGGGCAGTGGATGTTATGTATATGGACTTCAGTAAAGCCTTTGACAAGGCCCCTCATGGCAGACTGGTACAAAAGGTGAAGTCACACGGGATCAGAGGGGAGCTGGCAAGATGGATACAGAACTGGCTCAGTCATAGAAGACAGAAGGTAGCAGTGGAAGGGTGCTTTTCTGAATGGAGGGATGTGACTAGTGGTGTTCCGCAGGGATCAGTGCTGGGACCTTTGCTGTTTGTAGTATATATAAATGATTTGGAGGAAAATGTAGCTGGTCTGATTAGTAAGTTTGCGGACGACACAAAGGTTGGTGGAGTAGCGGACAGTGATGAGGATTGTCAGAGGATACAGCAGGATATAGATCGGTTGGAGACTTGGGCGGAGAAATGGCCGGTGGAGTTTAGTTTAGTTTAGAGATACAGCACTGAAACAGGCCCTTCGGCCCACTGACCCATCAACCACCCATTTATACTAATCCTACACTAATTCCCTATTCCTACCACATCCCCACCTGTCCCTAAGTTTCCCTACCACCTACCTATACTAGGGGCAATTTATATTGGACAATTTACCTATCAACCTGCAAGTCTTTTGGCTGTGGGAGGAAACCGGAACACCCGGAGGAAACCCACACAGACACAGGGAGAACTTGCAAACTCCACACAGGCAGTACCCAGAATTGAACCCGGGTCGCTGGAGCTGTGAGGCTGTGGTGCTAACCACTGTGCCACTGTGCTGGACAAATGTGAGGTAATGCATTTTGGAAGGTCTAATGCCAAAGACTTGCAGGTTGATAGGTAAATTGGCCATTAGCAATTGCCACTAGCATAGGTAGGTGGTAGGGAAATATAGGGACAGGTGAGGATGTGGTAGGAATATGGAATTAGTGTCGGATTAGTATAAATGGGTGGTTGATGGTCGGCACAGACTCGGTGGGCCGAAGGGCCTGTTTCAGTGCTGTATCTCTGAACTAATCTAAAAACTAAAACTAATGCAGGTCTGAAGTTTCCAATAAATGGCAGAACCCTTAGGGGTATTGACAGGCAGAGAGATCTGGGCGTACAGGTCCACAGGTCACTGAAAGTGGCAACGCAGGTGGATAAGGTAGTCATGAAGACATACGGCATGCTTGCCTTCATCGGTCGGGGCACAGAGTATAAAAATTGGCACGTCATGATGCAGATGTACAGAACTTTAGTTCGGCTGCACTTAGAATATTGTGTGCAATTCTGGTCGCCACACTACCAGAAGGACATGGAGGCTTTGGAGAGGGTACAGAAGAGGTTTACCAGGATGTTGCCTGGTCTGGAGGGCATTAGCTATGAGGAGAGGTTGGATAAACTCGGATTGTTTTCACTGGAACGATGGAGGTGGAGGGGCGACATGATAAAGGTTGACAAAGTTATAAGCGGCATGGACAGAGTGGATAGTCAGAAGCTTTTTCCCAGGGTGGAAGAGTCAGTTACTAGGGGACATAGGTTTAAGGTGAGAGGGGCAAAGTTTAGAGGGGATGTGCGAGGCAAGTTCTTTACACAGAGGATGGTGAGTGCCTGGAACTTGTTGCCGGGGGAGGTGGTGGAAGCAAGTACCAGAGAGACGTTTAAGAGGCATCTTGACAAATACATGAATAGGATGGGAATAGAGGGATATGGACCCCGGAAGTGCAGAAGGTTTTAGTTTCGGCAGGCATCAAGTTCGGCGCAGGCTTGGAGGGCCAAATGGCCTGTTCCTGTGCTGTACTGTTCTTTATTCTTTATTCTTTGACCTAGCCTCTCCAACTCTGAATTCCAGAGATTCACCACCCTCTGAGAGAAGAAATTCCTTTGCATCTCAGTTTTAAATGTGTGACCCCTTATTCTGTAACTATATGCCCTGGTTCGAGATACCCCCACCAGTGGAAACATATTCTCAATATCTACCCTGTCAAGCCCCCTTAGAATCTTATATGTTTCAATAGAATCACCTCATTCTTCTAAACTCCAGTGAATAAAGGCAGTGGTTAGCACCGCAGCCTCACAGCTTCAGCGACCCGGGTTCAATTCTGGGTACTGCCTGTGTGGAGTTTGCGAGTTCTCCCTGTGTCTGCGTGGGTTTCCTCCGGGTGCTCCGGTTTCCTCCCACATGCCAAAGACTTGCAGGTTGATAGGTTAATTGGCCATTATAAATTGCCCCTAGTATAGGTTGGTGGTAGGGAAATATAGGGACAGGTGGGAATATGGGATTAGTGTAGGATTAGTTCGGATGGGTGGTTGATGGGCGGCATAGACTCGGTGGGCCGAAGGGCCTGTTTCAGTGGTGTATCTCTAAACTAAACTAAACTAAAAACTAAACTAACCTGTTTAGCTGTTCTTGATAAGACAACCCCTTCATCCCAGGAATCAGCTTAGTGAACCTTTTCTGAACTGCCTCCAATGTTAGTATATCCTTCTTTAAATACGGGGACCAAACCTGTATGCAGTACTCCAGGTGTGGCCTCACCAACACCTTGTACAGTTGTAACAAGACTTCCCTATTTTTAAGCTCTAACCCCCAGCAATAAAAGCCAAAATTCCATTTGCCTTCCTCATTACTTGTTGCACCTGCATGCTAACTTTTTGTGTTTCTTGTGCAAGAACACCCAGATCCCTCTGTATTGCAGTATTTTGTAGTCTTTCTCCATCTGCATAATAATCTGCCTTTTTATTCTTCCTACTAAAGTGGATTGCCTCACACTTTCTCACATTGAACACCATCTGTCAAGTTTTTGCCCACTCACTTAGCCTATCTGTATCCTTTTGCAGATTCTTTGTGTCCTCATCACAACATGCCTTCCCACCTATTTTTGTATCGCCAGCAAATGTGAATACACTACACTCTGTCCCTTCCTCCAAGTCATTAATATAGATAGTAAATAGTTGAGTCCCTAGGATCGATCCTTGTGGCACCCCACTAGTTACGTCTTTCTGACTTGAAAAGGACCCATTGATCCTGACCCTCTGCCTTCTGTGTGTTAGCCAATCCTCAATCCATGCCAACACATTACCCCCAATACCCTGAGCTCCTGTTTTGTGCAATAACCTTTTATTTGGCACCTTATCAAACGCCTTCTGAAAATCCAAATACACTACATATAGCAGTTCCCCTTTATCCACTCTGCTTGTTATATCCTCAATGAACTGTAACAAATTTGTCAAACATGATTTCCCTTTCATAAAACCATGTTGGCTCTGTTTGATTGCATTATGTTTTTCTGAATGTCCTGCTATTTCTTCTTTAATAATGGACTCTAGCATTTTCCCAATGACAGATGTTAAGCTAACTGGTCTATAGTTTCCTGCTTTCTGTCTCCCTCCTTTCTTGAACAGGGGAGTCACATCAGCGGTTTTCCAATCCGCTGGTACCCTACTGGAATCCAGTGAGTTTTGGTATATTATGACCAATGCCTCCACTATCTCTGCAGCCACTTCTTTTAAAACCCTTGGATGCAGGCCACGAGGTCCTGGCAACTTGTCTGCCTTTAGTCCCATTGGTTTGTCCAGAACCTTTTCCCTCGTGATAGAGATTGTTACAAGTTCCTCCCTCCCCTTTACACCTTGCTCATCTACTATTGTTGGGATGTTTGTAGTGTCCTCCACTGTGAAGACCGGTGCAAAATATTGGTTTATATTATCTGCCGTTTCCCTGTTCCCTGTTATTAACTCCCCAGTCTTATCCTCTAAGGGTCCCACACTTACTTTAGCTACTCTCTTTTTATATACCTGTAGAAGCTCTTACTGTTTGTTTTTATATTTCTTGCCAGTTTACTCTCATAATCAATTTTCTCCCTCTTTATTAGTTTTTTAGTCATCCGCTGCTGGTTTCTAAAAACTTCCCAATCCTCTGGCCTACCACTAGCTTTTGCCTTTGTTTTTGATTTGATACTCTCCTTAACATCCTTTGTTATCCACGGGTTGTTCATCATTCTCTTTGAATCCTTCCTTCTTACTAGAATAAATTTTTGCTGAGTGTTATGAAATATCTGCTTAAATGTCTGCCACTGCTCATCTACTGACTACCCCTGTAGTCAATTTTCCCAGCTCACTTCAGACAACTCTTTCTTTATACCTCTGTAATTGCCCTTGTTTAAGTTGAAGACATTTGTTTGAGACCTGAGTTGCTCACCCTCAAACTGAATTGGAAATTCTACTATGTTATGATCGCTTCCCCTTAGAGGATCCTTAACTACGAGATCTCTTATTAATCCTACCTCATTACACATTACCAAATCTAAAATAGCCTGTTCCCAAGTAGGTTCTGTAATGTATTGTTCTAAGAAACAATCCCTGATGCACTCTACAAATTCATCTTCCATGTTACCCTTGCCAATTTGATTTGTCCAGTCTATATGCAGATTAAAATCACACATGCCCTTCTTACATGCCTCCATTATTTTCTGATTAATATTTTGTCCTACAGAGAGGCAAGTGCAAGGAGAGAGCCAACTGTGTAACAGCCCCGACAACCAATTTTATCTGCAGCGCCTGTGGAAGAGTCTGTCACTCTAGAATTGGCCTTTATAGCCACTCCAAGCGCTGCTCCACAAACCACTGACCACCTCTGGGCGCTTACCCATTGTCTCTCGAGACAAGGAGGCCAAAGAAGAGAAGAACAGAGAGGCAACTCCTCGGGGGCCTATAGACCACTCCCTTGCTATTCCTTATTTCCACCCCAACTGATTCTACATCATGATCTATTACACCTATACCATTACTCACAACTGCACTGATCCCTTCCTTTAATAACAAAGCTACACCACCTCCTTTTCCTTTCTGCCTGTTCTCCCAGAACGTCTAATATCCTTGAACAGTGAGATTCCAGTCCTGGTCATCCTGCAATCACATCTCTGTGATAGCTATCAAATCATATTCATTTATTTCTATCTGCGCCGTCAGCTCATCTATCTTGTTACAAATGCTACGTGCATTCAGATAAAGAGCCTTAAGCTTTGATTTTTTACCATTTTTATCTACTCTGGTTCTAATTTCTGCTGTACTCTTATGCTCGTCTTCTCTGTCCCTTCCTGTCACACTCTGATTAATGTACGCCCCTTCACTACCCTGCACCTCTGCTCCCTTGTTACTTTTCGACTTTTTAAACTTCCCTTCAATTGAACCCTCCCCTAGTTATACGGTTCGCCAGGACACTGGTCCCAGCATGGTTCAAGTGCAGTCCATCCCAGTGGAACAGCTCTCTCTCCAGTACTGGTGCCAGTGACCCAGGAATTGGAACCCATTTCTCCCACACCAATCTTTGAGCCACGTATTTACCCCTCTAATCTTATTTACCCTATGCCAATTTGCATGTGGCTCAGGTAGTAATCAGGAGATTAATACCTTTGTGGTTCTGCTTTTTAATTTAGCCCCGAGCTGCTCATAGTCCCTCAGCAGAACCTCTTTCCTAGTCCTACCTATGTCGTTGGTGCCTACGTGGACCACGACAATTGGATCCTTTCCCTCCCACTCCAAGTTCCTCTCCAGCCCAACAAAGATGTCCTTAACCTTGGCACCAGGTAGGCAACACAGCCTTCGGGACGCTCCATCTTTGCTGCAGAGAACAGTATCTATTCCCCTAACAATGCTATCCCCTATAATTACAACATTTCTCTTTTCTTCCCCCATTTGAATGGTAATCTGAACCACGGTGCTGTGGCCAGTTCGCTCATCCTCCCTGCAGTCTGTGCCCTCGTCCACACTGGTAGCAAGAACCTCATACCTATTGGATAAGGGCACTGACTGAGGTTCCTCCAAAGCTAAATTCTGTTTCCCCATACCTGCCTCACTCGCAGTCACACCCTCCTGTCCCTGACCACGGCCCAAATTTGATGTAATTAATCTAAGGGGTGTGACTGTCTCCTGAAACACAGTGTCCAGGTTCCCAGTTCTGACCAACCTGCGGCCATGTTCCAGTAATGGTTACCATATTGTACCCTCCAAGTTGAATTTGCATCTGCAATTCATTCAATTAGTTCCTTACACTCTGTGCGTTTGTATAAACAGCACTTATTTGGGCCACACACTTTAACCCATTGTCATGCGGCTCCCACCTGCCAAGACTGAGGCACATTTATTTCACCACATGAACTTTAATTTTTAAACTATTACTGGAGTAAAGAAAGAACTTGCTTTTTAAAAGAAAGCAACACCAGACCTTTGACTGGAAAGACAGTGTTTAACAGGGAGAAAAGACCATTTCCTGACACATTCAATCCACAATGGACCTTTGATTACCAGATGTTGAGGGTGGAGGAGCCCGCATTCCAGGTTGACTGCTAAGATGGCTGAATACGCAAACGGACGTGGTCACATACCCCCTTGTCACATGACTAACCTGCTGGGTAACCTGAGTTTTTTTGAATTTGAACATGCCTCAGAGTTTTTGAAGACAGATAGCTCTTGACTCCTGGACTGAGAATATCTCTCTCCTGTCTGCTGTCATTTCTTTCTCACGTAACTGAAGACCCATTGAAGACACGTGAACCCCAAGAGAGAAAAGTCTCCTACAGTGAACAAGGTTTAAGAAGAACACTGGACCCCAATGAAAAGCAAGACTACGTACAATCAAGGACTCTACAGCGAGCTCGAAGCACAGTAACAAACCCTCTTCAGAGATTGCCTCAAACCTCTCCATTTCTCTTCTGCTCTTTTCTGTCTGTATTTGCATGTGCGTATCGCGTATGCATGCTAGCATGGGGCACGGCATGTATCCTTAGGCGTTAACGGAATTAGAGTTTAAGTTTTAATAAATTTCACTTTTCTTCTTTAAACCTAAGAAAGCTTGTTTCTGCTCATTTCTTTACCTTATAATTGGAAAGCAGTGAAAAAGGATTCACCCGGGGGAGCTCAAAACACAGTGTGTTTAAAAATTAAAACCCCATTACAATAAGACCAGGTGAAGGCTGAGAAAGATCCCTAGCCACCTTTCTCACCTAGTCGTAACAGAAATTTGGGTGCTAGCCTCTGGAATTTTACCCACAGACAAAAGAAAGAAATTGGAAGTGGGAAGCCAAATTGTTCCCAATCCGAAAAGAGCAAGATTAATACAGGTTTTCTTGTGGTTGTGTGTGATTGAATTCTAACATGTCTGCAACTGAAGCAAGTAGCTCTCCAAGCCAGGTTGGAGTAACTTGGGATAAGTTAAAAGTACTGTCTATGGAAGAGTTAAGGAAAATGGCTGAACAGTATGGGATCAATGTACATGGCAATGCTAGGAAGTCTGAACTCCTAAGGCTAGTGGCCAACCAGTGTTCCCTTGAATCTGAAGAAACAGAAATGGGGTTAGAAGCAGAATCCGACAGGGTATTGTTCGCAAAGATACAATTGGAACAAAGGAAACTTGAATTAGAGGAAAGAGAAAAAAGAGAGAGGCAGGAGAGGGAGAAAGAGAGAGCCTTCCAGAAGGAATGGGAAGAGAAAGAGAGCCATCCAGAAGGAACGTGAAGAAACTGAAAGACAGGAGAAATAAGAGAGGCAGAAGAGAGAAAGAATATTCCAGAAAGAATCCAAAGAAAGAGAGCAGAAGCAGCTTGAGTTAACTAGGGTGCAACAGACTAACCCCAGTTAAAGCACGGCCAATATGGAGGAGCATAATTCAAGGCTGGGTACAAAATTGCTAAAACTCGCTCAATAATCCCAAAATTCAATGAGGAAGATGTAGAAGAGTTTTTTGTGTTTTTTGAGAAACTGGCAAGGCAGCTAAAATGGCCAGCTGAGACCTGCTCTCTTTTAATACAAAGCAAGCTAACTGGAAAAGCCCATGAGGTTTATTCCTTGTTGCCAGATGAAAGTTCATCTAATTATGAACTGACCAAAAATGCAATTCTTGGGGCATATGAATTAGTACCCGAAGCCTACCGCCAAACTTCAGAACCCTTGAAAAGCAAGGTAATCAAACTTATCTGGAATTTTTATTTTTTTATTTTTAGCGATACAGCACTGAAACAGGCCCTTCGGTCCACCAAGTCTGTGCCGACCAACAACCACCCACTTATACTAACCCTACAATAATCCTATATTCCCTACCACCTACCTACACTAGGGGCAATTTACAACAGCCAATTTACTTATCACCTGCAAGTCTTTGGCGGTGGGAGGAAACCAGAGCACCCGGAGAAAACCCACACGGTCACAGGGAGAACTTGCAAACTCCGCACAGGCAGTACCCAGAATCGAACCCGGGTCCTTGGAGCTGTGAAGCTGCAGTGCTAACCACTGCGCCACTGTGCCGCCCTTTGAATGAAGTTAGCAGCTGACTTTTGACCAGTGGCTGAGGGCTCTTAAACTACAGCTCAGCTATGAGAATCTCAGAGAAGTAATCCTGTTCAAGGAATTTAAAAACTCTCCCACTCTCAATAAAGACCCATGTAGAGGAGCAGTGGGTTCAGGGAGCCGGCAAGCGGCCGTTCTGGCCGATGAGTTTGCTTTAATTTATAAGTCGGTGTCCCAGGGGAGAACCTTTCCTAATCGCCCCCACAAATCCAAAAAGGACTAAGTGTGGGAAGGTAATCTCTGCCCAGGCAGTCCAGGGAGAGAAAGGAAAGCAGGAGACACAGGGGGCCCTGCTCCAGCCAAAAAGGAAGGTACTGTGAGCAAGAGTGAGACCTGGAGACCTGTGTGCTTCCATAAGGCAGGGCATTTAAAAACTGATTGCTGGAAACGGAAGGGAAAACTGGTAGGGTTAATCAAGGCACACCCGCTCAGTGCAGACAGGAGCCTGTTGGAAAGCACAGAACAAGCTGTGGCTTTAACTGCAGCAAGAGTGCAACCCAGGAAGCTTACTATGGCTAGTGCAGGAAAAGTTATTAGGATTCCTGAAGGTTATCAGGGCGAGAGTGGGGCTTGGCGTGTATCCGTAGGCATTAACCAAATTAGAGTTTAAGTTTTAATAAATTTCACTTTTCTTCTTTCAACCTAAGAAAGTCTGTTTGTGCTCATTTCTTTACCTTATAATTGAAAAGCGGTGAACAAGGATTCACCAAGGGGGAGCTCAAAACATAGTGTGTTTAAAAATTAAAACTCTGTTACAATAAGACCAACTGAAGGCTAAGAAAGACCCCTGGACACCTTTATCACCTGGTCGTAACACTGCTTCTGCTCTAATGTTTTACTCAAATTTGGTAAGTTTTGTGCTCGTCAGAGTGATTGAGGTTAATGCTGGGGAATCCTCCTCCACTTTAAGTATCCAGTGTTAGCACCAGTCACTTCCAGCCAACAATAACCTGAGTCAAGCTCCTTCTATCCTACTGCAAATCATTTGAGTGCTCTCTGCTATGTCAGGGTAAATATGTACCAATTTATGCATTTGTCATCCTTGTAATCTGCCTAAAAGTGTGAATGCCAATTTAACTGTATGATGATGGACTTGTTTTGCATTGTGAACTCATGCCTACTGGAAAGTGGGCTTAGACTTCCCAATCTCCATTCACATGTTTCTGATACAGTCAGTGGAGAGAACAAAGGCATTTATTCCATTACTTTAGGATAGATTTGAACTTGGGTCGCAAGGATGAAAAGACATTGGGCTAACCTGCTGTAATAGCTAGTTCCTACTTCTGTTCATTAATTTTTTCGAGTCAGTATTTATTTTAGAAGATAAAATTGATATATTTATGTACAGATGTTTCGGCTGGGATGCTGCTATTTACTTTGTTACGCTGGTTTTACATTTACACAGATGCGAAGCTGTATACTGCAGCAACAGGTATTGTTCGGCAAATCAGACCAGCATTAACTGTATCGAAAATAGCTCTGGCCAAACATATGCAGAAATAAAACACAGTCAACATTGCATGTCTACAGATTGCTATGCGGTTTAGTTTCATCATGGTCGGTGACACACAGGATCTCCATTCAATCACTTTGCAAGGACAACTTTTTCAAAACCACGATAGAGCTATTAGTTCCTGGGTAGGGCTATAGTTCAGTCAGCTCCGAATGGCATTGCAGAATAGCATTTGGAGATTCAGACTGAATTGATATTGATTTCAGCCAGACACAATAGATAATTCTTGATGTGAATCAAAACTGCTACTGTAACAATGGCAAATGTTGAAATTGCAAGCAGAAATAGAAGATGACATTGAATATTGCAATTAAAAATACTAAACAAAGCTTACATTATAAGGGAACAGTAGTATGTTATGTTAACTCGACTGGTAATCCAGGGGCCTGGGCTAATGATCCGGAGATAGGAGTTTGAATCCTACTACGGCAGCTGGGGAATTTAAATTTAGTTCGTCAGTGAGTCTGGAATGAAAAGGTCTAGTATCTGTACTGGAGACCATTTAACTTACCGGATTGTCATAAAACCCAACTGATTCACTAATGTCCTTTTGAGAATCTGCTGTCCTTACCCTGTCTAGCCTGCATGCGACTCCAGACTCACAGCAATGTGATTGACACTTAATTGCCCTCTGAAATGACCTTGCAAGCTACTCAGTTAAGAGGAATTAAGCAGTTCTAAGGCAATAAATGCTGACCTTGCCAGCCATGCCCACATCCCACGAATAAATAATTAAAGGTCACAAGGTACTGGAAGATTGTGTACAGCTAGAAAAGTGCACTGCTAATGAAGTGGTTTATTTAGTGGCTCTCTGTGGAAATTGTTGCTTGTTAGTGTTGTTGTAGCGTAGCTAGGGCATTGCAGATAAAGTCTAGGAGTCTGTAGTAGGTCAACTAATAACTCTTTATATATACATTATTATTTACACTCCTTAGCTAGCATCGTTCATGCTGTTACCTTTTCTTCCCCAAGCCATGTGACTGTTATATCATCACCCTTACAGTGAGAGAGGTTGCTCTCACTGTTTCCAACATTAACCCTTATATGTCCTTATACAACATCTCCCCGCAAGTCTTTATCCAACATTTTCTCAAACATATACAATTCTTGACTTATCTACTACTCTTTCTGCCCCTCAAGTCTCTGACTTCACAGATTTAGTCTGTTAGGAGGTTTTATGACTCTCCCCGATCGGGTTGTAGTCTGACTGGGACGATCAGTCGTCTTCCTTGTAAGTCTAGATCATTGACTTAGTTGTACTTCACTAAAGATTGTAGTATTCTATTTTCTTTGGGTTTGTTCATCTTCACCTGGGTCTTCATAATGAATTAAAATCAAAAAGTGCTGGAAATACTCAACAGGTCTGGCAGCATCTGTGGAGAGAGAAGCAAAGTTAACGTTTCAGGTCAGTGACCTTTCATCAGAACTCCAAATGAATGATCGGCTGTTGCTTCTGGGGAATAGGGATAATGTTTCTCCTATTTCTACGTATGTTCCCTTTTGTTGTGTGTACCACATACAATCTCTGGTAATTTTCAACACTGTGGGTTACAGTACCTTCCCTTCCTAGGTCACATATCCATACTCTGGCTTTCATTCAGTTTTAGTAAGTCTCTGGCATGAAATCTTTTGTTGTAATTTCAAGTCTGTTGCCTTCTATAAGAGTTTTCCTGGTCTCTTATTCTTTTGTAGTCCTGGACATTCAATCCTGGAAGCGATTTCTTAGGCAGCACAGGAAGCTGTGTTCTTATCTTACTGCCTATCAGTAATTCTGCAGGTGTTAGTCCACACATCAACAATGTAGATCGATAAATTAGAAGTGAAGTTGGAAGATCTTCATTCTTCTTCAGAAGTGACTTTATGGTTCTTACACCTCTTTCCACTTCACCATTCGACTGGATACCTTGGTGAACTTGTGAGATACTGAAATCTCATTCTTGTCACAAACTTTTTTTTATTCCTTCATGGGATGTAGGTGTCACTGGCAAGGTCAGCATTTGTTACCCATCCCTAATTGCCCTTGACAACAGAGTGACTTTCTAGGCCATTTCAGAGGGCAATTAAGAGTCAACCACATTGCTGTGGGTCTGGAGTCACATGCAGGCCAGACCAGGTAAAGGGCAGCAGATTTCCTTCCCTAAAGGGTTTGAGTAAACCAGATGGGTTTTTACAACAATCGATGATAGTTTCATGGCACCATTGCTGAGACAAGCTTTCAATACCAGATTTTTATTAATTAATTGAATTTAAATTCTACCAACTGCTGTGGTGGGATTTGAACCCGTGTCCCCATGGTATTAGCCTGGGCCTCTGGATTACTCGTTCAGTGACAGTCATTCGCAAACTATGGTCTGTTGTCTGACAGTATTTTGTCAGGGATACCATGTGTCGCAAAGATGTTCTTGTAGGACTCATAACTGCTTCCCTTGTAGTTGAATGCAAGTTTCTCACTTCTCTCCACCTTGAGAAGTAATCAGTGATGATTATGTAGGACTTCCCAGTGAATGTGAATAAATCCATACCTAGATGTTACTTAGACCTTACACAAATCAATGATTCTCGGAAGACCGCCATCATTAACAACGAGCTCAGTAGACTCAATGTAGACATTGCAGCACTTCAGGAGACTTGCCTCCCCACGAGTGGATCTCTAGCAGAGCAAGACTACACCTTCTTCTGGCAGGGTAGGGATCCTGAAGAACCAAGACAGCATGGAGTGGGCTTCGCCATCAGAAACGCCTTGCTCAGCATGATAGAGCCTTCCTCAAATGGCTCGGAACGCATACTGTCCATCCGACTGCTCACCACCTCTGGTCCAGTACACCTACTCAGCATCTGTGCTCCAACACTCTGCTCCCCACCTGAAGCTAAAGATCAGTTCTACGAGGAACTCCATAGCATCATTAGCAGCATCCCCAACACCGAACACCTATTCCTGCTGGGGGACTTTAATGCCAGGGTTGGGGCCGACCATGACTCATGGCCCTCCTGCCTTGGGCGCTATGGCGTTGGAAGGATGAATGAGAACGGGCAGAGACTGCTTGAGTTGTGTACCTATCATAACCTCTGCATCACCAACTCGATTTTTCACACTAAACCCTGTCATCAGGTTTCATGGAGGCACCCAAGATCGCGCGTTGGCACCAGCTAGACCTCATTGTCACAAGGCGAGCCACCTTAAACAGTGTTCAAATCACACGCAGCTTCCACAGTGCGGACTGCGACACCGACCACTCCCTGGTGTGCAGCAAGGTTAGACTCAGACCAAAGAAGTTGCATCATTCCAAGCAGAAGGGCCACCCGCGCATCAACACGAGCAGAGTTTCTCACCCACAGCTGTTACAAAAATTTCTAAATTCACTTGTAACAGCCCTTCAAAACACTCCCACAGGAGATGCTGAGACCAAGTGGGCCCACATCAGAGATGCCATCTATGAGTCAGCTTTGACCACCTACGGCAAAAGTGCGAAGAGAAATGCAGACTGGTTTCAATCTCATAATGAAGAGCTGGAACCTGTCATAGCCGTTAAGCGCATTGCACTGTTAAACTACAAGAAAGCCCTCAGCAATTTAACATCCGCAGCACTTAAAGCAGCCAGAAGTACTGCGCAAAGAACAACCAGGCGCTGCGCAAACGACTACTGTCAACACCTATACAGTCATATTCAGCTGGCCTCAGACACCGGAAACATCAGAGGAATGTATGATGGCATTAAGAGAGCTCTTGGGCCAACCATCAAGAAGATCGCCCCCCTCAAATCTAAATCAGGGGACATAATCACTGACCAACGCAAATAAATGGACCGCTGGGTTGAGCACTACCTAGAACTGTACTCCAGGGAGAATGTTGTCACAGAGACTGCCCTCAATGCAGCCCAGCCTCTACCAGTCATGGATGAGCTGGACATACAGCCAACAAAATTGGAACTCAGTGATGCCATTGATTCTCTAGCCAGCGGAAAAGCCCCTGGGAAGGACGGCAGAATGGAAGATATGCTGACTAAGTTTCTGGCAAACATCCCCATGGTGCTGCACCTTTTGGGTTCTTTGAAAAATCACTCCAGGCTTTAGGTGACAGTTCCGAAGAAGGGTCACTGACCCGAAACGTTAACTCTGCTTCTCTTTCCACAGATGCTGCCAGACCTGCTGAGTGAATCCAGCATTTCTTGTTTTTGTTTCAGATTTCCAGCATCCGCAGTATTCTGCTTTTAAGTTCAAACACTGATTGCTTTTCGGGTAGCTGTCCAACCTGTGTTCAAACATCCTCTTGCATTGCCTAATTAATTTCTTAAGTTGCCAAATTAAGTATGTCACATCTAACACCATGATACCCAAAACCACTATCAGGACATGGGAGATAATTCTAAACCAGGGGTGTATCTGCACGTCTGGCCCCCAGTTCCATAAGTCCTCCTGCCAGGTAGAATCATTTATCTTGTCAATCTCATCTTGTAGCATCTTCGACTGTTGTTCCAGCTTGCAATGGCTTCTAGCTGCTGTCTCTCTTTACCCAAGCATGTGAGCAATGGCTGAATAGTATATTCATATTCTCGGAGGTAATTTGTCAAATCCTCCTTAATACTTTTTGTCACAGTTATCGTTTCTGTCTTTTGCTCATGTATCTGTACCAACTCCATCTTCCCTACTCGGGTTGGTATTTGTGGGTTGAACCAAAATGTACTGTTGCTCACCGGACAAGTCCGTTTATGTCCATACTGGTACTCCTTCGCTGTGGTGGTGAAGCAATATCTCCCCTTTCCCATATAGGCCACATGGGTTAGTCCTGACAATGCTTTCCTAGTTTCCATGGTGCAATTTACAGTGGTATTAAATCCACATTTTGATTCTGCCGTTTTATATATAGGACGAGGACATATGATCACCTGGTTTTCCAGACTACACTCAGACAATGGACAATGTTGTTCCAATTACCTCTTTTCCAATTTCCACAACATATGGTAAAATATCATTGTATTTTATGTAATCTTTTCCCCTTATCACTCCTATATTTTCTACTTCATGTAATTGTATCCCTAACTTATCTCTCAGAATTACAGGTATTCCCAACACTACTCCAATACTCATGGATCCTGTATTTACACATTCCTGACCTTTCCATACCTTAAGTTTTCTAAGTTGGCACCTGATAATTTTATCATTTGTGTGACTAGCTAAGTCTTCCAACTGGATGTAATTGATCCAAACTGGTACCTGTCCTGCATCAATTTGCCTCCAATTTTCCTTCGTTTGTTCTAACATCCATGGACCATATGTACTGCAAACACTTTCATTATTTGAAATGTCGTGGACCTCCTTTACCTTTTCTGTGATATCATTAATAGTATGAGCATGACCTTCCCGTACTCTCACCAGTCCTGTCACTGTTTTTGACAGATCCTGTCCTACTTTAGCTACACCACTTCTGTGCCTTTTGTTCCTTTTTAAAAAAAATATCCTTTACTAGCTGACTGAGAGTTCTAACCTTCTGGTCCACATTTTCCAAATCTATAGTATTGACAATTGAAGTTCCTGTATTAAGGACTGTGGCTGCGTCATTCACTAAACTGCGTTTATGGCTCTTTCCCTTTATTATTTTCTCATTACCAAATTCCTGTCTCAACAATTGTTACAGTAATACCTTGTACAACTCTCTGGTCTTCTCAGGGCACCAGTCAGGTAGCTGGATATCTGAGAAAATCAATATTACCGGTACCAACTCCAGCTTTACATTATCATATACAATTTTATTAGTTTTTATTGTCGCAAGTCCATTTTCTAGTCCTGTAGTCAAGACCGGGCAAGGGAGACCAGTCACTTGTGGCTGTTAGGTCGTAACCTTACTCGTCAGTAATTAGAATGTGGGGTTAACTGTGGGGTTGGCGCTTCTTGTCTGTTTAATCTCACAACCTGAAATAGGAACTGTCCTTTTTTTTTATCTTGTGGCTTTAATATCTTGCGCTAGGGGGAGTTCGAGGATTGTCTGCACTCACTTTTGCTCTGTCTCATGCTTTCCCTGTGTTATTATTATTCCCAAATAAGAAACCTTTTCCTTCATTATCGGTGCCATTTTCAGCTTAACTTTCACTCTAACCTTCTTGAAAGAAGGTGGAATATCGATGGATTATTATAAAATCCCTGGGAGAGACACGTCCAGATGTACTGTTGTCCCTTGAACGTAAACACAAATTTATATTGACTCTTGTGCCAACTGTATGGACCAGAACCCATTGCTAATGTCCAACACAGTAAACCACTGATTTGTTATTTTCTAAAACTTTGATTGTCCTCTTAAATATCAGATAAATTTCCCTTTTAGTGCTTTAAAATAACCGCTCATATCAATTAAATTTTGTTTATTGATTCCAATTTCTTATGCCCAGACTTGGTTGTACTTTTTGTACATTAAGGACAGAAATGCTTGCAACTATCTTTCCTTCTCAAGCATTTTGTCTTATTGATAAAGATGCTATGATATTTGATGTCTGCAATTAAGTTTTAAATTCTCAAAGCTGCTGGAACTCTTGTTGTGGCATCAGTTCTCATGTGGCCTTGGAAACTGCCGTCACCTGCTTAAAAATAATCCATTGTGGCTCTGCCCCTGAGCCCAATGGGTTAATTTGTCCAATTCTATCTGTTAACTTAGAAATGTAAAATTTGGCAATGTCCAATATGTATAAATTTGACTCTCAGCAATGCAAAAAGCTGCAGCGAGTTAAGTTCTTTGTTTGTCTCCAAGGGGGCGGAGCAAAACATTCTCAGCTTCGACACTTTACGAAACCTTTCTTTTCTGATCGAAAAGGACTATCCATTTTAAACCTTTTCAATCCTTTTGGTATCCTATCTCTTGTAAGAGGTTCCTAATCCAAGGATTTTTTATAACAAAGATGATTCCAATTCACTGCAATAATATTTTAAAAATCAAAACTGCCGATGTTATATGAGTGAGTCCCACGTCTGGAACCTAAGACTCCTCCAAAACATGACATAATAAACTTGAAAGTTCATTGTTGCAACAAATGAAATTTCCAGTTCTTCAACTTAAACAGGTCAATTAACCTTAACAGTATTAATTCAATTCAGACTTATTAACTTATAATACTTATTAACTACACACAGAACAGAATAGCACATGCTTATTTTAAAAGATAGGTAAATTACATCATTTTCTTGCTCTTTCTTCATGCGCCTTTTCAAATGACTGTAATAAAACCAAAAACTAAAGAAAAAGTTATTTAACATTCTTACAACAAAAGACTTAACACTAGGTCCTTACACAAACTTTAATCTTTTTAAACAGACAGAATCTTTCCTTTATCTCCTTTTCTATCCTTTCTTTCCCTTAAAACAATATAACAGTCAGTAAAACATGTCTTCAAATTTAGACTGTAAAATAAAACAATAGCAGAGTTTCCAATTAAAACAATATTCCAAACCCCAAATTAGATTTCTGCCAGACATCTTCAGACCTTCAAGGCTGAAGCTTATCCCTCAGAAAATTGTTCATTGCCTTTTCACAGTTGCAAAACCAACTAAAAATAAAACTTTAACTTAAAATATAATTCAATTTTATATCCCATTCCTGGGTGCACAATCTTAAATCGAAATGAACACACTCAACAATCACTTTGCACACTCATTCAATTCCAAACAACTTAATAGACTCATGCTTTTAACATTAAAGCCAGACAACAAAGAGTTAACAACAGTCAGTTCTACAGAATACAAGCTGTTCTTCCCAGATATTCAATTCATTCGCGGAAGCTTCCGACATTCTCACAGTCGCATCAAAGACACAGTTACTTGTTTTTACTCTAAAACATTCCTATCTTTAAAACACATATTTACCGTGGCGCTTCTGCGTCTCCTTCGAGGGGGCAAACGGACGCGGGTCGCCTTTCTCCAGAGGACATGGTTTACTTGTCCCCAGGGGCAACCCTTCCTTCTTGGAAGCCGTTGAGTCCACTCTTACTTCTCCTTTCTCAAAACCTTCTAAATTTACGAGTTCTTTTCTATGAATCAAGTAGCATTAAAACAAAGGAAAACAAACAAGACACAACAAAACAAATAGACACAAGGATACGAACAGGTGCAGTTAATGTTAAATTCTCAAGGTCAGCTAACCGGCACACCCCTGTCTCTCAGGCCAACGCTCTTTCGTTCTCCCTCCGTCCCACAGCCTCTCTCTCTAGGGCCAGATTCCGGCTCGTGTACTCAGGAGCAACGATCACGTGCCTGTCGGGTCAATTTGGTAGTTTAGTTACAGCCCCAGTCGTTCACCGTCCCAGACGGTTGTCCTAACTCCTTTTGTCCCACAGCCTCTTTACTCCGCCCGGTGGAGGAACAGCTCGTGCAAACTCAAATTAGGATCACCAAATTCCCGGAATTTGGTACTACTACTACACCGTATTCGCCACATTTTACTGGATTTTCTACTTTAGGTTCCTAATCCCCGTTAGGTTCATTCAGGATCCCGTACAAAAGGGATCCTGCCGACTACGCCAAACTGTTGAAGAAAATCCAGATTGTGCCCAATTGTTGAACAAATTCTCCGGACTCAGACGTTGAGAACAAACACTTTATTGCATGATATCATGGGGGAGCACACCTTACCTAAATGCCGTCCAGCGCTACTCCCAAAGAGCTACAGATCGCCGTGGACTTATATAGTATAAAAAAGGTAGAGCTAACAGTTTCACAATTAGATAAGCACCCACAAGACTGCCTATGTAACGGTGCACCATGCAGGGTCCGAGGTCAGCGAAACATCAGTTTCAACAATAACAAGCTAGTTCCTTAATTCAATGCCCACTCCAGACACCATATCTGGCCGTAATGTCTGATTGTGGTTAGCTGCTCTGTCTACAATTTATGACCGTTGGTTGTGGTTAGATTAGCTACAAGCTGTGTCCTGTTTTTCTGCTTCTACAAAGTTAAGTAATTAGCAAAGCTAAGAAAATTTCTCCAACACTGTCACTCTAGAATTGGCCTTTATAGCCACTCCAGGCGCTGCTTCACAAACCACTGACCACTTCCAGGCGCTTATCCATTGTCTCTCGAGATAAGGAGGCCAAAGAAGAGATGTTACCAAGGTATGGTTGAAAATTGAGTAGTTAGCAGAAGTTCCAGCGGTTCTGGTCTTTATATTGCACAGATCTGACAGTTCGTGATCTGATTTTCGATGTCTTTAGATATTCCTGGCCACCACACTGATGATTGTACCCTTGCTCCGCATTTTGTTATTTCCATATGGCCTTGATGTAGATGCTCAAAGGTATCTGATCGTCCTGAACTAGGAATGACTAGTCTGTCAATGTAAACTAGCCAGTCGTCAGTAGTTGTGAAGTATTTCCTAAACTCATAGAAAGTTTTCATGGTTTTCCCACAAGGACGTTCTTGTGGCCACCCTTGTGTGCAATACTGCCTTATGCGAATACATTCTTCATCGCTTTTTTGAAAATTTCTGTATGCTTGCTGGCCAATTTTGTGTGGTACGCTGCGAATAGCACTCTATTTCCTGCACAAAATTCACATCTTCTTGTGGTGGATGGTCTACTGTTGCTCTTGATAGTGCATTAGCAGATGTTTGCATTTTTCCCTGGACATATCCTCTCTAATACGTATATCTCATCAATCTTAAATGAAACCTTTGGATCCTTGGAGGCATTTTGTGATCCCCTTTTTATCTGACAAAGATAACAAGGGTTTATGGTCTGTCTCAATGATGTCTCTCAATCTGATAATATAAACTGAAAATTTCTCACATGCCCATGTAACGGCAAGTGCTTCTTTTTTAATTACCACATAACTTGTCTTTGTGTCCAACAAAGCTATAGATGCGTAGCATATTGGCCTATGAGAACCATCAGGTTGCTCCTGATAAAGAACTGCCCCTAATCCAGTTGATGAGGCATCTGCTGCTATTGTTGTAGGTAGTGCAGGGTTATAGTGTGCCAACATATCTGGTGATATGAGGATCTCTTTAATCTTCTGGAATGCATGTTTTTGGTGTGAACTCCAACACCACACTTGCTCTTTTCTGAGGAGTTGTCTTTGCGGTTCTGTTACCTGCGCTAGATGAGGTGCAAACTTTTCTAATTGATTCACCATTCCCAGGAGTCTTTGGAGTTGCTGAATGAAAAATAGGGAATTCTGTAATGGCCCGTGTCCCAAGAAACAAATTGAAGTCTTGGAAAATTCGCCCTTCTTGTTCAGAGTTAGTGCCGCATCTTGAAGTCTCTGTAGAACTGCTTGGACTCTTTGGTCATGTTCCTCTACTGTCTGCCCATGTATCAGGATGTCATCCATGTGACAAATAACTCCTTTGAGCCCTTCTAAGATGTTAGACATAGATCTTTGGAAGGTCTCTGGTGTGGAAGTTATTCCAAACAGTAACCAATTAAAACAAGACCTTCCAAATGGGGTTATAAATGTGGTTAGTATTCTTGAGGTCTCATCTACGGGTACCTGCCAAAACCCACTATTGACGTCGTGTTTGGTAAACATGGTGTTGTGAGATAATTTCACTAAGCTGTCATCCACTGTGGACATTGAGTGAATCTCACGTGCTGCTGCTTTCTTAAGTATCTTGAATCCATACAAATACATAGAGTTCCACTTTGTTTTGGGACAGGAGCCATGGCTGAAGACCACTCCATTGGTTGCGTAACTGGAGAAATGACTGCCTGTCTGCTCATCTCTTCCAGCTGATCTTGAACGGGGTTCATCAGTGGATGAGGTATCTTTCTGGGTGTGAAGATACACACAGGCCTGAAATTGTCCTCAAGTGTGACTGTCTTGAGTCTTCCGAGACTTGTGAAAAGTTTCAGATAGTCTGCTTGGAAGCGACTGTTTACCTATGGCTATTTGACTTTGTCAATCTTTTTGATCAGATGCACAGTGGCGCAGTGGTTAGCACCGCAGCCTCACAGCTCCAGGGACCCGGGTTCGATTCCGGGTACTGCCTGTGTGGAGTTTGCAAGTTCTCCCTGTGTCTGCGTGGGTTTTCTCCGGGTGCTCCGGTTTCCTCCCACAAGCCAAAAGACTTGCAGGTTGATAGGTAAATTGGCTATTATAAATTGTCACTAGTATAGGTAGGTGGTAGGGAAATATAGGGACAGGTGGAGATGTTTGGTGGGAATATGGGATTAGTGTAGGATTAGTCTAAATGGGTGGTTGATGTTCGGCACAGACTCGGTGGGCCGAAGGGCCTGTTTCAGTGCTGTATCTCTAATCAATAATCAATGCAGGTCTAAGCATGCTTTTCTACTCAGTAAGGAAAATTCTTGGTTTTGCAAGCCATATAAGGTTTCCATGATTTGTCTCCCTCTATATTGGAGAGTTGCTTGAAGCTTATCTTTCACTTTTATTTGAGTCCCGCCTGGACCATTCAACTGTGCCTCTGCCGGTTGTAGGCAATATCTCATCAACCATGGCTCTTGGTCTGACAGAACTGTGATGCGAGCATCGGTGTGCAGTTTAAAATTCATTAGGTATCTGCTGACGTGGATGTCCGCCGTCCAAAATCCTTGTTTTGTTTCATTCACTTCGAGAAAATCTCCTGGTTCCTTTTCGTCTAAACGTTGGTGCACTTCATTCACTCCTCTCTGTGTAAAGGTTTTCTGCTTATTACTGAGACTTGGTTAAGGGAAGGGCATGATAGGCAACTAAATACCCAGGATACCGATGCTTCAGGTGGGATAGAGAGGGAGGTAAAAGGGGTGGAGGAGTTGCATTACTGGTCAAAGAGGATATCACAGCTGTGCTGAAGGAAGGCACTATGGAGGACTCGAGCTGTGAGGCAATATGGGCAGAACTCAGAAATAGGAAGGGTGCGGTAACAATGTTGGGGCTGTACTACAGGCCTCCCAACAGCGAGCGTGAGATAGAGGTACAAATATGTAAACAGATTATGGAAAGATGTAGGAGCAACAGGGTGGTGGTGATAGGAGATTTTAATTTTCCCAACATTGACTGGGATTCACTTAGTGTTAGAGGTCTAGATGGAGCAGAATTTGTAAGGAGCATCCAGGAGGGTTTTCTAGAGCAGTATGTAAATAGTCCAACTCAGGAAGGGGCCATACTGGACCTGGTGTTGGGGAATGAGCCCGGCCAGGTGGTTGAAGTTTCAGTAGGGGACTACTTTGGGAATAGTGATCACAATTCCGTAAGTTTTAGAATACTCATGGACAAAGACGAGAGTGGTCCTAAAGGAAGAGTGGTAAATTGGGGAAAGGCCAACTATACCAAAATTCGGCAGGAGCTGGGGAATGTAGATTGGGCGCAGCTGTTTGAAGGTAAATCCACATTTGATTTGTGGGAGGCTTTTAAAGAGAGGTTGATTAGCGAGCAGGAGAGACATGTTCCTGTGAAAATGAGGGGTAGAAATGGCAAGATTAGGGAACCATGGATGACAGGTGAAATTGTGAGACTAGCTAAGAGGAAAAAGGAAGCATACATAAGGTCTCGGCGGCTGAAGAAAGACGAAGCTTTGAAACAATATCGGGATTGTCGGCGCAATCTGAAACGAGGAATTAAGAGGGCTAAAAGGGGTCATGAAATATCTTTAGCAAACAGGGTTAAGGAAAATCCCAAAGCCTTTTATTCATATATAAGGAGCAAGAGGGAAACGAGAGAAAGGATTGGCCCACTCGAGGACAAAGGAGGAAAGTTATGCGTGGAGTCAGAGAAAATTAGTGAGATTCTAAACGAGTACTTTGCATCGGTATTCACCGAGGAGAGGGACATGACGGATGTTGAGGTTAGGGACAGATGTTTGATTACTCTAGGTCAAGTCGGCATAAGGAGGGAGGAAGTGTTGGGTATTCTAAAAGGCATTAAGGTGGACAAGTCCCCAGGTCCGGATGGGATCTATCCCAGGTCACTGAGGGAAGCGAAAGAGGAAATAGCTGGGGCCTTAACAGATATCTTTGCAGCATCCTTAAACACGGGTGAGGTCCCGGAGGACTGGAGAATTGCTAATGTTGTCCCCTTGTTTAAGAAGGGTAGCAGGGATAATCCAGGTAATTATAGACCGGTGAGCCTGACGTCAGTGGTAGGGAAGTTGCTGGAGAAGATACTGAGGGATAGGATCTATTCCCATTTGGAAGAAAGTGGGCTTATCAGTGATAGGCAACATGGTTTTGTGCAGGGAAGGTCATGTCTTACCAACTTAATAGAATTCTTTGAGGAAGTGACAAAGTTGATTGATGAGGGAAGGGCTGTAGATGTCATATACATGGACTTCAGTAAGGCGTTTGATAAGGTTCCCCATGGTAGGCTGATGGAGAAAGTAAGTCGCATGGGATCCAGGGTGTACTAGCTAGATGGATAAAGAACTGGCTCAGCAACAGGAGACAGAGAGTAGCAGTGGAAGGGAGTTTCTCAAAATGGAGACGTGTGACCAGTGGTGTTCCACAGGGAAGCGTGCTGGGACCACTGTTGTTTGTGATATACATAAATGAGTTGGAGGAAAGTATAGGTGGTCTGATTAGCAAGTTTGCAGATGACACTAAGATTGGTGGAGTCGCAGATAGTGAAGGGAACTGTCAGAGAATACAGCAGAATATAGATAGATTGGAGAGTTGGGCAGAGAAATGGCAGATGGAGTTCAATCAGGGCAAATGCGAGGTGATGCATTTTGGAAGATCCAATTCAAGAGTGAACTATACAGTAAATGGAAAAGTCCTGGGGAAAATTGATGTACAGAGAGATTTGGGTGTTCAGGTCCATTGTTCCCTGAAGGTGGCAACACAGGTCAATAGAGTGGTCAAGAAGGCATACGGCATGCTTTCCTTCATCGGACGGGGTATTGAGTACAAGAGTTGGCAGGTCATGTTACAGTTGTATAGGACTTTGGTTCGGCCACATTTGGAATACTGCGTGCAGTTCTGGTCGCCACATTACCAAAAGGATGTGGATGCTTTGGAGACGGTGCAGAGGAGGTTCACCAGGATGTTGCCTGGTATGGAGGGCACTAGCTATGAAGAGAGGTTGAGTAGATTTGGATTATTTTCATTAGAAAGACGGAGGTTGAGGGGGGACCTGATTGAGGTGTACAAAATCATGAGAGGTTTTAGATTAGAGATACAGCACTGAAACAGGCCCTTCGGCCCACCGAGTCTGTGCCGAACATCAACCACCCATTTATACTAATCCGACACTAATCCCATATTCCTACCAAACATCCCCACCTGTCCCTATATTTCCCTGCCAGCTACCTATACTAGTGACAATTTATAATGGCCAATTTTACCTATCAACCTGCAAGTCTTTTGGCTTGGGTGAGGAAACCGGAGCACCCGGAGAAAACCCACTCCGGTGCTAACCACTGCGCCACTGTGCCGCCCTCGGTATAGACAGGGTGGATTGCAAGAAGCTTTTTCCCAGAGTGGGGGATTCAAATACTAGGGGTCACGAGTTCAAAGTGAGAGGGGAAAATTTTAGGGGGGATATGCGTGGAAATTTCTTCCCACAGAGGGTGGTGGGCGCCTGGAACGCGTTGCCAGCGGAGGTGGTAGATGTGAGCACGATAGCGTCTTTTAAGATGTATCTAGACAGATACATGAATGGGCAGGAAGTAAAGAGATACAGACCCTTAGAAAATAGGCGACATGTTTAGATAGAGGATCTGGATCGGCGCAGGCTTGGAGGGCCGAAGGGCCTGTTCCTGTACTGTAATTTTCTTTGTTCTTTAACAACATTGCGTGAAGAGGGTACATTTGGTACATTTTCCCATAATGTCCAGTCATTTTACAATTGAAGCTCTACTTTACTAGCAGGACACTGTTCCTGTCTGTGGGTCTTCCTGGCTCTACAGCATTGGCATGGTTTACCAGTGTCATGCACCTTCTCACCTATGCGTGTCTTCTTTTCTACAGATTGCTTCTCTGTCTTTGGCTTCACGAACTGTACGGGCATTGGATTCTTTCTGATCCAATGCTGCTGTTCAGCCCGCAGAACTGCTCTGTTTTGTCTTCGTGCTTCCGCTTGTTGTATGATCTGAATTGCCTTCATGAGTGCAAGGTTATCTTTGGACTGCAAGAGATCTGACAGAAATTTATCAGCTATGCCAACAACTATTCGGTCCCTCATCAGTTTGACCTTTAATTCTGCCTATTCACATCTGTCTGTCAATCTATATAGATAATTTATAAAGCAATCTATGGATTTGCCTCTTCTCTGGATTCTCTTGTTAAATTTCGCTCTCTCCAGATGTTTATTACTGCGTAGCTTAAAATGTCTGTCAAAGGCTTAAAGTACATCTTCAAATTTATCAGAAGCCTCATTTATCCCTTGCAATCACAATCACGTCTGCAAATTGACCAAATAGAATATAAAAGGATATTCAATTGTTCTGTGCAGATTTGGTATGGAGTTGGGAAGTAATCCTAAATCGTAGGAATCTTTTCCTTCCTGATTGGGTCCTTCCTGATCGTGGAAGCTTTCAGGCATTCTGAATTTTGAATCCACTCTATTTCTTCAGCTTTGTTAGACTTTGTAGGGTTTTCTTTTCTTTTTAAATTATACAGCCTTCAATGGAGGTATTCACAGTGTTTCTGGGGTTTTCCTGTACTTTCCGACTGTTCCTGCGCTTTCTCTCCACGGTCTGGCTGAGTAGTGGCTGCCGACTCTACCTGACTCCCGAATTTCCGTTTCGCCTGATCGATCGCTCTCCCTGCTTTATTCGACTCAGTGCGCCGTTAGCCAAGAATGGCAGCTTTGAAATTCTCTCACCCGATCCTGGATAATCGCCCAGCGCTGAGACTTGGAAGTGATAGCTGGACCTGGATGCTTTATTGCAGACCACCATTCTTCTGTGGTGTAGTCTGACAGCTTTCACGGCTGACTCACCAACTGTCCATGTCTTCTTCGGCTGCAGAGCAGCTCTGGAGCTCGTAGCAGCCCCCAACAAGTTCTGCTGTTCTCCTGGCACCACTGCACAGGGTAAGATCTTCAAAACTTCTGGTTGTTTTAACCGGCGCCACCATGTTTCGTGTTGTTGTTGTAGCGTAGCTAGGGTGTTATAGATAAAGTTTAGGAGTCTATAGTAGGTCAACTAATAACTATTATATATACACATTACTATTTACACTCTCCTTAAGCCTCCTCAGCTAGCATCCTTTGTGCTGCTATCTCTTCTTCCCCAAGCCGATTACCATATGACTGTTACATCATCACCCTTACAATGGGGGAGGTTGCTCTCACTGTTTCCAACTTTAATCCTTACATGTCCTTATACTACAGAAATGTCCCAACAAAAGATAAAAAATTAATAAATTAGAAACCAGTTCTCAATTGCAATTTAACAGTAAAAAAAAAATCAAAGATCTACCAGTTCACCGACTTTTATTCTCAACGGGTAATGGTGAAAAACAATGCTGAGTATTAGCTAGGCTCAGTTGGGTATCACTTTTATTTATTTTATTTAGAGATACAGCACTGAAACAGGCCCTTCAGCCCACCAAGTCTGTGCCGACCAACAACCACCCATCTATACTAACCCCACAGTAATCCCATATGCCCTACCACCTACCTACACTAGGGGCAATTTATAACAGCCAATTTACCTATCACCTGCAAGTCTTTGGCAGTGGGAGGAAACCGGAGCACCCGGAGAAAACCCACACAGACACAGGGAGAACTTGCAAACTCCACACAGACAGTACCCAGAATTGAACCTGGGTCCCTGGAGCTGTGAGGCTGTGGTGCTAACCACTCTGAAATCTCTTAGCCCTTGGAGATAGGGCTTGTCCAGGTTCCCAAGGACAGCAATCCTCCTGTCGGTCCCCAGGAACAATTCAGTAGGGTTTTAAAAAGATGTTTTTTGAATTTTTATGGGTCCAGGCTATTTGTATGTAGGGACCACATGCATCCCTAGGGAGGCCAGTAAATCTCATTTAATGGGCATTTTGGCTGCCTCTGCATTCTGGTTCCCCTTCCAAGCCTGAGCAGGAATCCCTGCCATAGGGAGTTCCTGCCCTTGAACTTACCCCTCCCCCACCCCCTTATTTGCCTTGCGAAGGGTGCACATACGTTCTGCAACTTGCAAGGCACTAAGGAAACTCCCGGGAATTGAAGGAACTGCCTTCCACTGTTTCCCCCGGAGTTCCACTGGTCTCCTGTTGGAGTTACAACCGGAGACTGACCGAGCCCACCAGGAATTTCAGGCACTATTTAAATAACAGTCTTCCTTTTGATTAAGGTGCCTTTTTCGATTCAAATTCTAGAGGGCACTGAAACAATAAAGTGGATATGCTCGTCTTTTGCTGAAAGTGAAATCCAAATTTCATTGCATTAAACAGTTACTTGCTTTTCAATTTGAAGGCCAGTATTAATTTTAATTCATTTTAGATTAATACACTCACACTAGACAACCAACAGTGCCCAATATTGTGATTTGACTGAATATCTGAATTGTCCTAACAACTTAGTAATAAGGATACTTGTAAAAATATGCTTTTCTCTCAGATTTGGACTATGCCTTTGCACATTTTAGTGGGATATTTCTCACGAGTACTGTCTACTTTGTGATATACTGTGCAATAATGAAGAACAAACCAAAAGTTTACCCAAAAGCAATACTGCCAGGTAAGAAGCAGATGTCATACAAATCATTCTTTAATTGATTTCTTTGATAATTTATAATGCCTTTTTTGCCAATGCTTAAATGAAATCTATAACAACTTTTTGTCCTTGGTGCAAGTTATTTAACTGGGGAGGTGGTAACAACTTATATTCATATAGTGCCTTTAACGTATTGAAACGTCCGAATGCGCTTCGCAAGAGCATTACAAAACCAAATATGACACTGAGCCACGTAAGGAGGTATTAGGTCAGATAACCCAAAGTTTGGTCAAAGAGGTAAGTTTTAAAGAGTGTTTAAAAAGGAGGAAAGTGAGGTAGAGAGGCAGGAAGGTGCAGGGAGGGAATTCCAAAGCTTAGGGCCCAGGCAACTGAAGGCGCAGCCACCAGTGCTGGATCAATTAAAATCAGGGATGCTCAAGAGGCCAAAGTTAGAGGAGCACAAATATCTTGGAGGGTTGTGGAAGAGGCCAGAGTTTGAGCAGCGCAAATATCTTGGAGGGTTGTGGGGCTGAAGGAAATTACAGATAGGAGGTCATGGGAGGATTTGAAAGCAAGGCTGAGAATTTTTAAATCAAGATGTTGCTTGACCGGGAGCCAATGTAGGTCAGCGAGCTACAGTGACAAAATTGTTGACTCAGCCACAGACATGGGGGTAATTGATTTGTATATAAATTGTATAGCCAACCTAATGCCATCAAAAAACAGTTCGATTTCAAACAGATTTCTCTCCATTTAGTGAGATACCTGGCATTGCTTTTTCTTACACAAGTAGTCATTATTTGCCCACACACTTGATGTCGCAATGTGGAGAATTCGGATAGATGTCCATCTGTCAGGAGTGATCTTGATCTCTTTCTTTTCCCTCTCTCTCTCTTCCCCCTCTCTGTGCCCATCCTTCTTCCCTCTTTGTTTCCATCCTTCTTCCCGCTCTGGGAGGAATTTTATGCTGCTACGATGGGTTTGGACGTGGGGAGGTCATAAAATCAGGTGGGATGGTAACAAGGTGGAGGGGTTCCTGCCAGCTTCCCACCTCCTCCAAAATTTAGTCCGGGTCTGGAAGGTCTTTAACAGGCAATTAATCCCCAATTAAGGGCTTCATCTCGCCAATAGCCGTCCGGCAGGCAGCCCTGTCGCCACATGGGAGCAACAGCATGAAAAACCTTGCGGGTTCTCTTCCCCGCTGCGGTGGGGGGCGGGTGCATGGGTTCCCTCGTTAAGTTCCTGAACGAGGGACCCAGCATCAGGAAAGGCCCACTGAGAGCCAGCCCCTGCCTTTGCTAACAACAACCCCCTCCCTTCCCCCCACCCCCCCACCATGAGAGCCCCCCTGCCCTGATCCCCTGATCTACCTGTGGCCTGGGTCTTGGGCCTCGGGTGGGTGTTCCACTGGCAGCAGCCACCGCCTCCGTGGTGGCGCTGCTCAGCGATTAGAGCTGTCAGCCATTCAGACGCCGGTAGCTCTCCAAGGGCAGGACTTCCGGTGCTGGGTCCTTCATCCTGCCAGCCACTGTCCACTTAAATTCCTGATTGGCACTACATTTGGCGGGTCTTCTGGAGAAGAGGCGGCATGGGGTTCTCAGCGTTGCTTTTTCTGCACATCGAGACCCCCATTGCCAGCATAAAATCCTGGCCTCTGTGTCCATCTCTCTACCTCCTCTATCTCTTATCTGTGTCCATCTCTCGCCGCACTCTCTTCTCAGGCTGTGCCTCTCTCTCTCTCTCTCTCTCTCTCTGTCTCACATTCTCTCTCTCTCTCTCTCTCTCTCTCTGCCCCCTCACACTCACTCTCTCTCTCTCTCTCTTTCTGCCCTCCTCCTCTCCCCCATCTGTTTCCCCTTCCCCTCTCTCCCCCCTACCCCCTGGTGTCCCCCTCTTCCTACCCTCTGTCTCCCTCCCCGTGTCCCCCTCTCTCTTCCTCCCCAACCCCCTGAGTCCCTTTCTCCCACCTCTCGCTCTCTATCCGCCTCTGTGCCCTCCCCACCGCCCTTCCCTTCGCCCACGAGGTTATTTTAAAACACAAGTTTAAAGACTCGGAGCAAGACATTTAAAATTACTAGGAGCAAAATTACAAAGAATCAAGATTGTCAAAGCATTAGGTTAGGTCCTATGGCCCACCAAAGACTTGTATCCGGCCCACCAGTCCACCAATCAAAAGTGCAAATGGTTTGCCTGTGTGTGGACCTCCATGGAATAGGAGTGCGGGGGAAGGTGGAACTTGCTGGAAAGACTGGTGCCATCAATCAAGTACTCCCTGCCTGTGTCTAACCTACAGAATCAGCCATGGAGAGTGTTGGTGCGAGAAGAATAGATACGACAGAGCACAGGAAAGCAATGTTAGAACTGGAAAGGGAAGACTTCTTTGAGCCAGAGCAAACTTTTTTTTTAGGCAGGTAGTCCACGTTCTCAGATCTCCAAAGGCCCTGGTTTCTCTGAGTACGGGGTCAATGCCAAGTGGCAATGTATTTTCGCTTTTGGTGCATCGTGGCATGAAGAATTACTATTATCCCCACCCTCACCTCCAACAATAAGCACAAGGAGCTCATGGACTTAATGTCATTAAGATCAAGACCACCGATCAGAGGCCTCTGTCACGTTCTTCCCTTCCAATAGTCCACTGGGCCAAACTACCTCTAAAGTCACTTCAGCCCGAGCCCTGAACTCGCATCTTTCTCTAGTTTCTCTCCTATCTCTCCTTATGCCCTCTCTGAGCTTATCCTGTCCATGAGACCCACCTCCTGCTCGCTTGACCCTATTCACACTAAACTGCTTACCACCCAGCTTCCTGTCTTGGTCCCATGTTAGCCGATATTGTTAACAGTTCTCTCTCTTTCATATGTTGTCCCTCTCTCCTTTAAATCTGCCATCATCACCCCCTCCTCAAAACACCAACCTTTGACTCCACCATTCTTACAGGTTCTAGTTAGATTAGAGATTAGATTAGAGATACAGCACTGAAACAGGCCCTTCGGCCCACCGAGTCTGTGCCGACCATCAACCCCCCATTTATACTAATCCTACACTAATCCCATATTCCTACCAAGCATCCTCACCTGTCCCTATACTTCCCTACCACCTACCTATACTAGTGACAATTTATAATGGTCAATTTACCTATCAACCTGCAAGTCTTTTGGCTTGTGGGAGGAAACCGGAGCACCCGGAGAAAACCCACGCAGTTCTTGGGTATCCGAAATGAAAAAGGGACAAGTGTTGGGCTGTGGTGATGGAAGAGGAGAAAGTAAGAATTATGGACTGGAATTTCCCATCAGAGGCTGGAAACAGGCGTCTGGACTGTTTTCAGGTCCCAAACGCATCCTGAGAAGAAACAGTCGCTAGCCTGGGATTTATATGGAGGTATCCTCTTAATTGGCATGAAGTCAGGGTCTCCGTCCAATTAAGCGTGGTGGGTGAGCTCTCGAAGCTGGAGGGCCAATCAGAGGCCTTCCAGTTTGAGAGGAGCAGCAGCCTGCAGTGGATGGCAGGTAACTGAGAGGGTGCTTCAACAGCCCTTTCACCAACTATTTGAAAAGTTTAAATAAAAAAGCAGCTACAGTAGCCAGACCATCACCATTGGAGGTAAGAATCCCTCTACAGGGTAGCCTTTGGGTGCGTCTGCACTTAGGCAAGCAGGGAGGATCTGCAGGCCTACTTGGAGCATTGGTTCCCTGGCCTGCCACTGGGTGCATGCCTCCAGGCAGTTAAACTGCCTCCTGTTGGGTTGGGAAAATGGAGGCTAACTGGAAAAACCTAGTTGTCCTCCTTTAAGTATGCTTAACAAGGCTCTTAATGAGCCTAATTGGCTGCCTGGCCCCAAACCTGCCTTGGCCAAAATGGCTGGTTCCGGGATCGGGGTCAAGAAATTTTCTGGCTCCGTCCACCTCCATTCCTACCCTCAGCGGTACCCGAAAATTCACCCTATGTGTTTACGCCATCTGCAGCTTGTAAATCAGAAGAGATTATGGGATGAGGAAGAATTGGGATGAAAGGAGGAGGATTAGGCATGCAGATATTCTCATCATCAATCCTTCCAGCCCCATCAGTGGCCACAGCCTCAGTGATGCCCTGTCTGATGATGGCCAGCACTGTCTTCTCCATGGGAGTTGAAACAGACAGGTGACTTGTCCTCCTTTTTTTTTTCCTGCGCCATCTTGTCCAAAAAAGAAGGAAGTGTAACCGTGTGTCTTGCAATATGCTTGGATGATGTGGCGGTCATGGTTGAATAGTTGCCAGGGTATGTGACTCTGAGTTGTGACTGCAAGGTTTGCAACAGTCCTAATTGTATGAGGGTGATAACCATATGCATTGAAGGGTTGAGATTGTTGGTAGGTGTGTGAACAGGGGACGGAAACGATTCTGTACATGGACACCAGTAGCCAGGGTAAAACATTTTGAGGTCCGTGCGTGGTAATTTAAGGGATGAGGATTTCCCATTGGCTTCTTCTTTCCAACCAGACCCATTTAAAAAAAAATCACTTTGTCAGTTTCACAGCTGAATTGGAATTTCTAAGATCAAATCTTTATCTAATGCTCATTAACACTCCTTTTCATATTCACAGCTGAGGAACAGCAGTTTCCAAACTTCAGGCTTTTAAAAATAAACAGAATCTGCAGGAAAACCCCGAATCTGTCCAAAGTTCGGAAGACTGCACTCACAGCAGCGGTCAGAGAGAGATAGAGAGGACCTGAGGGGTGGGGGGTGGGGGGGGTACGGTGCGGAAGAAACGGAAAGAGAGACAGCAAGAGTGGGTCTGCGAGAGCTCAGTAAAAAAGAGCAGAGAAAGAAAGAGCAAGCCAGAGGGGGGGCAGAGAGGAGGGAAAGAGAGAGAGGGACAGATATAAAGGGGGAGAGAGAGAGACTGAGGGAAGAAGAGAGAGAAAGAGAGGGGGCCAGGAGATAGAGAAAGGAGGGGAGACAGGGGGACAGAGAGAAAGGGAGGGTGCAGGGAGAGAGAGCGAGAGAGGGGGGCAGGGAGAGAGACAGGGGGGCAGGGAGAGAGAGAGAGACAGGGGGGCAGGGAGAGAGAGAGAGACAGGGGGGCAGGGAGAGAGAGAGAGACAGGGGGCAGGGAGAGAGAGAGACAGGGGGGACACGGAGAGAGAGAGAGGGGGACATGGAGAGAGAGAGAGATGGGGGATAGGGAGAGAAAGAGAGAGATGGGGGACAGGGAGAGAAAGAGAGAGATGGGGGACAGGCAGAGAGAGAAGGGGGGGACAGGCAGAGAGAGAAGGGGGGGACAGGGAGAGAGAGAAGGGGGGGACAGGGAGAGAGAGAAGGGGGGGGACAGGGAGAGAGAGAAGGGGGGGGGACAGGGAGAGAGAGAGAGATGGGGGACAGGGAGAGAGAGAGAGATGGGAGACAGGGGGAGAGACAGAGAGAGAGAGAGAGAGGGGGGACAGGGGGAGAGACAGAGAGAGAGAGAGAGAGAGGGGGGGGACAGACAGAAAGGGAGGGGGCAGGGATAGAGAGAAATAGGGGGGCAAGGAGAGAGGGGGGGACGGGGAGAGGGGGAAAGACAGGGGAGAGCGAGAGAGGGGTGGGGACAGGAAGAGAGAGTGGGGGAACAGGGAGAGAGGAGGGAACAGGGAGAGAGAGGGAGGGAGAAAGAGAGATAACAGGCAGAGAGAGAGTGAGTGATGGGGGCAGAGAGAGTGAGGAGGGCAGAGAGAGAGAGAGTGAGGAGGGCAGAGAGAGAGAGAGTGAGGAGGGCAGAGAGAGAGAGAGAGTGAGGAGGGCAGAGAGAGAGAGAGAGTGAGGAGGGCAGAGAGAGAGAGAGAGTGAGGAGGGCAGAGAGAGAGAGAGAGTGAGGAGGGCAGAGAGAGAGAGAGAGTGAGGAGGGCAGAGAGAGAGAGTGAGGAGGGCAGAGAGAGAGAGAGAGAGTGAGAAGGGCAGAGAGAGAGACAGACAGTGAGGGGGGGCAGAGAGAGAGACAGATAGTGAGGGGGGGCAGAGAGAGAAAGAGAGATAGAGCGAGGGGGGCAGAGAGAGAGAAAGAGAGATAGAGCGAGGGGGGCAGAGAGAGGGAAAGAGAGATAGAGCGAGGGGGGCAGAGAGAGGGAAAGAGAGATAGAGCGAGGGGGGCAGAGAGAGGGAAAGAGAGATAGAGCGAGGGGGACAGAGAGAGGGAAAGAGAGATAGAGCGAGGGGGGCAGAGAGAGGGAAAGAGAGAGAGAGTGAGGGGGCAGAGAGAGAGAGAGAGTGAGAGGGGCAGAGAGAGAGAGAGAGTGAGAGGGGCAGAGAGAGAGAGAGAGTGAGAGGGGCAGAGAGAGAGAGAGAGTGAGAGGGGCAGAGAGAGAGTGAGGGGGGCAGAGAGAGAGAGAGAGTGAGGGGGGCAGAGAGAGAGAGAGAGTGAGGGGGGCAGAGAGAGAGAGAGAGTGAGGGGGGCAGAGAGAGAGTGAGGGGGGCAGAGAGAGAGTGAGGGGGGCAGCGAGAGAGAGATAGTGAGGGGGGCAGAGAGAGAGAGAGAGAGTGAGGGGGGCAGAGAGAGAGCGTGAGTGAGGGGGGCAGAGAGAGAGCGTGTGTGGGGGGGGCAGAGAGAGAGAAAGATGGTGTGAGGGGGGCAGAGAGAGAGAAAGATGGTGTGAGGGGGGCAGAGAGAGAGAGAGTGAGGGGGGCAGAGAGAGAGAGAGTGAGGTGGGCAGAGAGAGAGAGAGAGTGAGGGGGGCAGAGAGAGAGAGAGAGAGTGAGGGGGGCAGAGAGAGAGAGAGAGTGAGGGGGGCAGAGAGAGAGAGAGAGTGAGGGGGGCAGAGAGAGAGTGAGGGGGGCAGAGAGAGAGAGATAGTGAGGGGGGCAGAGAGAGAGCGTGAGTGAGGGGGGCAGAGAGAGAGCGTGAGTGAGGGGGGCAGAGAGAGAGCGTGAGTGAGGGGGGCAGAGAGATAGAAAGATGGTGTGAGGGGGGCAGAGAGAGAGAAAGATGGTGTGAGGGGGGCAGAGAGAGAGAGAGTGAGCAGGGCAGAGAGAGAGAGAGTGAGGGGGGCAGAGAGAGAGAGAGTGAGGGGGGCAGAGAGAGAGAGAGTGAGGGGGGCAGAGAGAGAGAAAGAGAGTGTGAGGGGGGCAAAGAGAGAGAAAGAGAGTGTGAGGGGGGCAGAGAGAGAGTGAGTTAGGGGGCCGAGAGAATGAGTGAGAGGGCAGAGAGAGAGAGAGTGAGTGAAGGGGCAGAGAGAGAGAGAGTGAGTGAAGGAGCAGAGAGAGAGAGAGTGAGTGAAGGAGCAGAGAGAGAGAGAGTGAGTGAAGGAGCAGAGAGAGAGAGAGTGAGTGAAGGAGCAGAGAGAGAGTGAGGGGGGGTAGAGAGAGAGTGAGGGGGGCTGAGAGAGAGAGAGAGAGTGAGGGGGGCAGAGAGAGAGAGAGAGTGAGGGGGCAGAGAGAGAGAGTGAGGGGGGCAGAGAGAGAGTGAGGGGGGCAGAGAGAGAGAGATAGTGAGGGGGGCAGAGAGAGAGAGATAGTGAGGGGGGCAGAGAGAGAGAGAGTGAGGGGGGCAGAGAGAGAGAGAGAGTGAGAGGGGCAGAAAGAGAGTGAGGGGGGCGCAGAGAGAGAGAGAGTGAGGGGGGCAGAGAGAGAGAGAGAGTGAGGGGGGCAGAGAGAGAGAGAGAGAGTGAGGGGGGCAGAGAGAGAGAGAGAGTGAGGGGGGCAGAGAGAGAGAGAGAGTGAGGGGGGCAGAGAGAGAGAGAGAGTGAGGGGGGCAGAGAGAGAGAGAGAGTGAGGGGGGCAGAGAGAGAGAGAGAGTGAGGGGGGCAGAGAGAGAGCGTGAGTGAGGGGGGCAGAGAGAGAGAAAGATGGTGTGAGGGGGGCAGAGAGAGAGAGAGTGAGGGGGGCAGAGAGAGAGAGAGTGAGGGGGGCAGAGAGAGAGAAAGAGAGTGTGAGGGGGGCAGAGAGAGAGAGAGAGAGTGAGGGGGGCAGAGAGAGAGAGAGAGTGAGGGGGGCAGAGAGAGAGAGAGAGTGAGGGGGGCAGAGAGAGAGAGAGAGTGAGGGGGGCAGAGAGAGAGTGAGGGGGCAGAGAGAGAGTGAGGGGGGCAGAGAGAGAGTGAGGGGGGCAGAGAGAGAGTGAGGGGGGCAGAGAGAGAGTGAGGGGGGCAGAGAGAGAGAGATAGTGAGGGGGGCAGAGAGAGAGAGAGAGTGAGGGGGGCAGAGAGAGAGAGAGAGTGAGGGGGGCAGAGAGAGAGAGAGAGTGAGGGCGTCAGAGAGAGAGTGAGTGAGAGGGTCAGAGAGAGAGAAAGAGAGATAGAGCGAGGGGGGTAGAGAGAGAGAAAGAGAGATAGAGCGAGGGGGCAGAGAGAGAGAAAGAGAGATAGAGCGAGGGGGCAGAGAGAGAGAAAGAGAGAGAGAGCGAGGGGGCAGAGAGAGAGAAAGAGAGAGAGAGCGAGGGGGGCAGAGAGAGAGAAAGAGAGAGAGAGCGAGGGGGGCAGAGAGAGAGAAAGAGAGATAGAGCGAGGGGGCAGAGAGAGAGAAAGAGAGATAGATCGAGGGGGGCAGAGAGAGGGAAAGAGAGTGAGGGGGGCAGAGAGAGAGAGAGTGAGGGGGCAGAGAGAGCGAGAGTGAAGGGAGAGAGAGAGAGAAAGGGGGGCAGAGAGAGAGAGAGAGAGAGAGTGAGGGGGGCAGAGAGAGCGAGAGTGAGGGGGGCAGAGAGAGCGAGAGTGAGGGGGGCAGAGAGAGAGAGAGAGTGAGGGGGGCAGAGAGAGAGAGAGTGAGGGGGGCAGAGAGAGAGAGAGAGTGAGGGGGGCAGAGAGAGAGAGAGAGTGAGGGGGGCAGAGAGAGAGAGAGAGTGAGGGGGGCAGAGAGAGAGAGAGAGTGAGGGGGTCAGAGAGAGAGACTGAGAGAGGGAGTCAGAGAGAGAGTGAGAGAGGGGGTCAGAGAGAGAGTGAGAGAGGGGTTCAGAGAGAGTGAGTGAGGGGGTCAGAAAGAGAGTGAGTGAGGGGGTCAGAGAGAGAGAAAGAGAGATAGAGCGAGGGGGCAGAGAGAGAGAAAGAGAGATAGAGCGAGGGGGGAAGAGAGAGAGAAAGAGAGATAGAGCGAGGGGGCAGAGAGAGAGAAAGAGAGATAGAGCGAGGGGGGCAGAGAGAGAGAAAGAGAGAGAGAGCGAGGGGGGCAGAGAGAGAGAAAGAGAGATAGAGCGAGGGGGGCAGAGAGAGAAAGAGAGATAGAGCGAGGGGGGCAGAGAGAGAGAAAGAGAGATAGATCGAGGGGGGCAGAGTGACGGAAAGAGAGTGAGGGGGGCAGAGAGAGAGAGAGTGAGGGGGGCAGAGAGAGAGAGAGAGTGAGGGGGGCAGAGAGAGAGAGAGAGTGAGGGGGGCAGAGAGAGAGAGAGTGAGGGGGGCAGAGAGAGAGAGAGTGAGGGGGCAGAGAGAGAGTGAGGGGGGCAGAGAGAGAGATAGAGTGAGGGGGGCAGAGAGAGAGATAGAGTGAGGGGGGCAGAGAGAGAGATAGAGTGAGGGTGGCAGAGAGAGAGTGAGTGAGGGGGTCAGAGAGAGAGTGAGTGAGGGGGTCAGAGAGAGAGTGAGTGAGGGGGTCAGAGAGAGAGTGAGTGAGGGGGTCAGAGAGAGAGAAAGAGAGATAGAGCGAGGGGGGCAGAGAGAGAGAAAGAGAGATGGAGCGAGGGGGGCAGAGAGAGAGAAAGAGAGATGGAGCGAGGGGGGCAGAGAGAGAGAAAGAGAGATGGAGCGAGGGGGCAGAGAGAGAGATAGAGCGAGGGGGGCAGAGAGAGAGAAGAAGAGAGAGAGCGAGGGGGGCAGAGAGAGAGAAGGAGAGAGAGAGCGAGGGGGGCAGAGAGAGAGAAAGAGAGAGAGAGCGAGGGGGGCAGAGAGAGAGCGAGGGGGGCAGAGAGAGAGAAAGAGAGAGAGCGAGGGGGGCAGAGAGAGAGAAAGAGAGAGAGAGCGAGGGGGGCAGAGAGAGAGAAAGAGAGAGAGAGAGCGAGGGGGGCAGAGAGAGAGAAAGAGAGATAGAGCGAGGGGGGCAGAGAGAGAGAAAGAGAGATAGAGCGAGGGGGGCAGAGAGAGAGAAAGAGAGAGAGAGCGAGGGGGGCAGAGAGAGAGAAAGAGAGAGAGAGCGAGGGGGGCAGAGAGACAGAAAGAGAGAGAGAGCGAGGGGGGCAGAGAGAGAGAAAGAGAGATAGATCGAGGGGGGCAGAGAGAGGGAAAGAGAGTGAGGGGGCAGAGAGAGAGAGAGTGAAGGGGCAGAGAGAGAGAGAGTGAGGGGGGCAGAGAGAGAGAGAGTGAGGGGGGCAGAGCGAGAGAGAGAGTGAGGGGGGCAGAGCGAGAGAGAGAGTGAGGGGGGCAGAGAGAGAGAGAGTGTGAGGGGGGCAGAGAGAGAGAGAGAGAGTGAGGGGGGCAGAGAGAGAGAGAGAGAGTGAGGGGGGCAGAGAGAGAGAGAGTGAGGGGGGCAGAGAGAGAGAGAGAGTGAGGGGGGCAGAGAGAGAGAGAGAGAGTGAGGGGGGCAGAGAGAGAGAGAGAGAGTGAGGGGGGCAGAGAGAGAGAGAGAGAGTGAGGGGGGCAGAGAGAGAGAGAGAGAGTGAGGTGGGCAGAGAGAGAGAGAGTGAGGTGGGCAGAGAGAGAGAGAGTGTGAGGGGGCAGAGAGATAGAGAGTGTGAGGAGGCAGAGAAAGAGCGAGAGTGAAGGGAGAGAGAGAGAGAAAGGGGGGGGGGGCAGAGAGAGAGAGAGAGAGAGTGAGGTGGGCAGAGAGAGTGTGAGTGTGAGGGGGCAGAGAGAGAGAGTGAGTGAGGAGGCAGAGAGAGTGAGGGGGCAGAGAGAGACAGAGCGAGTGAGTGAAGGGGGCAGAGAGTGTGAGAGGGTGAGTGAAGGGAGAGAGAGAGAAAGGGGGGCAGAGAGAGAGAGAGAGCGAGGGGGGCAGAGAGAGAGAGTGAGTGAGGGGAGCAGAGAGAGAGAGTGAGGGGAGCAGAGAGAGAGAGTGAGGGGGCAGAGAGAGAGAGTGAGGGGGCAGAGAGAGAGAGAGTGAGGGGAGCAGAGCGACAGAGAGAGTGAGGGGGCAGAGAGAGAGTGAGTGAGGGGGCAGAGAGAGATTGAGGAGGGGGCAGAGAGAGAGAGAATGAGGGGCAAAAGAAACCAAAACTTGGAAACATAATAGCAGAATATTGATGTGAGGGAAGGCAGCAGAGAGAGAGAAACAACAACACAAATAAACGAAGAAGCAGAGAGAGATTGAGTGAGGGGGCAGAGAGAGAGAGAATGAGGGGGGCAGAGAGAGAGAGAGTGAGGGGGGCAGAGAGAGAGAGAGTGAGGGGGGCAGAGAGAGAGAGAGTGAGGGGGCAGAGAGAGAGAGAGTGAGGGGGCAGAGAGAGAGAGAGTGAGGGGGGCAGAGAGGGAGAGAGTGTGAGGGGGCAGAGAGAGAGAGAGTGAGTGAGGGGGCAGAGAGAGGGAGTGAGGAGGCAGAGAGAGTGAGGGGGGCAGAGAGAGAGAGAGAGTGAGGGGGGCAGAGAGAGAGAGAGAGAGTGAGGGGTGCAGAGAGAGAGAGAGATAAAGAGTGAGGGGCAGAGAGAGAGAGAGATAAAGAGTGAGGGGGCAGAGAGAGAGAGAGAGAGAGAGTGAGGGGGGCAGAGAGAGAGAGAGTGAGGGGTGCAGAGAGAGAGAGAGTGTGAGGGGGCAGAGAGAGAGAGAGATAAAGAGTGAGGGGGCAGAGAGAGAGAGAGAGATAAATAGTGAGGGGGCAGAAAGAGAGAGAGAGAGAGTGTGAGGGGCAGAGAGGGAGTAAGAGAGAGCGTGAGGGGGGCAGAGAGAGAGAGAGAGCGTGAGGAGGGCAGAGAGATAGAGAGAGAGTGAGGAGGGCAGAGAGATAGAGAGAGAGTGAGGGGGGCAGAGCGAGAGAGAGTGAGGGGGCAGAGAGAGACAGAGCGAGTGAGTGAAGGGGGCAGAGAGTGTGAGAGGGTGAGTGAAGGGAGAGAGAGAGAAAGGGGGGCAGAGAGAGAGAGAGAGAAAGGGGGGCAGAGAGAGAGAGAGAGTGAGGGGAGCAGAGAGAGAGAGTGAGGGGAGCAGAGAGAGAGAGTGAGGGGGCAGAGAGAGAGAGTGAGGGGGCAGAGAGAGAGAGAGTGAGGGGAGCAGAGCGACAGAGAGAGTGAGGGGGCAGAGAGAGATTGAGTGAGGGGGCAGAGAGAGATTGAGTGAGGGGGCAGAGAGAGAGAGAATGAGGGGGCAGAGAGAGAGAGAGTGAGGGGGGCAGAGAGAGAGAGAGTGAGGGGGGCAGAGAGAGAGAGAGTGAGGGGGGCATAGAGAGAGAGAGTGAGGGGGGCAGAGAGAGAGAGAGTGAGGGGGCAGAGAGAGAGAGAGTGAGGGGGCAGAGAGAGAGAGAGTGAGGGGGGCAGAGAGGGAGAGAGTGTGAGGGGGCAGAGAGAGAGAGTGAGTGAGGGGGCAGAGAGAGGGAGTGAGGAGGCAGAGAGAGTGAGGGGGGCAGAGAGAGAGAGAGAGTGAGGGGGGCAGAGAGAGAGAGAGAGAGTGAGGGGTGCAGAGAGAGAGAGAGATAAAGAGTGAGGGGGCAGAGAGAGAGAGAGATAAAGAGTGAGGGGGCAGAGAGAGAGAGAGAGAGAGAGTGAGGGGTGCAGAGAGAGAGAGAGTGTGAGGGGGCAGAGAGAGAGAGAGATAAAGAGTGAGGGGGCAGAGAGAGAGAGAGAGATAAATAGTGAGGGGGCAGAAAGAGAGAGAGAGAGAGTGTGAGGGGCAGAGAGGGAGTAAGAGAGAGCGTGAGGGGGGCAGAGAGAGAGAGAGAGCGTGAGGAGGGCAGAGAGATAGAGAGAGAGTGAGGAGGGCAGAGAGATAGAGAGAGAGTGAGGGGGGCAGAGAGAGAGAGAGTGAGGGGGCAGAGAGAGAGAGAGTGAGGGGAGCAGAGAGAGAGAGAGAGAGTGAGGGGGGCAGAGAGAGAGAGAGAGATAAAGAGTGAGGGGGGCAGAGAGAGAGAGAGTGAGGGGGGCAGAGAGAGAGAGAGAGAGAGAGAAAGCGTGAGGGGGGCAGAGAGAGAGAAAGAGAGATAGAGCGAGGGGGGCAGAGAGAGAGAAAGAGAGATAGAGCGAGGGGGGCAGAGAGAGAGAAAGAGAGATAGATCGAGGGGGGCAGAGAGAGGGAAAGAGAGTGAGGGGGGCAGAGAGAGAGAGAGTGAGGGGGCAGAGAGAGAGAGAGTGAGGGGGCAGAGAGAGAGAGAGTGAGGGGGGCAGAGAGAGAGAGAGAGTGAGGGGGGCAGAGAGAGAGAGAGAGTGAGGGGGGCAGAGAGAGAGAGAGAGTGAGGGGGCAGAGAGAGAGAGAGTGAGGGGGTCAGAGAGAGAGTGAGAGAGGGGGTCAGAGAGAGAGTGGGAGAGCGGGTCAGAGAGAGAGTGAGTGAGGGGGTCAGAGAGAGAGTGAGTGAGGGGGTCAGAGAGAGAGTGAGTGAGGGGGTCAGAGAGAGAGTGAGTGAGGGGGTCAGAGTGAGAGAAAGAGAGATAGATCGAGGGGGGCAGAGAGAGGGAACGAGAGTGAGGGGGGCAGAGAGAGAGAGAGTGAGGGGGCAGAGAGAGAGAGAGTGAGGGGGGCAGAGAGAGAGTGAGGGGGCAGAGAGAGAGTGAGGGGGGCAGAGAGAGAGAGAGAGTGAGGGGGGCAGAGAGAGAGAGAGAGAGAGAGAGTGAGGGGGGCAGAGAGAGAGAGAGAGAGAGTGAGGGGGGCAGAGAGAGAGTGAGAGTGAGGGGGGCAGAGAGAGAGAGAGAGTGAGGGGGGCAGAGAGAGAGAGAGTGAGGGGGGCAGAGAGAGAGAGAGAGTGAGGGGGGCAGAGAGAGAGAGAGAGTGAGGGGGGCAGAGAGAGAGAGAGAGTGAGGGGGGCAGAGAGAGAGAGAGAGTGAGGGGGGCAGAGAGAGAGAGAGAGTGAGGGGGGCAGAGAGAGAGAGAGAGAGAGTGAGGGGGGCAGAGAGAGAGAGTGAGTGAGGGGGGCAGAGAGAGAGAGAGAGTGAGGGGGGCAGAGAGAGAGAGAGAGTGAGGTGGGCAGAGAGAGAGAGAGTGAGGTGGGCAGAGAGAGAGAGAGTGTGAGGGGGCAGAGAGATAGAGAGTGTGAGGGGGCAGAGAAAGAGCGAGAGTGAAGAGAGAGAGAGAGAGAAAGGGGGGCAGAGAGAGAGAGAGAGAGAGAGTGAGGTGGGCAGAGAGAGAGTGAGTGTGAGGGGGCAGAGAGAGAGAGAGTGAGTGAAGGGGCAGAGAGAGAGAGAGTGAGTGAAGGGGCAGAGAGAGAGAGAATGAGTGCGAGGGCAGAGAGAGAGAGAGAGTGAGTGAAGGGGCAGAGAGAGAGAGAGTGAGTGAGGGGGGCAGAGAGAGAGGGCGAGGGAGTGAGGGGGGCAGAGAGAGTGGGCGAGAGATTGAGGGGGCAGAGAGAGAGGGAGTGAGGGGGGCAGAGAGAGCGAGAGTGAGGGGGGCAGAGAGAGCGAGAGTGAGGGGGGCAGAGAGAGAGAGAGAGTGAGGGGGGCAGAGAGAGAGAGAGAGTGAGGGGGGCAGAGAGAGAGAGAGAGTGAGGGGGTCAGAGAGAGAGAGAGAGAGTGAGGGGGTCAGAGAGAGAGAGAGTGAGAGAGGGGGTCAGAGAGAGAGTGAGAGAGGGGGTCAGAGAGAGAGTGAGTGAGGGGGTCAGAGAGAGAGTGAGTGAGGGGGTCAGAGAGAGAGAAAGAGAGATAGATCGAGGGGGGCAGAGAGAGGGAACGAGAGTGAGGGGGGCAGAGAGAGAGAGAGTGAGGGGGCAGAGAGAGAGAGAGTGAGGGGGCAGAGAGAGAGAGAGTGAGGGGGGCAGAGAGAGAGAGAGTGAGGGGGCAGAGAGAGAGTGAGGGGGGCAGAGAGAGAGAGAGAGAGTGAGGGGGGCAGAGAGAGAGAGAGAGAGAGAGTGAGGGGGGCAGAGAGAGAGAGAGAGAGAGTGAGGGGGGCAGAGAGAGAGTGAGAGTGAGGGGGGCAGAGTGAGAGTGAGGGGGGCAGAGAGAGAGAGAGAGTGAGGGGGGCAGAGAGAGAGAGAGAGTGAGGGGGGCAGAGAGAGAGAGAGAGAGTGAGGGGGGCAGAGAGAGAGAGAGAGTGAGGGGGGCAGAGAGAGAGAGAGAGTGAGGTGGGCAGAGAGAGAGAGAGTGAGGTGGGCAGAGAGATAGAGAATGTGAGGAGGCAGAGAAAGAGCGAGAGTGAAGGGAGAGAGACAGAGAAAGGGGGGCAGAGAGAGAGAGAGAGTGAGGTGGGCAGAGAGAGAGAGAGTGTGAGGGGGCAGAGAGAGAGTGAGTGTGAGGGGGCAGAGAGAGAGAGTGAGTGAGGAGGCAGAGAGAGTGAGGGGGCAGAGAGAGACAGAGCGAGTGAGTGAAGGGGGCAGAGAGTGAGAGGGTGAGTGAGGGTGTGAGGGGGCATAGAAAGAGAGAGAGTGAAGGGAGAGAGAGAGAAAGGGGGGCAGAGAGAGAGAGAGAGAAAGGGGGGCAGAGAGAGAGAGTGAGGGGGCAGAGAGAGAGAGTGAGGGGGCAGAGACAGAGAGAGTGAGGGGAGCAGAGAGAGAGAGAGTGAGGGGAGCAGAGAGAGAGAGAGTGAGGGGGCAGAGAGAGAGAGAGTGAGGGGGCACAGAGAGAGAGAGTGAGGGGGGCAGAGAGAGAGAGAGTGAGGGGGGCAGAGAGAGAGAGAGTGAGGGGGCAGAGAGAGGGAGAGTGAGGGGGCAGAGAGAGAGAGAGTGAGGGGGCAGAGAGAGAGAGAGTGAGGGGGCAGAGAGAGAGTGAGGGGGGCAGAGAGAGAGAGAGAGTGAGGGGGGCAGAGAGAGAGAGAGAGAGAGTGAGGGGGGCAGAGAGAGAGAGTGAGGGGGGCAGAGAGAGAGAGTGAGGGGGGCAGAGAGAGAGAGAGAGTGAGGGGGGCAGAGAGAGAGAGAGAGTGAGGGGGGCAGAGAGAGAGAGAGAGTGAGGGGGGCAGAGAGAGAGAGAGAGTGAGGTGGGCAGAGAGAGAGAGAGTGAGGTGGGCAGAGAAAGAGAGAGTGAGGTGGGCAGAGAGAGAGAGAATGTGAGGAGGCAGAGAAAGAGCGAGAGTGAAGGGAGAGAGAGAGAGAAAGGGGGGCAGAGAGAGAGAGAGAGAAAGGTGGGCAGAGAGAGAGTGAGTGTGAGGGGGCAGAGAGAGAGAGAGTGAGTGAAGGGGCAGAGAGAGAGAGTGAGTGAAGGGGCAGAGAGAGAGAGAATGAGTGCGATGGCAGAGAGAGAGAGAGTGAGTGAAGGGGCAGAGAGAGAGAGAGTGAGTGAGGGGGGCAGAGAGAGAGGGCGAGGGAGTGAGGGGGGCAGAGAGAGTGGGCGAGAGATTGAGGGGGCAGAGAGAGAGGGAGTGAGGGGGGCAGAGAGAGCGAGAGTGAGGGGGGCAGAGAGAGCGAGAGTGAGGGGGGCAGAGAGAGCGAGAGTGAGGGGGGCAGAGAGAGCGAGAGTGAGGGGGGCAGAGAGAGAGAGAGAGTGAGGGGGGCAGAGAGAGAGAGAGAGTGAGGGGGGCAGAGAGAGAGAGAGAGTGAGGGGGGCAGAGAGAGAGAGAGAGTGAGGGGGTCAGAGAGAGAGAGAGTGAGAGAGGGGGTCAGAGAGAGAGTGAGTGAGGGGGTCAGAGAGAGAGTGAGTGAGGGGGTCAGAGAGAGAGAGTGAGGGGGTCAGAGAGAGAGAAAGAGATAAAGAGCGAGGGGGGCAGAGAGAGAGAAAGAGGGATAGAGCGAGGGGGGCAGAGAGAGAGAAAGAGAGATAGAGCGAGGGGGGCAGAGAGAGAGAAAGAGAGATAGAGCGAGGGGGGCAGAGAGAGAGAAAGAGAGAGAGAGCGAGGGGGGCAGAGAGAGAGATAGAGAGCGAGGGGGGCAGAGAGAGAGATAGAGTGAGGGGGCAGAGAGAGAGAGAGAGTGAGGGGGCAGAGAGAGAGAGAGAGGGTGAGGGGGGCAGAGAGAGAGAGAGAGTGAGGGGGGCAGAGAGAGAGAGTGAGGGGGCAGAGAGAGAGAGAGAGAGTGAGGTGGGCAGAGAGAGTGAGGTGGGCAGAGAGAGAGAGAGTGTGAGGGGGCAGAGTGATAGAGAGTGTGAGGAGGCAGAGAAAGAGCGAGAGTGAAGGGAGAGAGAGAGAGAAAGGGGGGGCAGAGAGAGAGAGAGAGAGAGTGAGTGAAGGGCAGAGAGAGAGAGAATGAGTGCGAGGGCAGAGAGAGAGAGAGTGAGTGAAGGGGCAGAGAGAGAGAGAGTGAGGGGGGCAGAGAGAGAGAGTGAGGGGGGCAGAGAGAGAGAGAGTGAGGGGGGCAGAGAGAGAGAGTGAGGGGGGCAGAGAGAGAGAGTGAGGGGGGCAGAGAGAGAGAGAGAGGGAAGGGGGCAGAGAGAGAGAGAGAATGAGGGGGGCAGAGAGAGAGTGAGGGGGTCAGAGAGAGAGAGAGTGAGAGAGAGAGTGAGAGAGGGGGTCAGAGAGAGAGTGAGTGAGGGGGTCAGAGAGAGTGAGTGAGGGGGTCAGAGAGAGAGAAAGAGAGATAGAGCGAGGGGGGCAGAGAGAGAGAAAGAGAGATAGAGCGAGGGGGGCAGAGAGAGAGAAAGAGAGAGAGAGCGAGGGGGGCAGAGAGAGAGAAAGAGAGAGAGAGCGAGGGGGGCAGAGAGAGAGATAGAGTGAGGGGGCAGAGAGAGAGAGAGAGTGAGGGGGCAGAGAGAGTGAGGGGGCAGAGAGAGAGAGAGAGTGAGGGGGGCAGAGAGAGAGAGAGAGTGAGGGGGGCAGAGAGAGAGAGTGAGGTGGGCAGAGAGAGTGAGGTGGGCAGAGAGAGAGAGAGTGTGAGGGGGCAGAGAGATAGAGAGTGTGAGGGGGCAGAGAGATAGAGAGTGTGAGGAGGCAGAGAAAGAGCGAGAGTGAAGGGAGAGAGAGAGAGAAAGGGGGGTCAGAGAGAGAGAGAGAGAGAGTGAGGTGGGCAGAGAGAGAGTGAGTGTGAGGGGGCAGAGAGAGAGAGAGTGAGTGAAGGGGCAGCTAGAGAGAGAGTGAGTGAAGGGGCAGCTAGAGAGAGAGTGAGTGAAGGGGCAGAGAGAGAGAGAGTGAGTGAAGGGGCAGAGAGAGAGAGAGTGAGTGAAGGGGCAGAGAGAGAGAGAGTGAGTGAAGGGGCAGAGAGAGAGAGAGTGAGTGAAGGGGCAGAGAGAGAGAGTGAGTGAGGGGGGCAGAGAGTGATGGCAAGGGAGTGAGGGGGGCAGAGAGAGAGGGCGAGAAATTGAGGGGGCAGAGAGAGAGGGAGTGAGGGGGGCAGAGAGAGCGAGAGTGAGGGGGGCAGAGAGAGCGAGAGTGAGGGGGGCAGAGAGAGAGAGAGAGTGAGGGGGGCAGAGAGAGAGAGAGTGAGGGGGGCAGAGAGAGAGAGAGAGAGTGAGGGGGGCAGAGAGAGAGAGAGAGTGAGGGGGGCAGAGAGAGAGAGAGAGTGAGGGGGTCAGAGAGTGAGAGAGGGAGTCTGAGAGAGGGGGTCAGAGAGAGAGTGAGAGAGGGGGTCAGAGAGAGAGTGAGTGAGGGGGTCAGAGAGAGAGAGAGAGTGAGGGGGCAGAGAGAGAGAGAGTGAGGGGGTCAGAGAGAGAGAGAGAGTGAGAGAGGGAGTCAGAGAGAGAGTGAGAGAGGGGTCAGAGAGAGAGTGAGAGAGGGGGTCAGAGAGAGAGTGAGTGAGGGGGTCAGAGAGAGAGTGAGTGAGGGGGTCAGAGTGAGAGAAAGAGAGATAGAGCGAGGGGGGCAGAGAGAGAGAAAGAGAGATAGAGCGAGGGGGCAGAGAGAGAGAAAGAGAGATAGAGCGAGGGGGGCAGAGAGAGAGAAAGATAGAGCGAGGGGGGCAGAGAGAGAGAAAGAGAGATAGAGCGAGGGGGGCAGAGAGAGAGAAAGAGAGAGAGAGCGAGGGGGGCAGAGAGAGAGAAAGAGAGATAGAGCGAAGGGGGCAGAGAGAGAGAAAGAGAGATAGAGCGAGGGGGGCAGAGAGAGAGAAAGAGAGAGAGAGAAAGGGGGGGCAGAGAGAGAGAGAGAGAGAGTGAGGTGGGCAGAGAGAGAGTGAGTGTGAGGGGGCAGAGAGAGAGAGAGTGAGTGAAGGGGCAGCTAGAGAGAGAGTGAGTGAAGGGGCAGAGAGAGAGAGAGTGAGTGAAGGGGCAGAGAGAGAGAGAGTGAGTGAAGGGGCAGAGAGAGAGAGAGTGAGTGAAGGGGCAGAGAGAGAGAGTGAGTGAGGGGGGCAGAGAGTGATGGCGAGGGAGTGAGGGGGGCAGAGGGAGAGGGCGAGAAATTGAGGGGGCAGAGAGAGAGGGAGTGAGGGGGGCAGAGAGAGCGAGAGTGAGGGGGGCAGAGAGAGAGAGAGAGTGAGGGGGGCAGAGAGAGAGAGAGAGTGAGGGGGGCAGAGAGAGAGAGAGTGAGGGGGGCAGAGAGAGAGAGTGAGGGGGGCAGAGAGAGAGAGAGAGTGAGGGGGGCAGAGAGAGAGAGAGTGAGGGGGTCAGAGAGTGAGAGAGGGAGTCTGAGAGAGGGGGTCAGAGAGAGAGTGAGAGAGGGGGTCAGAGAGAGAGTGAGTGAGGGGGTCAGAGAGAGAGAGAGAGTGAGGGGGGCAGAGAGAGAGAGAGTGAGGGGGTCAGAGAGAGAGAGAGAGTGAGAGAGGGAGTCAGAGAGAGAGTGAGAGAGGGGGTCAGAGAGAGAGTGAGAGAGGGGGTCAGAGAGAGAGTGAGTGAGGGGGTCAGAGAGAGAGTGAGTGAGGGGGTCAGAGAGAGAGAAAGAGAGATAGAGCGAGGGGGGCAGAGAGAGAGAAAGAGAGATAGAGCGAGGGGGCAGAGAGAGAGAAAGAGACATAGAGCGAGGGGGGCAGAGAGAGAGAAAGAGAGAGAGAGCGAGGGGGGCAGAGAGAGAGAAAGAGAGAGAGAGCGAGGGGGGCAGAGAGAGAGAAAGAGAGATAGAGCGAGGGGGGCAGAGAGAGAGAAAGAGAGATAGAGCGAGGGGGGCAGAGAGAGAGAAAGAGAGATAGAGCGAGGGGGGCAGAGAGAGAGAAAGAGAGATAGAGCGAGGGGGGCAGAGAGAGAGAAAGAGAGATAGATTGAGGGGGGCAGAGAGAGGGAAAGAGAGTGAGGGGGGCAGAGACAGAGAGAGTGAGGGGGGCAGAGAGAGAGAGAGAGTGAGGGGGGCAGAGAGAGAGAGAGAGTGAGGGGGGCAGAGAGAGAGAGAGTGAGGGGGGCAGAGCGAGAGAGAGTGAGGGGGGCAGAGAGAGCGAGAGAGAGTGAGGGGGGCAGAGAGAGAGAGAGAGATTGAGGGGGGCAGAGAGAGAGATAGAGTGAGGGGGCAGAGAGAGAGATAGAGTGAGGGGGGCAGAGAGAGAGAGAGAGTGAGGGGGGCAGAGAGGGGGTCAGAGAGAGAGTGAGAGAGGGGGTCAGAGAGAGAGTGAGTGAGGGGGTCAGAGAGAGAGTGAGTGAGGGGTCAGAGAGAGAGAAAGAGAGATAGAGCGAGGGGGGCAGAGAGAGAGAAAGAGAGATGGAGCGAGGGGGCAGAGAGAGAGAAAGAGAGATAGAGCGAGGGGGGCAGAGAGAGAGAAAGAGAGAGAGAGCGAGGGGGGCAGAGAGAGAGAAAGAGAGAGAGCGAGGGGGGCAGTGAGAGAGAAAGAGAGAGAGAGCGAGGGGGCAGAGTGAGAGAAAGAGAGATAGAGCGAGGGGGGCAGAGAGAGAGAAAGAGGGAGAGCGAGGGGGGCAGTGAGAGAGAAAGAGAGAGAGAGCGAGGGGGCAGAGTGAGAGAAAGAGAGATAGAGCGAGGGGGGCAGAGAGAGAGAAAGAGAGAGAGAGCGAGGGGGGCAGAGAGAGAGAAAGAGAGAGAGAGAGCGAGGGGGGCAGAGAGAGAGAAAGAGAGATAGAGCGAGGGGGCAGAGAGAGAGTGAGGGGGGCAGAGAGAGAGAGAGAGAGTGAGGGGGGCAGAGAGAGAGAGAGAGAGTGAGGGGGGCAGAGAGAGAGATAGAGAGTGTGAGGGGCATAGAAAGAGAGAGAGTGAAGGAGAGAGAGAGAAAGGGGGGCAGAGAGAGAGAGAGAGAAAGGGGGGCAGAGAGAGAGAGTGAGGGGGCAGAGACAGAGAGAGTGAGGGGGCAGAGACAGAGAGAGTGAGGGGAGCAGAGAGACAGAGAGAGTGAGGGGGCAGAGAGAGAGAGAGAGTGAGGGGGCAGAGAGAGAGAGAGAGTGAGGGGGGCAGAGAGAGAGAGAGTGAGGGGGGCAGAGAGAGAGAGAGTGAGGGGGCAGAGAGAGAGAGAGTGAGGGGGCAGAGAGAGAGTGAGGGGGGCAGAGAGAGAGAGAGAGTGAGGGGGGCAGAGAGAGAGAGAGAGAGAGAGTGAGGGGGGCAGAGAGAGAGAGAGAGAGTGAGGGGGGCAGAGAGAGAGTGAGAGTGAGGGGGGCAGAGTGAGAGTGAGGGGGGCAGAGAGAGAGAGAGAGTGAGGGGGGCAGAGAGAGAGAGAGAGTGAGGGGGGCAGAGAGAGAGAGAGAGATAAAGAGTGAGGGGGGCAGAGAGAGAGAGAGTGAGGGGGGCAGAGAGAGAGAGAGAGAGAGAGAAAGCGTGAGGGGGCAGAGAGAAAGAAAGAGAGATAGAGCGAGGGGGGCAGAGAGAGAGAGAATGAGTGCGATGGCAGAGAGAGAGAGAGTGAGTGAAGGGGCAGAGAGAGAGAGAGTGAGTGAGGGGGGCAGAGAGAGAGGGCGAGGGAGTGAGGGGGGCAGAGAGAGTGGGCGAGAGATTGAGGGGGCAGAGAGAGAGGGAGTGAGGGGCAGAGAGAGCGAGAGTGAGGGGGCAGAGAGAGCGAGAGTGAGGGGGGCAGAGAGAGCGAGAGTGAGGGGGGCAGAGAGAGCGAGAGTGAGGGGGGCAGAGAGAGAGAGAGAGTGAGGGGGGCAGAGAGAGAGAGAGAGTGAGGGGGGCAGAGAGAGAGAGAGAGTGAGGGGGGCAGAGAGAGAGAGAGAGTGAGGGGGGCAGAGAGAGAGAGAGAGTGAGGGGGGCAGAGAGAGAGAGAGAGTGAGGGGGGCAGAGAGAGAGAGAGAGTGAGGGGGGCAGAGAGAGAGAGAGTGAGAGAGGGGGTCAGAGAGAGAGTGAGTGAGGGGGTCAGAGAGAGAGAGCGAGGGGGGCAGAGAGAGAGAAAGAGGGATAGAGCGAGGGGGCAGAGAGAGAGAAAGAGAGATAGAGCGAGGGGGGCAGAGAGAGAGAAAGAGAGATAGAGCGAGGGGGGCAGAGAGAGAGAAAGAGAGAGAGAGCGAGGGGGCAGAGAGAGAGATAGAGAGCGAGGGGGGCAGAGAGAGAGATAGAGTGAGGGGGCAGAGAGAGAGAGAGAGTGAGGGGGCAGAGAGAGAGAGAGAGAGTGAGGGGGGCAGAGAGAGAGAGAGAGTGAGGGGGGCAGAGAGAGAGAGTGAGGGGGCAGAGAGAGAGAGAGAGTGAGGTGGGCAGAGAGAGTGAGGTGGGCAGAGAGAGAGAGAGTGTGAGGGGGCAGAGAGATAGAGAGTGTGAGGGGGCAGAGAGATAGAGAGTGTGAGGAGGCAGAGAAAGAGCGAGAGTGAAGGGAGAGAGAGAGAGAAAGGAGGGGCAGAGAGAGAGAGAGAGAGAGTGAGGTGGGCAGAGAGAGTGGGCGAGAGCTTGAGGGGGCAGAGAGAGAGGGAGTGAGGGGGGCAGAGAGAGAGAGAGTGAGTGAAGGGGCAGAGAGAGAGAGAGAGTGAGTGAAGGGGCAGAGAGAGAGAGAATGAGTGCGAGGGCAGAGAGAGAGAGAGTGAGTGAAGGGGCAGAGAGAGAGAGAGTGAGGGGGGCAGAGAGAGAGAGTGAGGGGGGCAGAGAGAGAGAGTGAGGGGGGCAGAGAGAGAGAGTGAGGGGGCAGAGAGAGAGAGTGAGGGGGGCAGAGAGAGAGAGTGAGGGGGGCAGAGAGAGAGAGAGAGTGAAGGGGGCAGAGAGAGAGAGAGAATGAGGGGGGCAGAGAGAGAGTGAGGGGGTCAGAGAGAGAGAGAGTGAGAGAGGGGGTGAGAGAGAGAGTGAGAGAGGGGGTCAGAGAGAGAGTGAGTGAGGGGGTCAGAGAGAGTGAGTGAGGGGGTCAGAGAGAGAGAAAGAGAGATAGAGCGAGGGGGGCAGAGAGAGAGAAAGAGAGATAGAA